>NC_142536.1:6764642-7103928 GCF_056151865.1 Erythranthe guttata
ATTTATATCGAATTCTTAATTATAAACCGAATTTAATCAATTATGTCCACAACAATCCAATTTTGACCACAAAAATTCAATTTTGATCTTTTTTTTTAGCATACTTTAATATGCTCCAATTTCATCCTTAACTTAATTTATTCTCAATTTGACCCCAAATTTCACAAATTATTCAATTTTGACCCAAAACTTTTTATTTCAAAAAAAAACATTTTGCCGCCGGATTCCGGCGTTGACCGGCGGTCAACGCCGATCTCCGGCATTGACTTTTCAATTTTTTTTTCTTTCTTTCTTTCGGATTTTTTCGCCGGTTTCTGGCGTTGACTTTTTCTTTCTTTTTTATTTTCTTCCGGATTTTTTCGGCGATCTCCGGCGTTGACTTTTTTTAGTGTTTTTTTATTTTTTTTAATTTTTTTTTTTGTTTGTTTTTTTTTACGTCCGCCGCTAAACGTTACCGTAATTGTGCTGTCACTGACAGTAAATTAACGTAATTATACTGTAATGACAGTTAATTAACGTAATTGTACTGCCGTTGACAATACATTTATGTAATTGTCCTGCCGTTGACACTAAATTAATGTAATATTATTATTTTTTATTTTTTGTTGTTTTATATTTTTATTTTGTTTGATTTGTTGACAACTCAACGTAATTATATTACTGTCGTTGACAGTAAAATAACTGTAAACACAATAATATTACAGTCAACAACATCAATATTATTATTTTTTGGGTCTTTTGTTTTGTTTGAGATATTCACGGAGTAACGTAATAATATTACTGTCTATTATTGTAATTTTACTGTAAACACAATAATATTACTGTGGTTGACGGTAATATTACTGTTGTTATAGTAATACTGTTGTCAACCACATCAATATTATTATTTTGTTTGGATTTTTTGTTTGTTTGAGTTATTCACGAAGTAACGTAATAATATTACTGTCTATTATTGTAATATTACTATGGTTGACGGTATTATAATATTAATTCTTTTGTTTTTTTATTATGTTTACATTTGTTGAACGGTTAACATAGTAATATTACTCTATTACACAATAATAATGAGTTTTGTTGTGTTAATATTACTGTGCTAGAGATTAATATAGGAATATTAATGTGTTAAACTGTAGTTTAGTTAATTTTACTGTTTTTAACAGTAATATAGTTAATATTACTGTCAATCACAGCAATATTGCTGTTTAAACAAAAAAAGTTACAGAAACAAAGAAAAAAAAATTTGAAAAGTCAACGCCGGAATCCGGCGGGAAAAAAAAAGTTTTTGAATTTCTTTTTTTTATGAAAAAAAAGGTTTTGGGTCAAAATTGAATAATATGTTAAATTTGGGGTCAAATTGAGATAAATTAAGTTAAGGATGAAATTGGAGCATATTAAAGTATGAGGGGTTATTTTAGTCCTTTACAAAAATCTGGACCATGTATGGACTTATTGGTAAAAGAGTTTTTTGTCTGGATCTATTTATGAATAAGTACCCATTGATGGGCTTATTTGTAATGATCTCTTAAAATTTAAAAATAACACCGTGCATGTGCACAAATTAACTCATATCTTTCACTATAATTCCTGTGCGTCTAAACCTCTATAAATTAATTCAATCAAAGCTAATATATTTTATTAATTTAGCGAAATATTAAACTATCGAACTAATAATCTAATATATTTATTTCTTATTACTAAATTTAAAGTGACAATTATTTTGGAACCGGTAGAGTAAATATACAAATCATTTTCAATAACAAAAACTTATTCCCATAATTGAGTTTAACCAAAGTTGGAACCAACAGTTATATGAATATAATCCACGTAGATATATCAATCAATTAATTTTGATGGTCTCAAGGAAACCCCTCTTCTCTCCGGAAGCAAGATGCTTCAAATAGTCCCTTAAGCTGCTCCCTTTATACTTTCTTGAATTTCCATCCTCACCGTCGATCTCGATCTCATCAGCCGGCTCAACTACTTCATCAATGGCTAGATTATGCAAGCTGGCTATAGACAACCTAGTTATACTATCCCCACAACTCGGAATTGCTCTATGCAACACACTCTTGTAAAAACCGTTGCTTATTACCTCTAAATGCACCCCGACAAGTACTTGTAGCGACCCTTTGAGGTTCGGAACATTTTCCCACGTTCCGCCATTCTCGATCTCGAGTCCCGGGGCACTCTGCAGAAGAACGGTGATGATACTATGATCTGTGTGTGGTGGTGCGCCGATTTTCTTGTCCGATTCCGAGCGTGGATCGTAAGAATTTAAGACGAGAGTTTGGAGGCCTTGTTCGAATTTTTTTTGAAGATGATTTGTTTGGTTATCTAAGTTCAAGCTCTCCATTATTGCTCCAAATAGTTCGATGCTTAGCTTCCTCACTTCTTTCGAGTAGATACCCATTTTTTCTCTGATACAATGTGTTAGTGTGTAAATTGATGATGGATATTTACTCAGTGTACGCTTCATCGAGTGTAGCAATTTTATTCAAGTAGTTTATTCCGCATTAATCTTCAACGTATATTTTTCTTGATTTAAACCGATTAAAATCCAATTTTAAGTAAATTCAACTGCTTTATTCGACTCTAGTCGGATTCATGTACAATAGTCCACTAAAAACCACTAAGGCCGGCTTTGTTTGCATCAAGAAAAATGTTAAGTAAAAAAATAAAATAAGTAGATAAACTAGATTTCTTGTTTGCTTAGGGGGTAAAATACTAGGTATGATTAATTTGGAGAAAATTTTGTGACTAAAATAAAGAAAAATATATTTTCCCTTATAAAAAAAAAAAGAAAAAAGTTAAGAAAGAGGTTTTATATAAAAATGAATTTATATATAAATAATTAAAATTGGTACCTATAGTATGGAGGAGACCTCGGCCAAGACGAGAGAAAATGATGGAGTGGATTGGCATATAGCTTGAGGAAATCCCGTGCAAATTCGCCCATTTCTAACTTGCAAAATCTCACCTCCTTGCTTACGTCATTCGACGCAAGCTCCTCCTTTTCCGCCATTGGCAGCTCAAAGAATTCTCCACTCACCTTTAAAGCATCTTCTATAACTCTATCCGGGATGCCATGATCGACAACCTGCATGAGAGAGAGAGAAAGTATTAGAGAGAGAGAGAGAGAGAGAGAGAGAGAGAGAGAGAGAGAGAGAGAGAGAGAGAGAGAGAGAGGGTAGGTTACATGGAAGAAACCATATCTGTGACAAGCATCGCGGATTTTCTTGATTACCGAAGACTTTGCTAAAGGATCTTGGTGTAGGAGAGGGAGGTTGATTATGGGCAAATCCGCCATGCTTACACACTAATTTACTGTTAATTAGTTTTTTTTTTCTTCTTTTATATATGTATTAGCGATCGCTTTCTAGCTAGGTGGACAATTTAATGCAGCTTGATCACGTAACTTATCTAGATAATGAACCGACCATTTATAATTATCTAATGTTGGTAGTGTGCGATTTTTGATTCGATTCATGTGCTTAGTTTATTCGGGCAATTTCGTATAGATACTTCTATATTATAATGAGATTAAATTGCGGATCAGCAGCCGATATTTAATATAGGGTAATGATAAATAGGTCCATGACAAGGGCATTTAATTAAAAGATTGACATCCAATTTTTTTGTCTTTCAAATAAATCCAGCTCATTCAAACTTATTTGCAAATAAGGAAAATTCCTTTATATATACCAAAATTACCCTCAATTCATTATAACCCACTTCAACTCCACTTTCATGATTTACACCTCAATTTAGCCCAATTTCATCAATTAACCAATTTTAACCATAATTTTAATTTTGACTTCAATTTTGACCCGTCACCACCGGAGACTGCCAGTCGCCGCCGTTGACCGGCGTTGACTTTTTTCTTTTTTTTCTTTTTTTTTTTGAAAAACTTTTTTTCCCCAGAATTTTTTTTCCGACCGGTCAACTGCCGTTGACCGCCGGGTCTCCGGCGTTAACTTTTTTTTTTCTTTTTTTTTTTTATAATTTTGTTTTTTCTTAAAAAAAATATTTTAATTAATATTACTGTTTTGGCTGCTAAATTACTGTCTCCGGCATCATTAAAAACATCAACAAAAAAATTGTTTATGGAACACATTGCAAACAACAAAAATATTAAATAAAGCGTTTGCAAAGTGTAACTTAAAATATACATTGCAAATTGTAAACCATAGTAATCAAATCTCAACACCAAATGCAATTCTTCAAACAACAAACGAAGTTAACCTAACCTGCAAATGGAAATTGCCAACAACAAACGATGGAAAGGTTTTACATACGAAAGACGCATTGGCTAAGGTATTGGATTTCTGAAATTCGTTTTTTTTTTTCTTTTTGTGGAGGGGGAATGGAGATGTTTGTTGTTCGTTTTTAACTCTATCACCAAGAAATCATCTCATAATTTAAAAATGTTCCTTTTTTTTTCTTTTCTATAATATTTCTTCAACCAAAAAAAATATGAAGAAAAAGGAACGAAAAAAAAATTAGGAAGAGACATGAAATACAGATGAAGGAAGAGAGATGAGAGATTAGAGATATGAAGAGAGACGCGAGATTGGAGAGAGAGGGGATATATATATATATATATATATATATATATATATATATGGAATTTGTTTTTATTAATTGAGGGTGTTTATGTCTATACACTAATTATTTTATTTTATTTTTTTTTGGGTAAAAGGACATAGCCTATATTAATCTAGCAAGTAAGATCTCCACTTATATAAATCCAAAATAAGGGATATCTTAACAAATTTCCCCTAGTTAATTAGAGAGAAGAATGGTGTTTTGATGGTTCATGTATTAGATAGATACACGGTACGAAAATTCTATAAATAGACAATGCAGTAGTTCATTCGTATTAGATAGATACACGCTACCAAAATTTCTATAAAACAAGATGACAGTAGGAATGGAGAACTTTTTAGCGATTCGACAAATTTGTGTCGGTTGAGTAAGATATTTATAAAGTGACTGTATCGATTTATTCCGATGTTTTTACACTACACACACAGACACACATTCAGCAATTAGAACATACAATTAAACATTTATAAATTAATACAGTCGGGGCCGACAAAATTCTATTAATTTGGCGAAATATTAAATTATCAAACTAATAATTTAATACATTTTCTCTGAGTCCGGACCATAAAAAAATATTGTTTAAACAGAGTTATTAATTTATCGAGTATTAATTCATCGAGGTTCCGTTGATACCAACTTTGAATGGTCACTAAAAGAGAGCACAAAAGGGTCTAAAATCACATTTGGGCAGTTACTATTTATTACAGAGCGCATATACTTTTGTTTCTGCCTATCAACCTCCGATAAATCCTCGAAAACTAATCTTACAAAATTAAATACACCTACGTAGTAAAATCCAAACACTACTTAACAACATCCGGAAAAAAAAATATTAGTTTTTTTTATCATCATTCTCTAACTAAGCATCATCATCATCATCCTCGTCAGCATCCTCATCAGCATCCTCATCAGCTTCCTCGTCAGCATCTTCTTTCTCAGATTCCTCACCAGACCCGGCCGCCTCGTCAGCATCTTCTTCATCATCGGACATGCTTTTTATCACTTCAGTAATTATTTCTTTAACTTCTTTTTTCCTATGCAATAAATCTACCTCAAAGTGCTCTCCTGATTATCATTCAGTCAAAAAATATTTAACAAATTAAACCAAAGACTGAAAAAAACGAAACAGAAAAAAAAGAATATTAATTTAGCAGCAGTATCAAAAACAGGGATCGCATACCGAGCTGTCTGAGGATGTCAGATAACGTTGCCTGCAGTTTTAAGTATGCAAAATTATCAATGATATTATTCGACATAAACACCTAACAATTAAAAATGAAAATAAAAATAAATTAATAAATGGTGCACTTACTTTGTTGAAGTCTACTTCCTTCAGTATATCAACTACGACTGCGTGCATTGCTTCTCTGCTAGGCTCTTTTTTAACATTTTTCTTACTCTTGCCTCCTATTAATTCAAACAAAATTCATTTATTAAAAAAACACGAGACAAGTGTATTACATTGAAATTAAAAAATCGGCAATTCCGGGAGAAAAATATTGGACATTAGATAATTCTAAGCACATGAATCGAATTGAATCGAAAATCGAAATCAATATTTCTAGACTTAATTAGATTATATGCCTAGGTAATATAAATTTCGATTCGATTCGATTCATGTGCATATGGTAGCATTCTTGCACAAAATTACATTTAGCTACTACATAAAGGAAATCAATATTTCTAGACTTAATTTTATATAAAAAAAAAAAGGAACTAAAGAAATATTTGATTGCAATCAAAGCAAACTTAGAGAGAAGGTTCTTGAATTATAAAAAAACAGAGGGTGACTTTATAGATTCAGCTATTTCAAAAATCGAATATAAACATAATACCTTGATTCTTTTGCGAAGCTTTTGCCGAAGACTTGCTCGGCTTTTCTTTGGTTGAAGAAGTACCCTTTGCAGGTGCGCTCGTATCCTTGTCGCTATCCTTGTCAGCTTTTTGTTTCTTAGTCACCGGTGCCTTCGTTTTACCCTTCGATTCTGGTTCAGCAGCTCCTTTCTTGGATTTAGCAGAGGATTTCGAAGGTGTAGCAGAACTTACTTTACTAACAGGCTTAGTATCTTTCTTTGCACCTCCCTTGGAAGAATTCGGCTTCTTGGTTTCAACTCGATTTTCATCCGCCTCTTCTTCAGAGTCATTCTCTTCGCGGTCGCTTTCTGCTGCAGGAACTGTGATGTCATCATCATGATCGTCTTCGCTGTGTAAAGATTCGCTTTTATCATCATCAACTTCTTCGGTGGGTTGTTTTCTCTTCTTTCCAGATTCAGAGTCCACTTTTTGTTTCTACATGTCAAATAAGAATATTACGGATTTACTCAATACATATATAGACACATTTTTATACAACATATAGACACATTATTACACACACACACACACACACACACACACACACACATATATATATATATATATATATATATATATATATATATATATATATATATATATATATATATATATATATATATATATATATATATATATATATATATATATATACACTCACATACCATACATAGTAATATTTCTAAAATATTTTTTTACCGTACTCAGTGTACATATAACAGGGCTAACCTTAGCAGATTTTGCTGCAGTCACGTTAGACGAACTTGGGCTTTTGCTCGCTGAGACCTTACCCTTCCGCTTCTTACCCTTCAAATGTTGTGGTGAAATATAATATAAATTAACAGGATCAATCAGATTAAATAAAAAACATTAAATACAAAGCAGATAAACTTTACCTTTTCCTTGTCAGCAAGCAAGGTATCTGTTGTAGCATGAGGAGATTCTAGGAACTCCAATATCTTTGCAGAGAGTTCTTCCTGTATAAAAATAATTTAATATTTCACTACTGTAAATATTATGGACATTTTTTATATATAATCCGTACCAGAATTATTGCAAGACATTTCATATACCTTCTTTGTAGCAGCTTTATTGACTGAAATATTAAGGACGTCACAAAAATCCAGCAATTTTTCTTTAACACATTTGTCGAGTTTCTCCTTGACTTTAGTCCTCTGCTTTTCCTGTTGAAGATGTCATGAAAACCGAGTAATCGAAATTAATAACAAACAAGAAACACAGGCAACATACCATTACGGGACTTGGTTAATTCAATAAATAACCCGAAAACAAACATCTGCAGTTTGCATTTCTTGCATTTGTAAGAGATGAAAAACTTTAAGATTTGATTAGCACCCAACAAATGAAAATTTAATCAATCGACAGGCATCAAACTTGTAAGAAAACAATTTTAGAAAAATGTGCCTTCTCATAAAAAAGTTAGAGTTCAGCGAATTCTTCAAATCCTCAAAGATTATGTACTCTCGTTTTTTTCCAAAGTATCTTACAGACATCTTATTCAGTCTTTCAAGGAGCTTTAAGACAACCAAACACCCTCAAAGTGAGTGAAATTTTCTTCACAATTTCCTTACATTCACTAAACTTAAGTTGACTCGTTTAACAAAGACATTATTCTCTAGGCATTTTCCAAGAACTACATATTCAATATTATCTGGTGGTATGTTGTATCGACACAATTACTGTAAACCTTCAACAATTATGCAACTGCTCTTGCAGACCACAAGTCATCACATATTAATGTAGATACCTTAAGCAATAAGTCATTGACAAGAATTTTGACAAACGAAACATAAAAAACGAGAGACTAAAAAAAGTTAAGATGCTTACCTCATTCTCAACCCATACAAAACCAGAAAAGAGGCCTATGTTTTTCTTCAGAGTATGCGCCTGAAAAAAAGATGACATGATTAGAATCCATGAAATGCTTCAAACCAACCGAGCAAGATGCTAAATCTAAAATAAATAAAAATTTAAATAAGAAACCTTCGCTTTCTTGCCAAAAAGAACTGTATGAAGAAGCTGCAGATTCTCATCAACTTTTCTCTTGGACAACTTGAAAGCCACTGAAAAAAATCACAGCAAAACAGCTCATTTTCTCAAACTTATTACATCATGAAAAATATCACAGACCCTATACAAATCCTGGCAAAGAAGCTACAAGAAATCATATATGATGCAGTTACAAGTTTTCAAACTCTATTTACAAATGATGGTAGAAATTAACTTGTTAACTGACCATACAGGATAAACTTGAAGCACTGGAAATACAACTAAATTAGACCCAAAAGGCTAGGAGTAGGGATTTGTAAGACAGCACTTTCTATCAAAATAAAACGAAACTGTTTTTGATTTAATGCTACAAACATATATAGAATTTCATATTAAGAACAAAATGTAACAATTTGATAGAACCTTCTCAATCCTCCTAATACCAATCAAAGCACCATTTCTATAATACAAGTGCGCATAAGTTCCAAAACAACCATCTTACTGGAGAGAGGATTGAAGGCTTTCCATTTTATTTTCCAAAAACAAATTGCATTAGTCAAGTGTGGGTTAAAAGGAAAACAAAAGGAAAACATACCATTGGGGATGTCCTTAAGTTGTGTTCCTCGGCCCTGGAAGCATTGAAACAATACAGTTATTAGTGAAAAATTCAATACCATAATACACTTTCTGTGATTCATTATATGTAAACACACTATCAGTTAATCTTAAATTTCAATTCTCACTACATTTTAATCATAAACTATTACGCAGAAAGCCAGAAACTCCGTCAATTATGAGTTGCATACAAACAAAAAAACTTTGCCATCTCTCAAGTTTAACTCTTAAATCCCATCATTTAATTGAAGCAGAAACTTTTAATCAAATCCATTTTCAGTTTTTTTTATCCTTTCTCCTTTAACATTGCTAAGTATTCCTCAAAAACAACACTGCATCAATCATTAATACTGCTAGGTGAAAACATAATATGATGAACTTCAAGAACATTAAAACAATTATTTGACAACTGGATGGATAAGAACATCCCAGTCCAAATCAATATCAATCAACGGACACATAAATAACTGCCCCACAAAACACATGCTACTAGTTTTCCAGATAGACCAAAAACATACCGAAATTAATTCATAGCTATTGAACA
The DNA here is from genome assembly GCF_056151865.1 of Erythranthe guttata. Taxonomy (NCBI): domain Eukaryota; kingdom Viridiplantae; phylum Streptophyta; class Magnoliopsida; order Lamiales; family Phrymaceae; genus Erythranthe; species Erythranthe guttata. Next base: position 6,774,271 of record NC_142536.1, read on the forward strand.
TCAAACCGAAAGAACGCTTTTACTATCTATACAAACCATACACTTCGTTTTTTTTTTCCCACTCAACACAACAAATATATAATTTATGTTCTGTATATTTTGATCCAAAATTCAAATCACTGTATCAAACACAACACAATTTCATAACAACAACTACAAAAAATAATGGTGGTTGGCGATACCTTCTCAATGGACAAAGTTTTGGTGGCAGATCCCCTTGCACTCTCACCCACCATAAATCTTTCCACCGTTTTCCTCTCCCTCGTCGGCCTCTCGCTCCCAGGCGTCCTCGGCGATTTCAGCTCCTCTGTTTCGCCTTTCTTCGCTTTTCTCGTTCCCTTCTTCACACTTTTCTTCTCGGTCTTTTCCTCCTCCGATTCATCTCCTTCGTTTTCTTCGTCTTTCCCCTTCCCCTCTTCTTCTTCATCCTCATCTCCCTTCACATCTTCTTCTTCTGCTTTTTCATCTGCCTTTCCTTCTTCTTCCTCATCCTCCTCTTTCACTTCTTTGTCTTCTTCCTCATCTTCATTCCCCTCTTCTTCTTTTTCTTCTTCCCCTACATTTCCTTTTTCTTCATGTTTCTCTTGATTTCCCTCCGCTTTTTCTGCTTCTACTTCACCGGCGCCTTCCTTAACTTCGCCTTTCTCTTCGATTCCAGTTTGATCCTCCTCCTCTTGCTTCTCGCTCCTATCCACGGTTTCCTTTTCGGAAGCCATAAAAAAAAATCTCAAGATTTAACCAGACGCAAAAACCCTAAAATCTGCGCGCATATATGCACGGGTACGAACACCGAATCTGAGAATTCCGGAGCAATTACGATGAAATTGAGCCAGTAGGGAGAGTTTGCTGCGTGTGTACGCGGAATTTGGAGTGAGATGTGAATTGCAATTGAAGAAATTAGGGCAAAATATTTGGGTGGAAAGGCGGGTATATTTTGGAGCTGAATTTTGAAAAATTTCGCTGAAATGAAAAAAGTGAAATTTACCCAAGGCGGTTCGTGTCAATTGTCATCCCACTATCACCTTTAAAAAGGTATGTACCAGCGATACAGCACGGTGTACAATACCACTTCTTAATCCAGTTTCTTCTGCATTTGACTTTATTATTTACAATTTATTGTTTTCAACCATTTTTTGCATTCAAATTGTACAAGATAATTCTAAAAATGAATGTAAAAAAACTACGGAAATATAGTTTATATTTTTAAAGGGTAAATTACGGCAACCCTCGTCACATTAAATTAAGGAAAAAAAATCTCTCATATTTGGATAATTATAATTATTTTTCTCAATTATAAATCTTCTTACACGTTCACGATGTCAAATTTCGTGAAATTTTCTAAATTATGTGGAATTTTTTTACGTTTGTACCCGTTTTATCGGATTCGAGCTCCACATTTTTAAACAAGATGATCATAAAATGTGTCTCTTGACTTGTAAATATCATATTGTGGTGTATCAGAAACTGCATGTTTGCATAAAACGAGTACAAACTTAGGGAACATTTTATGGAATGTAGAAGATGCTGTTGAATTTGACACTATATGGGTGAACGTTTAAGAAAATTCATAGTTAGAGAGGTGATTGTAATTACGCAGACACAAGGGAGGTTTTCCGTAATTTGACCTTACCTTAGAAGCTGGCCGTAATTTCTCCTATTTTAAATGAATAATAAAAATCACAGGAAGCAATACTTAATCCTTTTTAAGTCGTATATAATTTATGAAATTAGATCTAAAATATTTTAAGTTTAAAAGATGAAATTTTATTTTCTTTTGAAGCTTTAAAAGATGGTCATTTTTATTTGTTGTTGTATATAAAAAAATACGAATTTGATAAGGAAAAAAAAAAAGAAAAAAAAAAAGAATAAACATTAAACGAAAATTTTATCAATGCACTATGTATTTGATCGATCATTTTCTCTTCTGAATTTTTTTTCCAAAGGCACCCAAAATATTTAACTTGACAAAGTATATATTTATTGTTGGATAAATTACGTCTATATCTTTAAGGTATGCTAAAATAACTTTAAGGTCCCTATAGTATTAGTAATTAAAGTCACACTTGAACAATTATAGGAGCCAAGATTTCATGTCCTGGGGACCTATATGCACTATATTTGTTTTCCGCGTGAAAAATTTATTAAGAAATGTTAGGAGAATCATGTCACCCCTAGCTCTATGTTATCTTCACCACTGCCTGAAACTAATAGTCAGTTAGAACCCCAACGGAAAAATTTATCGAATGCATTATTCCGTTAGTGTTTCTAACAATGTTTCAGGGTATAATTGTAATTACCGATACTACAAGAATCTTAAAGTTATTTTATCATAGCTCAGGAGTGTAGATGTAATTTACCCTTATTTTTTCAGAAAGAAAATTCAAAGATCTACGAATAACATATATTATAGAGATAAATATTCAAGACAATATAGCTCGTTGGTAAGCATCTTGCACTTCAAGCCTATTTGGTCATGAGTTCAAGACATCATGATGGGAATTGGAGAACCAATAACATATGTAACACAGACACGGAAACAGTGATACGGGGAAACTGGTAAACGCTATTGGATTACTCCAATGCTTCGGGTAGTGGTGGACCCAATGAAACGGCATATCCCAAAAATGGTTGTTAAATCGTAAATTGAATCGAAAATCGATTTGTCCAAAATTTAGATCGTAAATCGAATCGAATCGTAAATCGTAAGATTTGTAATTCTTTCAAAAATAATATATAGTAATTATATATTAAAGAAATTATATAGTGTTATAACAAATTTATATGTCTTTTAAAATTTATAAAGTCAAACTATAAAGTTGTATCCTGGACATTATAAAGAATTTTGTTTTGAACAATATAATGAATTTATTGAATTAAATATAAATAAAGAAATGTCCTAATACAAGTTCACTTATGCTATTAAAATTGGTGGCGTGTGAGAAAATCGAATAAAAATACAAATGTCTCTTGAGAACTAATTACACAAAATTATTTAGAAAAAAATAGAATTGAACTTATTCCTATTGATTTTCCTACTTTATAGTGCAACAATAGATGAGGAATAGAAGCAAAAGTAATATTATATTGTGATTTTCTTTTTATATATGCTTGATTTAATGGTATTTAAGGGGATAAAGTGTTGACAATAACGTAATAATCACATTAATTATTTCTCGGTAAAGTCTAATGTCTTTTTAATTGAAATTTGTTATAAATAATATAATAAATTAAAATTTTCTTAAATCGTAAATCGTAAGATTTGATCAATTTTTTTAAAATTTAAGATTTGTTTTAAGATTTGAATTGATTTAGGTGTGAATCGAATCGTACGATTTGAATCGTAAATCGTAATTTAATAAGCATGATTGAAAGTATAGGGGTGTTATTTATAAATATGCTATATAAACATATATAAGTTTATTTATATATAATTTTGTTTTTATATTTCCACATAAATATTATTATCAACTATAGATTTGCAGTTGAGTAATAGATCATGTAATTAATTAGTGAAACAACAATTTTTTTTTTGAAATTTGCTATTCAAACATGTTTCTAACTTTTTAGAAATTACAAAATGACCACAATGTGTCCTTGAGTGTCGAACAGAAACATGACCAAAAGGCAAAATCATTAAGAAGTTGAAGTTTTCGTGCTACCAATTCGGTAACTATCTGCTTGCTACAATTACATGCAGAAACGAGTTATAACACTTGTGAGCTCGCATAGGAAGTATGGATGAAATTTCACTTGAAGCCAATTAATTGAAAAGTATGAAGTCCCACGGATCCACAAGCCAAGTCCATTTAAGTTTCACAAAAGTTCATATTAAAGTCCAAAGCTAAAACTCTTAACAAGATAGTTGGGCTTTAGATTCTATAATAAACATTAATTTTTCAACACTTCAAAGTACAAGATATCATATATTGTTAAGCTTCTACAATATTAGAAATATTACTTTAATACCACTTAAACTAAGCTTTGGTGATATTGAAGAGAATATTGTCACACTTTTAACTCTGTGGCAATTAAACATATAAGCAGGGCGGAACCAAGATCACAATGTAGAGGGGCTAACTAAAATTTTGGGGTTCGGGACAGCGGTCCGAAAAAAATTTTAGGTGCACAAAACATTACAAAAAAAAAGTTTATATAACTAATTTTTAATTAAAAAAAATATATATATATATATATATATATATCATATTTTAATCATCACAAAAAATTCTAAATTAATTCAAATTATTCTAATAATACACTGCACTTAATATTTCGGAGATTCATGGCACGATCTCATCTTTTTTTTAAGGTGTTAGAAAAAAAATTCAAAAATAAGTAATATTCATAAATTTTATTTAAAATAATACAAGTTTTAACCATCTTATTTTATATTTTATATTAAATATGATATATTTATCTATAATATATATAAGATTTTGGAGAAAAAACAAAAAAAATAATGGATCAAGATAAATATTTACAAAAACTTTGGGGGGCCAAAAGTAATATTCAAAAAAATTAGTACCAAATATCTAAAAAAAAATCTTGGGGGGTCAACGGCCCCCCCATGCCCCTATCAAGTTCCGCGAGTGCATATAAGGACATCTTTTATTTTTAACTTTGGTTAGTTATTATGCAAACTAGTAACCATTCCCGTGCGTTGCACGGGATAGCATTCCAAAACAAAAGAAAATTATAATTGAAATGCATTGCTCTATAAATGCATGAATTTGTTTAAGAAAAACATAAATTAATTAATACATGTAAAAACCAACTTTAAATTTCTTACCTTGATGATTTTATTTGTTTAGAAAATATATGAAAAAATTGAAGCATCCATAATACAATTTATACTAAAATATAGATGTTATAATTAGATGCACGACGGATTTATTTGTCTAAGCTCTCAGTCGTTGATATGGAAATGCATTTTTTAAATTCTGGAAAAATAAAGAAATTACAAAATTTCGGTTTAAAAAATTACATGTTTGCATTATTATCACTACCAAAAAACAGGGCTTTTGTAACGGAAATTTTGTGACCCACCCAAGCCGTCACCACGAGTGACAAAATTCTTGACACATTTGTGACCGTTTATGATTGAGAAAAATAAAATTTGTTTAAGACAGATATGTGATGAATTTCGTGACGGAAGTTGTGACGGTACAACTTCAGTCACCTTGTAGTCACAATATGTATGACAAAAATTGATTTGGTCATCAATCGGTAACAATTATGTTATGGAAACGAAAATCCGATTTACTTCTGTCACCAGTCCGTCACACATTCATTCCCATCACTACTCCGTCACCATCATTCGGTCATAGATCCGTTACAATGTAAATGTCGTCACTGACCCATCACTGCCTCAATGTTATCACAAATCTGTCAAATATAAGACGGTCACAGATCCGTAATAGTTCATAATTCGCCACACATCCGTCACTAACTTTTTTTATCACGAATCTGTCACATGTAATTCGGGTCATAGATCTGTCACAAATGAAGGTTCGTCATTGATCCATCACCAACGCATTTTCATCACAACTCCATCGCATTATATTTCTAGCCTACAACATTGATAAATTAAGTGATAATGAAAGTATAACCCATCCAATTTAATATATGTTAGGTTTGTTTGTCAATAAATTCTAAAATTGCTTTTTAGTTTCCACCCATAATTATTGAACAAATAAATTCACTTTATTGGAAAAAATAGATATATCTATATAAATCGAATCCAATTCACCCGTATTTAATTTATCTCAATAACTAAAAAAAAAAATATTAATGAAAAAATGATTAAGGATATATACACACTTACATAGAATATGAAGAAATAAGAATAAGAGAGGTGGAAAAGTGCCTAAGCATGAGAGAAAAAACAATTTAGATTAATATATTGGGTCTTTTCAAATTAAATCAAAACAAGGTCCCCACACTATTATATTCATGTATATTATTGATTGTTATATTGAGTAGAGCTAGACGCAAACTCAAATTATATATATATATATATATATATATATATATATATATATATATATATATATATATATATATATATATATATATATATATATATATATATATATATATATGAGTAAACTGCAAAAACTACCCCTGTGTTATCTCGAAATAGCAAAAACCCCCCTGTGATAAATAAACTAGCAAAAACCCCCCTGTGAAATTTAGTCAAAGGCAGAATCCCCCCTATCTGATTTTTTAGACTTGAAATGACAAAATTGACCCTCAAAATGTATTTATATATATACATATTATATGTATATTTATTCTTTTTAATTTATTTGTTTAGAAATTAAAAAAAATAGTAAACAACTAAATTGATTATTTTTTAAATAAAATAATTAAAATATTTATAAAATATAAGAATTTATTAATTGCAAGACTCCAGGGGTATTTGTGTCTTTTTATATCAAGTCAACCCTCAAATAGTTCCATAGGGGGGTTTTTGCTATTTAAATAATTTCACAAGGGGGTTTTTGCTAGTTTATTTATCACAGGGGGGTTTTTGCTATTTTGGGATTACACAGGGGTAGTTTTTGCAGTTTACTCATATATATATATATATAAAAGAAGAAAAATATTAGTAAATAGATATTACAAAACCTAATCTTCTAACATTAGTTGAAAAGGAAAAGAAAATCAATTTTAGTATGACGGCTGAAAAGAAAAAATAAAAGAAGAGAAGAGGAAGAGTCACACGGCCAACAGAAGAGTCACACGGCCCTCAGAACATTCCACGGTGGATATTAACATAGATAGAAACAGAGTCTTCTTTTTCTCAACCCAACTCTCGTCGATTGTTACAGCCCCGTAACCTAGTTCCTTCACTTTTTTCCACCCAACCCCGTGAAACAAAGATTCAGAAGCATTGGTGGTTTGAGTGTCGATTTCTACGGTGAAAGATTCAGAATCTAATCAGCGGCGTCATAATTGGGGTAAGAACACAACAATGGATCAATTGATTTCTACGGTGAAAGATTTCAACGATTAGACAACATCGTAGCGCCGACGACAACATTCGAGCGTAATTGATTTTCTACCGGTAGATAAAAACACAACAACAGATCAATTGTTGGCGATTGCATCAAGGTTTCAATTACTTAACCCAATTATAAACTGTCAATTTGCAGATTTGTGATGTTTTTGAATTGATAAAATTATAATTCGTGTAATAGAAAACTTCCAACTATATGTCTATCTTGCGAAACTTCTATGTTTTGAAACTTCTATACGTCTTGACGGATTCCACTTCACTAGCCTTAGATTTTACTCTCATATTTTGGTCAGTAGAATTATTCGAGCAACCATTGCCACTCCTACGGTAACTCATTGCAGTCATTGCCACTCCTACAAAAGGTACACCGTCAACTGTAATATATTTGTTTCTCTAGTTGAATGTTGCTCGAATTTTTATAATCATTCATGTTTCTTGTGCACGAACAATCTATTGTCGTTATGTATAAAACCGAAAACCATTTAGTAATAAAATCAAGGAACTAAACCATTTACTTATATGATTAACATATATATATATATATATATATATATATATATATATATATATATATATATATATATATATATATATATATATGTATATATGTATATTTGTTTTTAAAATTAATGCAGCAACATGTCAGTTCATCGTAGTTGGATGTTTTATTTAAATGTCAATGGTATGATATTTCTGACACAGGGGCTAAAGTATATCCACGGTTCGGGTTTGTCGAGATCAATATTCGAAGAGCGCTAAACACGAATGATCCTTTCATATTGGCTCAACAGGCACAACAAGTGTATTATACTACTTTCCCATCTACACGTAATGATAGACGCGATTGGCGGGTTGTATGCAAAACAAAAGCTAGGAGTAGAATAAACATTTCACTGGTAGGAACACAAAGTGAAAACGATCAGGAAGGTATTCAAGATCCTTTCCAAGAAGAGATAATGCCATCTCCGCATGAAATTCCTATTACATGTGATTTAGACGTATCACATATTTTAGTGGATAATACTGCAAATCCAATAAAAATACTCCCTAGTGAAGTTATAGATGACTCGATGGCCTTAAGAAAAAATATCGAAATTGAGCAAGAAACAGAGGAAGAAGAAAAAGAATTTGAAGACTTAATTTCCGAAAACGACAAAGATCAACAACACTATGATTCCACTGGTACCGACGATGAGGTATATTTCATAGTTTGTGTATTCTCAATGTTTATCCAAGCATTGTTTGATATTGTCACCTGCATTAATATTTTTGTTATAGTGTGGTAGAGTATATATCTAAAGTACTGCATGATTGTTTTTCAATTGTACATCTCTTAATATATTTTGATGTTTACACGATACACACAAACACGTTGTATTTGATTGATTCAATTTGATTATTTTTCATGTGATTATTCGCAGGATTTCAGCCGCTAGGGAAATGGTACATCAAAAGGTTAATTAGAGCGATGGGATACTGATAAAACGATAAATACTATGGTGAAATAAGATGTGAGAAAATCAATACTTGTAAAGGAAATAGTCACATTATGATATCGCTACGTACTTATTGTGATCTTGTGAGCGTTCTTTCGATATGATTTCATATATTTTCGACGTTTATGAGTTGGTGGATTGATTGAGATTTAAGCCCTTGCCGGGATTTATTGTTTTTTTTATTAAAGTTATGAATGTTTATGTACGTTATGTTTAAAATATTTATTGATTTTGGAGATTTATGAAAATTTTAGAATATTTAATTAGCAGGTTAAGAAATTAATATATAAATTTTAATAAAATATAATTAATGCATTAATAATTTGTGACGAAAATGTGACATTCTTATGATGGATTATAATTTTCAATTATTAAGGATTTGTGACTGATGATTGACGGAAGTACTGTGACGTACTTTGGTGACGGAGATTTGTGACCAATATTATATGACGGATATATAGTTTGTGACGGCTACGTTGTGACGGAGGTTGACGACATACATTGTGACGGATAGTGTGTGACGACGAGTTAGTCACAAAGTACTGTGACACTATTTATGACGTAAACATGACGGAAAATGTTTATTGAGTAGTGACAGATTATGGACAGAATATCTTTGTTGGTGACGGCATCCGTCACCGAATTTACGAAAAATATTTTGATGCTTACTGACGGAATACTGACATTATAAATTGTTTGTGACGGACTCCGTCACAACCATGAATGACGGAGTTTGGACGGAAAAAAATTGTTAGTGACGGAATCCGTCACAGAGTTTATGGAAAATTTTGGCCTAAACATTGACGGATGGATGACAGCAATAATTTGTTGTGACGGAATCCGTCAAAACGTTTAGAGACCTTGTATATGGTATCAGTGACGGAATTAATTGTGCTTCGTGACGATGCTATCCGTGATACCGGATGTGACGGAATTAAAATATCCGTCACCGATGTCATTTGTGACGAGGGTTTTTCTGACAAACCGATTCAGTTACAACGCCGTCACAAAAGCTTACTTGTGACTGATTTTGTTCAATTTTGTTACGAAAATGTCTGTCACAAAAGCCCTGTTTTTTGGTAGTGTATTGTAATGTACTTTCTATCAATCTATAGACATTTTCGTTTTTGCACAGATAAATACTTGAACTATATTTATCTAGAAATTCATATTTGGAATTCTGCAAAAATATTAAATTATTGAGTTTACAAATATGTTTCTACTTTCCACCTTATTTTCTATTGAAATATTTTACACACAAAATGTTCTAGACGTCTTCTTAATAATATTATTTCGTGTCAAACGATGTAAAAAATTATTGCTCAAAAGAAAATAAAAGACGAACTTGTGTACGTTCATGTAACCATGTTGAGAATAGTGTACTCATTCGAACCAAAATCTGTCAAAATTTATGTTAAACCTTTTGCTGACATTAAATTTAACTAATGTAGAAGCACCAAATAAAAAACGTGTATACAATAAGATGTCGTATCATAAAGGAGAAAAAATGAAACATATTATATACAAACTGTTGTGATACATTACACTGGTTATACATACATTTAAAAAGGCAAAAAAAGACAGATACAGACACGGTACACATATTATATACAAACTTGCAAAATATTATATGCGTACTGTACTACATACAAATTTGAAAAATATTATACACATTGTGAAATGCTTTTTACGGTTTGAAAATTGCTATTTACCGTTCATAACAAAAAACTCTTTATCTCTCTAAAACTCCAAAATCTCCCAAAAAACCCAAAAACCCCCAAACTGCAAATAGCAAAAAAAAAAAAAATGGAAAATTCGAAATCAAGCCTGAAGAAGGGTTAGGCTTCGATTTTTTGAAATAATTTCGACTCCTTTATGTGTAATATTCATTGGGTAGGTCGATTACGGAATCAATTTCATGTTAAAAAACCCTACAAATCGATTTGTAGGGCTTTTTTTTTGCACATACACCCACGAACACCCAAGACGGGCGCCCACGGCGTGTACGAACGCCCGTAAAAAGCAAGTCCCATACACATTATATACAGACTTGCAAATTGGGAGAGTAACTACCAATCTTATGATGGATGAGGATGTTAATCCATTCTTCATTCAATCAGATAATTTGTGTATTAATCGACAGATTAAACATCTTCTCGTCACAATTTTTCTCTGAAAAATAACCACAAACCTATAAAATAAAGGAACTCCATAACATTAAACATTAAGTGTGGTAAAATAAATTCAATTGAAATAGTGAGTACTCCTATCAATTATGCAAGTTAAGGTTCTTCTTAGTGTTTCTCTCTTTGTCATTCATCTTCGTCCGAGAATAACGAAAAATGACCAAGTTCTGCAAAAGTGATTGTCCAATCGATAATAAGTATAGAACGGAAATGAAAAAACATAGAACCTCAGGTAGCTTATTATCATAATAAAGAGAAGGAAAAAACATATTTTTTTCCTAATTCGGAAAATTGAGTTTCTTGATCAGTCTGAGAGTTTGAAGTATATGAGGCACTTGGGAATCATATTTGGAACTAAAACAATTCAACAATATATGTAAGAAAGCAAACACAGTTCCAAAACATCAATCTTTCTACAATATATGAAATTCACCAAAAGCAATAGAGATATACAGTAAAACCTCGATAAATTAATACTCAATAAATTAATAACCTCGATTAAATAATAGTTTTTCTCGGTCCCGAATCGGTGAAAATGTGTTAAATTATTAACTCAAAATTTAATAATTCGCTAAATTCGTTGAATTTTCCTAGTCCCGATTGTATTAATTTACAGAGGTTTAACTGTAAAGTCATCCTTAACCTCTGTTTACCTGAATACGGAATTGCTTCAGGAGCTCTCTTTTAACCTCTGATGTTTGCTGGTACAAAATTTGTAATGCAATATTTTTTGAATATTTAGAACTCGTGTGAAAAAAAAAAATTCAGCTCAATGCTAAGAAGGCATGCTATTTTCTACAGTCATCAATAACCTCTTATTAAACCGTCTAGAAAATTATTTCCGGAGCCGTTCTTAATCGTTGTTGTTTGATCATACACAAATTTGGCTGTAAAGGAATTAAGAATATGGAACTTTGGGGGTGTGTTTCCCTAAACACACCATTGATTAATTTAATGAATCGTAAATCGTAAATAAATCAGAACATTAGAGTGAAAAGGTAAGAAAATAACACACAAAACATAGGCATATTGCAATTATTTGTTCAATACTCACGAATTATATTGGGCGAAAGAAACGAAGAAACCGGAATAACTGGAATTGCATCAAACGATGTTTCAATTGTACCTTGCATAAGAAAGAGGAGAATGGCAGATCAAATCGTCATCATTCTGGAGGTTCTTTTATGTTCTGTGAAGACGTAAGTTTATCGCAGCCGACTGATGCCAAACCTTTGTCGTCCAAAGAGAAACTAAAATCCATTAACAAATAGGTTGTAAGAATGTAGAGTGTACAACACTAATTTCTACAACCCTCACTATAATGAATAATTTGAATCAAGAATGATAATAGTATACCATTAGTTTCATTTGAGCACTACCACTGCAACTCTGAGTTATCAATCTTCAACAAATCACATACATGAAAGTTTAAACCTTTAATTCACAACTAACACGCTCAAAATTACTACAGTTAATAAATCCCTCATAGGATCGAAACAGTACACATGCACAGCTATATCACATACACATAATTTATCGTCACTAAGAGAAAACATAGGCAATACCAACTAAAGCAGGTAAGAAATTACAACATAAAAACAATTTTTTTAGCCAAAAAAAAAAAGAAAAAAAGAAAAACCACTCAATTTCCGTGGATCAAACAATCAAAATGCAAAATTTACCTAAGAGGATACTAATTCACCTGAAAATACGATAATCTTTTGAGAAGAAGGTATTGTCGGACGGAGGATTTGAGAGTTGCATTTCGGCCCCTTCCGCCGATTCTATAACATTCTCTCTTTTATATATATATATATATATATATATATATATATATATATATATATCCGATCCTATAAAATCTAAAGGGGCAGAAATATGCTCTTTTTCGGTTTTTTCAATTACCGATTGGTTAACATAGGGAAGTTATCAGACAATCGTGTAATTATGCGTGAACATGTGGATTTTTTTTATTTTTTTTTTTTCCGAGTTAGTGCGGTCATGTTTTCAGTTTCTTATGTCATGGGTGGTTTTATTTCTTTTCAAATTTTCATCAAACGAACAAAAAAAACGCAAAACATGAAGAAACCGAAAGGGAAACAAACATATGACAAATTTTGAATTGACAAATTTACCCTTAGGTTTAGGTTTAGGTTAAAGGTCAAAATATCTTCCTTTTATATATAAGATGGGATTTTAACTAGGTCGAGAAACGTGCACATGTCGCAAACTTGTTCTACTCGTGTTAGTAGATTATTTTTGAGTTGTTTTACTTCCATGCCCTTTTAGAGTACTTGAGTGGTGATCAGGTTCCCAAATTTTTTTCTCACATGGAGTATTTATCACTCGACCTCATAGGCCGACTTCTAAAGGAAACTAGGAATCTTTGAAAATACTGACAATGATGAATTGTCGCTCAAGGTAAATACTGGAGAATGAGAGGTTGGTTACTGCGCGTGAACTAGTGATACTAATTGGAGAGGTGTACCACATAGAGATCATAATAAGAACACATGATGATGAAGTACTAGATCGCGGTCGATCCGACAGAATCCCTCGGACACTCAAGTTAGTATTGCAATTATGTGATCAAATCTGATAAAATATAAACGTTATTTCTTATAGTTAGTTATAAATAACAAATGATAATAGTAATTAATTGTGTACTTCAAATATTTAGTTGATGTGATTATAGGCTAAAAACTTCTTGTGCAGTAGACAATTTCATGGCCTATAACGGTATAACCTATGAATTTATATTCTTCTCAATTGAAAATGAATGTTATTTCTAAGCTTATAGAGATGAATCCGTAGAACATATCATACATATACTTCTACAGATGATTCGGAGGAAGAACCCCTGAATCCACGTAGTAATAATCAGCGGTACAAATCCGATTCGAGTATATTATTACCTACATATAAAAAAGGGTATTAAAGAAAAGTGTAATATTATATTTAACATATGAAATCTTTAATCCCTTTTCGAATTAAAAATGTTGAAGTTGATTCTAATACGTGGAGGTTGATAAAGATGATGAGAGGCTCAATCAATCATGTATAAAGTGTTCAATTTATTTGTTTCCATTGGTTAACACAATAACACTTTCCTCCTAAATCTTTGTATTTTATTGGCCCGAATAATACTTTCTTGATTCTTCTATTTCAGAAGCCACCTGTCCTTGGCCAACTAATTAATACTCATGTAATTTAGTTCGTGATGGGAAATTTATTTATTTAATTTGGAAATTGACAAAAGTACTTGATTATATTAATAAAATGGCAAATTGCACTTCACCCCCTAAAAAATGCTTGTTTTGCACCTTCCCCCTTCAAAATACAAAAACGAGAGTGTCCCCCTTCGAAATATACAACTAGGTGTACTTTGCCCCAAATATGTATTTTCCATTTAATTTTTCTCATATTTGAGTAAATCGGAAGGGTAATTTCGTCTTTTAGGGCTTTAAATGTCATTCAACCTTTTTTCAAACCCTACTTTGCAATGATTAAAAAGAACAAGAAACAAATTTTGTCGATTTTGGAAAAAAAATCCTCTGATTTGGAAGCGAATTTCATCGATTTGGGAAGAAAATTTTGTTAACTTGGGAACCTTATAACTCTGAAAGGAGGGTTCTCAAGCGGAAGATGTAAAATGATATATACACACTTCATTCGATGAAAATTAGTCCGAAAATACATATTTGGGACAAAGTGCACCGAGTTATATATTTTGAAAGGGGACAGTCTCATTTTCATATTTTGAGGGGGAAAGTACAAAGCATGCATTATTTGAGGGGTTGAAGTGCAATTTGCCCTTAATAAAATCTAATCTTAAAATAAATGGTCCATTACGAATAAACTCATCATCGCATACTAATTCACAAAAGGGATTCAGACAAAATTTTTTTACAAAAAGATCCACACATTGTCCAGATGTGTGTAAAAGACTAAAATACCCTTTCACATTTTAATATGGTCCAATTTCATCATTTAATTTAACTTAACCTAAATTTGACCACAAATTTCATAAATTATTCAATTTTGACCCAAAACTCAATTTTGAGTACAGTTTCGCCCGCCGCCGCCGTTCACCGCCGGTCTCCGGCGTTGACTTTTTCTATTTTTCTTTTTCTTTTTTCTATTTTGAGTACAATTTCTTTTTATTTCTTCTGCAGAAAAAACATACACAAAAAAATGTCAACGCCGAAAATCGACGGTTAAAAAAAGAAAAAAAAGTCAAAATTGAATTTTTTTGGTCAAGATTAATTAAATTGGGGTTAGAATTATGAATTGAGAATAAATGATTAAAGGGTAATTTTATCAAATACATTAACTTTTCCTTTAATTATAATATATATTAAATGAATGAGTTTATTGACGAAATAGATATAATCACTGAACATATGCATGAAAACCCATAAAATAAATCAATATTTGTGCATTCTTACACAATAATCCACTCCCACCCAATCGCCGTCGTCGTTTCGCTCCCGAATCTAAGACATGATCTTTTTATTTTTTTAATTTTCAACATCAAATCAAAGTAAACCATGTATTGCAATTTGCAACAACTATCATTAGCTTATAGTAAAGTTTTCACTATAGTATTCGACCTTTTCTTTTTCTTTGTTGAGGAAACTATATAATATTCAACCTAATTCTCGTGGTTTCGTTTGTATAATGAAATATAAGGACACCTATCGATATGTTTACAGTGGGCTACCTATTAACAAATAAGTCTTATCTAAAACAACATTTACATAAAATGACAGACAAGCCTAAAAGAGTATCAAAGACAAATAATACTTCTCAAATTTTATTATACTCCAATTTCATCCTTCGAACTCTAATTTAACTCCAATTTCAACAATTAACTAGTTTTGATCAATAACCCAGTTTTAATCACTGTCATCGTTGATTTTGTTTCTTGAAATTGTTTTTCCCATTAACTTTTCTTTGGAATCCTATTGTTTTGTTATTTTTTTTTTTAGTCAACACAGTAATATTAATGTGTTGATCAATCAACACAAAAGTTAGTAGGGTATTTATAAATATTACAAAATTTTAAAATAGTACTTTATGTGTTATATGATTTCTATCTCATTCATATATCCTCATTGTTACTCCCTTAGTCGGTGACATCGGCTATGATTCGAGTGTGGCCGAGTCATGGCCGAGAAAATGGTGCCAAGCGAGGGTTGGCACAAGACAGCCACACAATCGGCCATTGAGTGGTCGAGTGTTGGGCAAGCATTTGGGGTGTTTGTTCGATAAAGTAAGGAATCACTTGAATTAAGTGGGAACGGTGATCGAGAGTACTTGACGTTTGGCACGGGTGAGTGTCGGCAAATGGCATGATTAATATTCGGCAAGACTTGTGGTTGGCACGGGCGTTGCTCGGCAACCAAGCGGACAAGCATGGGCAGTAATCAACATGTGGCCGAGAACTTGGGCAAACGAGCGTTCGAAGAAAATTGATCACGACTTGACAAGTGAGGAAAAGTTGGCACGACCAGTTGGCAAGTCAAGAAAGGCAGCCCGATGAGCCGGTGTACATGTACTAACGACCGTGTGGGCACAAGACTAGCAAGTGATTGACAAGGCAAGTAACGTGCGCGGGCAAGGCAAGACAGGCGTGCTGCCTAGCAACCGGCTGGGCTGTTTTGCTCGTTTGGTGTGCGCGCGCACGCCTGAGCAAGGCAGGCGCCCCACAACCAATCATATGGGTGGTTTGGAGGGAAGTTACTGAGCGGTTAAGGCCTGGAAAGCATGCATAACTATTCCTTATTACTTTTAATAGTTAACCAAGTGTTAGGTATGTGTGCCGCCAAGTGTTCCTAGGTAGTTTAATGTGTAAAACCGCATTCTTCCTTGTATGTATCTGCCTATGAGTGCACAAATCCGCACCATCTGGTATTAGAGAGTTCAGATTGCAACTATAAGCATTCTGAGTGAGGATTTTGTATGTGCACTTTAGTCTCCTTTATATTTTTTGTTGAGAAATTAATATAAAGGATGGGCATTACCTGTAAATGTGTTTGTGTGTTGTTTTCCATTGCATACTCTTGTTCTTGTTTACGTTGGCTTATAAGACTTTTTTTATGTTTGTGCGAAGAAAATCAAGAGGAAAGGTTGACTGATTTGGTAAACAAATCAGACCGCACAAGCAAAAATTTCTTGAATAAAGAAACCCTACGACACTTTTCTTTTATAGGAGGCCCCTGTGACAATTCCCATCTTGGTTATCCTTTCACTTATTATTTTTTATTTAGTTATTTTTTTAATCGAGCGTGGATTGAGCTTTATAAGCTATCAACGAAAGCATTATGTAAACAAAGATTTATATATAGACAAAAAGCATATGTAAACAAAGACTTACTAAAAAAAGGCACTACTAATCCAAAGAAGCACATGGCACATATATCTCAATTTATATATTATACATATTCAATACAAACTTTAGCCCATACAACACACTCAAACACACGTACACTAATCACACGTACACTAATTTCTATGTTACATCCAGTGAAGTTTACATTGGGTAAATTTTTACCGTCGATCTACACACATCAATATAATTATTTATGTGTGCATGCTTATAAATGGTAACGATCTACCCAATGTATTCCACCCGACATAACATAGTATAAACCAACTATGGTCGATATATATTATATAGTACCTTAGTCGAAATCCTCTAGGGATACGGATTTATTCCGAACTTATTTTACTTGTGATTATTACATATATATATATAAATTAATTAACCTAAGCAGATACAAAACTTTCCTCTAGGTCCAGTTGCGCAGGTTGCACTAACATATTTTCCCTCCAACACTTTTCTGCATGCAGCTATGCATTCTGGCAACGTGCATGGATTCAGGTCAATCCCAATTGCACACTCCACGTACTTTGGAGCCAAAATCAAGACCACAATTATCATCATAATTGCAATCACCACACCACATTTGATCTTCATAATTGCAATTAAATCCTTTTTTTTTTTTTGAAATAAATAATTGTTACATCCTGAAGCTAAGTAATAGGGTATATATAGAGAGAGAAATTGAGAAATGGAAGGATGAGTCATGTCAATTAATTATTACTTTTAGATAATACATTGTTAGAAAAGTAATTAGTGGACTATTATATTGGCTGCTAATTAATTATTGGGAATAGACCAATCAAATTGCAGAATTTTCCATTACCTATGTTCTGTCATCACAATCAAATTTCAATCATCACCACATTCTTGTACATGTTAAGCATTAGTCGCGTACTGATTCGCCACAATTATTTAATCAAATTCCAATTTAATTAATGCAATCTTATAGAAAGAAAAAAAGTCACAAGATTTGTTTTTGTTTTTTGTTTTTCTTTTTTTTCTTTTTTGATTTTCTTTTTATAAGAAATCACAAGATTTGATGAGTCCTCTCCTCTCAGCTTCGATAATGTTGATTATTTGTCTCTTTTTTTTGGCTTAATTCCACTTTGCACCCTTGAAATGTATCACTTTAGTACTTTTGCACCCGATTTTTTTTTTTTTTAAATATATAGCAGTTTGCATCATTGAAACACTATAAATCATTCAAAATGCACCCGCGTATTAATTTTTTTTAACTCAGTGAGGATAACTTCTACTTAATACTGGTATTTTTCAATGAAAAAAAGAATTGCGTAAGGTAATTATTTTTTATAAACAAAACATTTTTTTACCACGCCATTGTAAAATTCATTTTAGTCCCTATAAGCTTTCGAGTAATTTCCTTCAATGTTTTTCCTGGAAGCCAATTTTTCCGCCATTTTTCATATATTTTCAAAAAATCCCCACACTCCTTATTTTACTTGTTTGTTACATATAATTAGTTTTATCTTTGTTATTGTTAGTGTTTTTATAGATAACCGTACGTAAATAGATATAGATGGCTAAAAATATAAGTTGAGAAGCAAAACCAAAGCCTGATTAGTATGAAATTGAATTACATTTTTGAGTTTTAACATTGTTTGCCATTTGAATTCGTAACTCTTTTATCCGACACCCAAATGATGTGGTTCAAGTTGTATTAAAAGCTAACCAGACGGGCTACAACTTTCATGTTTTGATCGGACATAAAAAAATATCAAAAATTAGTTTTGAAGTTGAATGTTGTGCGTTGCCATACCATACCTCGATCCAATAAGCAATAATTCATCTCGGTTATCCGGGATCGCAATGCCAATTCGTGGTATGTTAGTTTAAGGGGCGGAGTAGGATAGTTATATATAAATAAATAAATAAATAAATAAATAAATAAATAAATAAAGGAAAACGATAACTTGCAAAATTAACATGTGGACTGCAAAATGACTTTTTAATTAGTTTTTCAATTTTACATCTTCTCAAACTTCTTACACATCATTTTTCAATATTCATGAATATTAAGATATCGCAATGAGGCACACATGGAACTTTCTGATTAATGATTTGTTTTCATAATTAGTTCACAATTGCTAGTCATATAATTATTTTTCTTGCTACTGCATCTACAAAATTCATAATGTCATATATGTAAATGTAATAAATACTCATTGGTACAAAAACAATTTATACTATTGATGAATTGGAAATTTGAATTGTGTATGTCAAAAAGTAATAGATATTAATCAAAATTTAAATTGTATGAAAGGTTTTCATTTCAATAATAACAATAATAATACAAAGTAAAAAAAAAAAAAAAAAAAAAAAAGACATTTAAGATGTGGTTGCTAAAATACCAAAGTTAGAGGAGGTAGATGTAAATTACCATGTACAAGTTAGGGCTCTAATGTGCATTTTCCACCAAAAACTAACTAATCACAAAAGGAAATATTAAAAATGATGAAAAATTGAAAATGATTTAATCATGGCATATAGTAGTTGGGTATGCAATATGCATAAAGCAAAATTATATTATTTAGTAATTGAACTTTTTACTTTTTTGGCTTATCAATCAGAGAAGAACACGTGTCACCTGGGGGGAGATTCCAGGGCGGCGGCCTTTCCACGCGGAGGTGTAGCTCGTCTTCCGGCGAAGGGTTGCTCAGCTATGTGGTCTCACCACTATAGACTATATAGTATAGCTCAAAAGGTGGGTTAAGGTGGCAATCTATTAAATACTAAATTTTTAAATAAATGTTACAATATTTAGGGTTAAATACAAACAACACCCATGTACTGTCATCACTGTTGCAGGTATCTTATGTACCATAAAATGCGATAAAGTGGCCCATGCCGTCGTTAACTATGTTAAAGAATAATTCCATTTATAAATGTGGACTGACCGTTATACTAGATGTTGGACAATTTCATACGAAAAATACACTTATATATGGTTACGACTTATGCATAAAAAATGTGACTCTTTCTTTCTCTCTTGTACTTAATTTTAAGGGTAAATAACACTCAACCTCCTTGTGGTTTGAACATTTTGCTCATGACCCCCTTATGGTACTAGATGTTGGACAATTTCATACGAAGAATACACCTATGGTTACGCATAAAAAGTGTGCCTCTTTCTTTCTTTCTTGTACTTAATTTTAAGGGTAAATAGCACTCAACCCCCTTGTTTGGACAGTTTGTACATGACCCCCTTATGGTATGAAATTAGGCACATAACTCCCTTGTAGTTTGGACATTTTGCACATGACTCCCTTATGGAATGAAACTAGGCCATAACCCCCTTGTGGTTTTGACATTTTGCACATGGCCTCCTTATGGTATGAAATTAGGTACATAACCCCATTGAATAGAAAACTGGAAGAGTATAATGTTCGTTGGTTACTCTATCAAGTCAAAATTTCTTGTTTTAATTTGAAAATAACTATGCTATAAAATGAAAAGCTTAATGTATTTTTTTGTAAAATGATAAATGTAATATTATTATTGTGTTTTTTTTTAATTTTACAACACAAAAGGTATATAATACTAGTTATTGTACGAATGATAATTTATTCAATTTTAGAAACCGATTTGAAAATCTCATATGCTACAAAGGATAAAGGGATTAAACTCGATATAAAATTATTAACTATCAATTTCTTTGTTCAATTATAATTCGGTAAAGTAATTCTACATATTTCAAAGCTTTAATATAATTATTAATTATGATTATTATTTACTATTTTCTATAATATATTATATTATAGATGTTATCGAATTTTAATTTTTTTAAGAAACAAAGTCTTTTTTTTTATTCTTCTGGAAAAATCTAAAAACAAACATTTCTCTAAAGTTAAAATGAAAATTAAATTAAAAATATATATATAATGCTAAAATTAAAATTAATTTCTTGACATCAAATCAAATATCACTTCAATTTAATCCCAATAAAAGAATAATTTAAAAAGAAAATAAATTTAAAAAGCAATAGGATATTTTAGTCTTTTACAAGAATTAGTTTGACCTTTTTCTACAACCACTCTCTTTTTTGGAGAGTGAACTTCACTTGTAGTTTAATTTGATGGAAATGTAACTGAAACTACCTCCATCAAATCTCAAGGGGGTTATGTGCCTAATTTCATCCCATAAGGGGGTCATGTGCAAAATGTCAAAACCACAAGGGAGTTATGTGCATAATTTCATACCATAAGGGAGTCATGTGCAAAATGTCCAAACCGCAAGAGGGTTAAGTGCTATTTACCCTAATTTTAGTCTTAATTTTTTCATATTTTTTCCCTAATTTTTCTTTCACAACCTTAAAATTCACCCAAATTTTCTGAAAAACAATTATATTCTGAAAATTATTTATAAATTCCTTTTAAATTTATGAAATTTTGCAATTATATTTCCAGCCTAAGAATATCACCCAAAATTTACGAGTTTCTATTATTTTGCATAATATTTTTAATTTTTTTTTAGATATTTCTGAATTTTTTTTTGAACTTTCAGCCTAAAAAATGCTTCCGGTGGTTCTAAATCTCAAAAATGCATTTCATTCTTTACATCAAAAAACTACAAGGCATATTTTTCTAGAATCAATTGTCGATGCCACCGGAGCGTTACGTAATAATGTAAAAAAAATCGGCCAAGTAATAAAATCAAAGAATGCTTATTTATATCATATAAATGTAAGGGGTAAAAAGATAACTACGCTACATAAACTAACATTGTTAGAGATTTAATAGTTGACCGTTAAGTAGAGGGGCAATTTTGTCGCATTTTATAGTACATGTCTACATATGGTATATACGATACTGTCCGGTGATAGTCTAGGGATGCAATTTGTATATAACCCTAATATATTGTCGGTTTCACTAATTAGATGCATGATTTTATTGGAGTGTTTATAACTGGAGAATTTCAGATCGTAAAATAAATACATATTATATTGCAATTCAACATACTGACATAGTGAATTTAAAATGCATGCATATATATATATATATATATATACATATATATATATATATATATACCGTATGGCAATTTGAAGTAGCAAAAGGAAATCTAAACGACAACCGTTTTGAAAATTGAAGTTTACTATATATTTGAGTTAGTAACTTATATTCTTACTATTTTTCTCAAAAAAACTTATATTCTTACTACGGAACAATTTTGAAGTCGTAGTAAAAACTAGGATTTACTGTAGCAAAAAAGTATTTGGTACGGCCATTTACCGTAGCAAAGCTTTTGTCACGCCCGTATATGCTACGGGGCAAATTCGTAGCAAATACGTAGCACAAGACTTTTTAGTACGAATTTGATACATTTTGCTACGGTTAATGATCGTAGTAAAAAACCATTTTTCTAATAGTGCTATATAACTAATATTACGGATTAAAAAAAAAAAAAACTAATATCACTTTATGTGCAATGCACGTGATGACATTTGTAAAAATGAAAAAAAAAAACAATTATTTAAGTACGTGGATCTTATATTTATCTTATGTTTCAGTTCATCCCATCCCATGATCTTTACTTATTCATTCTTTGATTTGATTTATTATCCAAAACACAATATTGTCACACTCAACGGTCGTATTGTTCTGCAATTCTAGTTCAATATTATTATCAACGAAGATTGCATAACATTCAATCACAAGTTCTAGTCAATAAGACATGCAATCCACGATGCCATACACCTATCGACCATGTAATACACATAAGCCCTACACAAAAACTTACATTCAACAGGTGTGCGTCTAAATCACTCTTGTTTACAGTCCAATTTCTATCGATTATGCGTTAATTAACTGATACAGATTGAAAAGTTATTGAATGATCAAGTCTATGTGTTAGACTGTGTTTGACATCAATTGTCGACGTGGTGGAGGTTCGAGTATGGTTGGACCACAATCGAATACCGTGAGCGCTTGTGTGTGTTGATGCACCATAAGGTTAGGGCTGACGCTTTTTTTAATACCAATTAATTTTCACACAATTGGTAGCACCAGAGGTCCAACAAGTATCAGAGCGTGTTCGATTACCATAAGCTGGAGCAATTGCTGAGGGGGAGATTGTTAGCCTGTGTTTGACAACAATTGTCTACATGGGGGAGGCCTGAGTACGGATAGCCACAATCAAATATTATGGGTTTCTGTGAGTAGACACGGCCACGGGCCGGTTCATACCGGTTCACGGTTCACTTTTTTCGGAACCGGAACCGGCCCGTAATATGCACGGTTCGACGGGCCAGGTCGGCCCGCCGGTTCGGGGTCAAGCCGGAAAATTTGATTTTTTTTTTTTTTTTTTAATATTTGATGAATAAGTGAATTATAGGAAAAATTGGGGTGTGAGGGTATTTATAGGAAAAAATGGGGGGGGGGGGGGGGGGGGGAAGAATTCAAAAAAAAAAGCAAATAACGGCCGGTTCACCAGCCGTTATTTGCTTTTTTTTTTTTGAATTTTTTTGATTTTTTTTTTTTTTAAATCCGGGTGAACCGCCGGGCCGGCCCGGCGGTTGACGGTTCACCATTTCATAGAACCGGGCCCGTCCCGTGGATGACGGGCCAGTTCACCGGTCAACGGGTTGGGCCGGGGGTCATCAACGGGCCGGTTTCGGGCCCAAAACCGGCCCATGGCCGTGTCTATCTGTGAGTGCTAAATGCACTATAAGACTAGGGATTGCGCATTTTCTAACACACTTGCCTCCAAGTTGAATCTCATTCGTATATCTCTGACTTAGGGTTCTTGGCCATTTTCTTGGAATGTAGTTGTGTGCTTAATTTCTCTCTTCCAAAATAAAACCCTAACTTATTTTTTATATGAATTTTAGTCGCATCAATCAGTTGGTGACATCGATCTCACCGATCATTCGGCGGTCGCCAGTTTTGCATATTTCGACCTTTGCTTTTTCTCCAAATTTCGATCTCTTGTCTCCCGTTCTCATATTCTTCATCTCGATCGCATTACTCCATGTTTAGCCTTGTATTTCATTTATCTACTATAGTGACACAAAAACTTGTAAAATATACAAAATGCATGAATCGGCTCCCAAATGCAATAAAAGCTAAAATGCAACTAAATGACACGTAAATGATTGTCACAACGCTAGACAATTAGATGTAATAGATGTAAATAATTGTACATCTAACCATACCTAACGATCAATGTCAATGTATTATAACTAGGACTGGTAATTGAGCCGGACTTAACCGAAGCCCGATGGCTGGGCCCAATTATATTTGAGCCGAACCTACTTTTTAGTGAGTCGGACAGAGTTTGAGCCATTTTACTAAACCCAATTTATTTATGAGTCGAGTTTGAGCCTACTATGGCTTAACCCGAATAATGCCCGACCGATTCGGTTAGTCATTAAATATATAATATATTTATTATTTTAATGCTATGATTCAATTCAACATACAAGTTACGACCGTATAAGATTATTTTATTTTGAAAAATAAAATGAATTAAGTGGTGGCGGCGGCAATAAGTAAAATATGAATCAAATCCAAAATACCCACCGAAATCAAATTGCTGAAATTTATCACCGAGATTTGAGAATGTAAACTGTTTCCAATAATAAGACTTATTTCAGTCTTATTTTTAAAATTTCCAATAACTTGCAAAGATCATTTAGGGTTTTTCCGGATTGGCTTCAATGGAGGTAAATCTTGTAAGATTTATCACTTGTTTTATGAGTTTTTTTACTAATTACAGTTATATAGTAATGGGGCCCGATATAAATCCAAAACCCGAAAAAATACATGAACCGAGCTTTAGCATATACTAATAAGGCTCGATGGTATATGAGTTTGGCCTATAGTAATAAAACTAGATAGTATGTGAGCTTGACCTGACCCAAACTCGGCTCACATGGCCCGATTGCCAACCATAATTATAACATTGGCATCTACAAGATTTGTATATGTGTTAAGAAAACAAAAACATACCTTATTAGTAAGTAAAATTATGCTAAATCTCAAACGATAAATTTGGTAATTAACACTATGTATAGATGTGTAGGCCTGGACAAAAATTACCAAATACCGATTACCACGGTATACCTACCATAAATTACCGAATAAATACCGAACTATCGGTTACCACTACATTTGGTACGGTATCGGTACCGTACCATTGCCTTACGGTACGGTAGCGGTATTGTATCTTCAATACCATAGTAATACCGTACCGTACCGCAACTTTGTATTTTTAAAATTAGTTAATATATTCAACAAATATTCAACTTTATACTTTATATTCAACTTTAGATAAAAAAAAATATAGTCAACAAATATTATAAAGAAAATAAAAAACAAGAATAACGATATGATACATCATATATATATTATATATACATAATTATAATTTTTTTTTATTATCTTCATATATTTATGCAAACTCAATATTAGCTCTCGTTAAAGTTGTTTATGTCACGTACTTCTTTAGTTTCAAAGTCCAATTAATCACTTATTGGTGGAATACTTTTTGCCATATTTTCTTTTCCCTTTCTTTCCCCCTGAGTTCCCAGTCTTCTGTTTCATTTGCATTATTGCAAAAAAAAAAAATTTATTTCTCTTACTTAAGCCATCAAACTTTTTTGCTCATTACAAGTTTCTACAATTTTTCTATAGATATCTTAGTAAGCGTTAGTTAATTAAAGCAACATATGCTACTACGGTTGTATAATGTATATTCATGTAGATTGCTTGATCGATCGCCATATTCATTTGCTTAATTTGTTGTATTTATGCATTTATTTAGTATTCATCTTAATTATGGTATCATCCGAGTTCATCAAAAAAATGATGTACGGTAGATTACCACGTACCGATCATACCGTACCGAAACTTACGGTATACCGAATAACGGTATACCGCAATTATTGGTACGGTAACGGTATAGAATTTTTCAATACCGAAAGATACGGTAGGTACACGGTATTGAACAAAATGTTCGGTAACCGTACCGAAACCACCCCTAGATGTGTGTGTCTATATATATATATATTTATAAATTAATACAGTTAGAAAAATTCGATTAATTTAGCGAAATATTAACTTAATAATTTAACACGTTCTCACCAAGTCGGGACCAAAAGAAATTATTATTAAAACGAGATTATTAATTCATCAGAGTATTAATTTATCGAAATTCTACTGTACTGTGTATTCATGCATAATAATAACTATATATATAAACCGCCGCACAAGTCTCTCTATTTCTCCGGGTAACCTTAAAATGGAATGGTCTCAATTTTCTCCCCCACCCGAAAACAAGTGGTTGAGCTGCAATTCTCCACTCATATATTTTCAAGTCAAATCCTCCCATTGCCCCTTTTTTTGCCTTCTTCTCAGTTTTCATAACTTTCCAACAAATTAGATTACCTACTAAATTTAATTCCAAATATTCAATTTTAGTTTTGACCTCCAAACAAAGCATTTAATCGATATTTCGAGCCCCGATAGTTTGATCGATCAAGAATCAGAGAGAGTGCGGTTTTCAATTATGGCCCTGCAGATGCAAAATCCAGCCGTCCATTTTAAGCAAGATTACACGTGGAATGATCCAGAAAAATATATTAATGGCGACCAATGCCGATCGCGGATTGGTTTTTTAATTGGCGGTGGTGGCGGTGGTGGTTCGTCGATTAGAAGGAGCTTGAAGGTGAAAGCCGATGCGAAGAAAACGAACGTGGAAACGGTGAACGGGAAGAGAGTTAATGGAGTTGTTCGTGTCGATGATCATGATCAAAATGATGGGATTAAATTTGTTGAAAATGGGA
This sequence comes from Erythranthe guttata, assembly GCF_056151865.1. NCBI lineage: Eukaryota > Viridiplantae > Streptophyta > Magnoliopsida > Lamiales > Phrymaceae > Erythranthe > Erythranthe guttata. Next base: position 6,801,164 of record NC_142536.1, read on the forward strand.
ATAATAACAATATGGATTTATCGAAAAATATTGGAGAAAATAATAATAATGTGATGAATAATGGGTACTTGCTTGGAAGATTTGCGGAGGATCGGTTTGTTTTCCGGCAATCGTTCGTTATTAGGTCTTACGAAATCGGTCCCGATAAAACTGCCACCATGGAAACCCTAATGAATCTCCTCCAGGTTCGTTTTCTTTTCACCTTTTTTTTTTTTTAAATTCGATCATATATATTTTTATTTGAGAATTGAGATCTTGATTAATTTTGAAATATATTTATTTCGGCACGTGCAAATAAATTTGTGCAGGAGACCGCTCTAAATCATGTGGCGAATTCCGGAGTGGCCGGAGACGGTTTCGGGGCGACCCGTCAGATGAGCATCCGGAAACTGATTTGGGTCGTCACTCGAATACAAGTACAAATTGAAAAATACAGCTCTTGGTATGTTTTTTTTTTTTTTTTTTTTTTTAATTTTCTCTATGATGATATATTAGGACTAAATTCCGAGTTTGGTGTAACCCAGAATCGGCTTACAATCGAATATATAATGTCATTTCCCTTTTAACAGTTTTTTTATGTTATAATTAAGGGTTAAAATTGAATGATAATTTTATCATTTTTGACGATTGTAATCCGAAAAATTTCTTACTTTCAAACAATGTTTTTCTCATTTTTTTTTTCCGATTTTTTGGGACCAGAATTGAAATATTTACGAGCTTCACATTTGGTATCCGATTTTAGTTTTCATTTGTAATATTAAGGTTAGTATGTATTTTATGTTATAGGTGAATACAAAATAGAATTTTAAAATTCCAATTGTGAAAATTTTCGATTTTACAAGAAGTATTTTTCATTTCAATTTCCGAAATTTTCTAATGTTTCTTGGAACGGAATTGAAATTAATTATCCACGTCTAAAATGAATCAAATTTGTTTTTTGAAAAATAAAATTACGATCTGATCCATCCGACATTATTCGCCATTTATGACCTTGTTGATTGAAAATTCATCCTTTTTTATAATTGGAGATAAAATTATCAAATAATACAAAATAACTAATTTTTTTATATGCATGTGAAAAAAAATGTTGACAGGGGAGATGTTGTGGAAATAGATACATGGGTTGATGCAGCCGGTAAAAATGGAATGCGCCGCGACTGGATTATTCGAGATTATAACACCGGAAAAATCATTACTCGAGCTACCAGGTTTTCAAAAATGTTAAATTCATTATTTACAAATATTTATATGTGATAAATAATATTTGCAATTTTTATTTTTAATTAATTAATTAATTATTTTGCAGTACATGGGTAACTATGAACAGAGAAACAAGAAGGTTGAGTAAAATCCCAGATGAAGTAAAAAATGAGCTTCTGCCCTTTTACCTCAATAGAGCTGCCATTGCTACAGAAAATACCGATCGAGAAAAGATCGAAAAACTCACCGACGATACTGCTGAAAGAATTCGAACAGGCCTAGCTGTAAGTACACATCTATTTGATGTTACGTACTCGATAAATTTCATCAGATAAATATCTCGTCACACGCTAGACGAAAAAAAAAATCAATTCACTTACCTAATTAATATATTGAGTGTTTTTATAATGTGACGATCCAGCCCCGATGGAGCGACATGGATGCAAATCAACACGTAAACAACGTCAAATACATTGGATGGATTTTGGAGGTATGTATGATTAGCAAATAATTGTTAAATATGAAATAATTGCCAAAATAATTTAACATTAATTAATTTGTACATACGTAATATGTGCAGAGTGTGCCGATAAATGTTCTAGAAGATTATAACATGACGAGCATGACGTTGGAATACAGGCGTGAATGCAGACAGTCAAACGTACTTGAATCCTTAACAACAATTAAACCTCGAACGAAAACAAATGATTTAGAATGCACGCATTTGCTTCGTATGGAAGATGACAATGCTGAGATCGTTCGAGCGAGATCGGTGTGGCAGGTCAAGAAAAAATAGATTATATTTTTTTTTTTTTTTTTTTGCAGCTAAGTAGTAGTTGGTTAATATATATCAATGATTTTTAATTCGTTTGCATTTGCTGACTCTGTTGTAATTTAATTTTTGAATTTTTGTTAGGAGTGGAAGTTTGATTTATGTTCTTTATAATTTATTTGGCTTATATGTACTTGTAAACTTTCACATTAAGCTGGCTTTGAACTTAAATAACAGAGCTTCTATTTAAATTAACAATGTAAATGAATCGAGTCGAGAGATTAACTTCTAGAACGTTTTTCTGCTTATTTTAAAACTTCAATCGAAATTTCTGAATTTCGTCGATTTTGATCATAAAATTTCTAATTTCGGAGCAAAATTCTCTTTTTTTGAATTTCGAAAAAATACCGATTCCTGAGGCAATGTTTTGTTTCATTTCCATTTCAGTTTCATTATTTCCCGGAAATGAATTCGTGTTTGTTATGTTTAAAAAAAAAATCATAGAACAATCTCAAAAGCTTCTCACTCCTGGAGACATGATTAAACTGTTACAATAAAAAGATTTGACTGCTAAAGTAAAACATGTATTCACTAAAAAACAAACTAAGTTCGATTTAATTTTCGAATTCTTATTTTAAAATACATTTTCTCTAACGTCTTTAAACATGATTTGACTGCTACAGTATTTTTTGTCTGATCTAAAAGTATAAACGTATTAGTTTTATTTCAAATATTCTTACAAAATATATTTTTCCAAAATAAAATGAAAATACCTCTCAAAACGAATCCTCTCATAACAAATCGAAACTTTGCCTTTTTTCATAATTTTTGTTGGGAATACAATTGAAAAATTTCCGAATTTTGAAAAAAAAAAATTAATTTCAACTTTCCGAATTTTGATTTTTTCGATATATATTTAGAATGTAATTCGAATTAGTTTTTCACATAATTTCTTGTTAGGACCAATTCCAATCGGATCTGCCCAATCATACAAACAAAATTATAGGAGCCCATAATTTTGCACATCCCAACATCCTAATTCTAGATATACACAATTTGGACTATACTAATTTTTATAGTATTATTTTTTTTTCAAATCTAAATCTTAAATCCTAAATCTAGGTCAGGAATGTATAACTGACTTGATTGAATATTTTATTGTTAAAATAATTAATATGTACGGAAAGAAGTCAATTCAAATTATATTGAAGACCAAAACCAGTGGCATTAACTGACAATGCTCACATTTCCCAATTCATAAAAGAGTCTTAAAAGCATCAATTTTTACTTTATTTTTTTTGTTATAAAAGTAATAACCAAATAACTGAAAAAACTTTTCATCGATTTCTTCATCGGCTTAGGCATTGTTTGGCATATGGATCCGTAGGTAGGTTCACAATATAACTTAACATATAGGGTAAATTATTAAAAAAAAAAAAAAATTATTTTTTGATAACTAAAACTCTCTCTCTTAACTTAACATAAAGAATATTCTCAAGTTTGTACCCATTTTATGCAAAAAGACAATTTTAGAACACCAAAAATTTGATATTTAGAAGCCAAGAAACACATTTTATGATCATCTTATTTTTCAAAACATGGAGCTGGAAGGTGGTAAAACGGGTACAAACTTGAGATTATTCCACGAAATCTAGAAAATTCTGTTAAATTTGACACCGTGGTGTGTAAAACGATTATTCATAATTCAGAGAGAGTTTTAACTAGGGAATGTTTCCCATACTCTAAAATATTCCATTAAATTTAACACCATAGGGTGAATCTGTAAGACAATTTATAGTTGAGTTGACGGTTGCGGAGGAGTCTTTTCTGTAATTTAACCATACCTCGAAAGGATAGCCGTAATTTACATATTTAAAAATTTAAATATTTGGGTTTAAAGAGTTAAAAATTTTACCAAATTTAAGAGTATATCTGTATAATTTTTTATTATTATTATTTTTTTTTTTGTAAAATAGATGTTTTGGTTGAAATTTTTGAAAAATGCTAATGATTTTACAATGGCGGCGGTTATACGCAAGCCCATTTTCTTATTAGTTCAAAACCACATAAAGGAGTTTATTAGTTCAAGCCCGTAAATTAATCTAATTTTATTACATCAAGACCAAAGATGACAAATATACCCTTATCCACAAATAATACTCAAATACAAATAAATCTTATTTTTAATTTGTTCAAGACCAAAAATTAAAAAAAAAAAAAAAAATCACGACTGCCAAATATTAATCTATGATAAATATGTATGAATGAACATTAATCTATGCTTATTTCTTGTTGGGTTGCAATGATTTGGCCAATTTTGGAAAAAAAATTGAGATTGAAATTGGTTTTGTTTATTTTTTTTCGTTGGTTTCTCAAATCGGTTTATCCAGACCGATTTTGTACACGAAAATTGGCGTCATAATGCCGATTTTTGTTAACCAATTCGGCGACACAACGTCGACTTTACAAGTCAAAATCGGCGTTCTAATGTCGATTATTGAGTACAAAATCGGTTTTTGAATACCGATATTTTTTGAATTTTTTTTTAAATAATACATTATATATTTGGTTAATTGATATTTTTTAAATATTTGAAACGAAAATGTTTATCGCCATTCGGTGGCGTCTACCACTCCTTTAAGCCAATCGAGTAGAGCTTTTCGTATCTCAAATATTTATTCGTTAGATAATTCATTTGAATAATCCTCCATCAATCCCCTAGGTTGATGCACGAAAGTATGAGAAAACGGTCTTAAAAAAATACAGATAATAAAATCGGTATTTAAAAACCGAATTTTGTAGTACAAGTCGGCATGACAATACCGATAATACAAAAACAAATCGGCGTTGTCATGCCGATTTTTACTACAAATATCAGTTTTTAAGTACCGATTTTTATTAAAATAATCGGAATGTGGTTACCGACTTTAGTAACAAAAATCAGTATTTGCAGATCGATTTTTGGTATCGTCGAATTTTTTTCCCAACAAAAAAAAAACGACATAAAAGCAAAAATATACGGTTAAAACATATTTCATTGTGTTCTCCACCCTCGTAAACCACCATATCATTGTTTTCTGGTTCCATCGTGAATGTTTGGTATGTATTTGATAATTTTGGTGTGTAGGATTTCTTGGTAGGTTTGAGAAGAAGAAGGAGAAGAAGAAGGAGAGTTTTAAGTCGTGAAATAAGGAAGAGGGTTTCTGGATTTATGTATTTTATTTGGTCTTGCACAAAGGAAATGATTTTTTTTTTTTTTTTTTTTAATGTTTTGTGTTTTTTATTTGATTTTAAATTTCATTAACGGTAAATTAGTATTTTTATGTTGGAGGTTTTGAACTAAAAAAAAATGGGCTTGCATATAACCGCCGCCTTTTACAATTTGAGTCAAATCTTGTTTAAAGCTAACCGAATAAAAGTATTTTTTAAGAAATTATTTTTTTTAAAGTAAAATGAGATTTTCTTTGTATTTTATCGATGACAAAAATTATTGAAGTTGTCAAATAATTTTGTATAGTTGTACTTAATTAATCAATCATACCAACATATATCCCCAATCAGCTTTAAAATTATTATTCCGGCCATCTGTATCATCTTCAAAATATTTGTTTGAATCGAATATATATATATATATATATATATATATATATATATATATATATATATATATATTTATCGTATTTATGAAAGTTGTACATAATTTGATTACATGTTAAATAAAAGTTAGTGGTATTTTTGAGAGAGAATAATCGACAACTAAAAGTTCATTGACTTATACGAAGTAGAAAATTATGAATGTCCTGTTATGAAAGAGAATTAGACTTTAAAGATGTTTAATAAATTGCCCATTTTTAAAAATTATATTTCCTCTATTTTTTGGTTAGATAATATAAAGCCCCTTTATCATCAAAGCATGTTGGACATAAAGAAAATAAAAAGATAATAATATATTCATATATTATTACCAAATAATGACCAAAAGGGCCAGATTAAAATACTCCATTAGGGGCAACTTTAGGCAACTCTAAGGATGTAAATGAGCTGAGTTCGCTCTCAAATTTGAATTTTTTGAGCTCAAGCTTTCTGACGAGTCGAGTCCGAACTCATTTTTAGTTGTTCGTGAGCTCGTAAGTTTTTTTTTTTAATTAATTAATTTTATTTTAATTTTAAATACCATTAATTATAAAATAAATGAAAATATTCATAAAAATAATTTTAAAAAATTACAGGTCATTTTATTTATTTATTTTGAAGTCTTTAGTATAATTTATAATAATAAAACTCTAATAATATTAATAACAAATATATATTAGAAAGACATCAAATGGCTCAGACTTGAGCTCGAGCTCGCCAAAACAGCCAAGCTTGGCTCATTCACAACCCTAGATAACTCTAATGGTATTATTATTATTATTATTATTATTATTATTATTATTATTATTATTATTATTATTATTATTATTATTATTATTATTATTATTATTATTATTATTATTATTATTATTATTATTATTATTATTATTATTATTATTATTATTATTATTATTATTATTATTATTATTATTATTATTATTATTATTATTATTATTATTATTATTATTATTATTATTATTATTATTATTATTATTATTATTATTATTATTATTATTATTATTATTATTATTATTATTATTATTATTATTATTATTATTATTATTATTATTATTATTATTATTATTATTATTATTATTATTATTATTATTATTATTATTATTATTATTATTATTATTATTATTATTATTATTATTATTATTATTATTATTATTATTATTATTATTATTATTATTATTATTATTATTATTATTATTATTATTATTATTATTATTATTATTATTATTATTATTATTATTATTATTATTATTATTATTATTATTATTATTATTATTATTATTATTATTATTATTATTATTATTATTATTATTATTATTATTATTATTATTATTATTATTATTATTATTATTATTATTATTATTATTATTTATTTATTTATTATATTTTTTTAATAGGGGTCATTACAAATAAGTCTATCAATGGGTATTTATTCATAAAGAGATCCAGACAAAAAACTCATTTACCAATAAGTCCACACTTGGTCCAGATTTTTATAAATGACTAAAATAACTCCTCATACTTTAATATGCTCCAATTTCATCATTAACTTAATTTAACCTCAATTTGACTCTAAATTTCACAAATTATTCAATTTTGACCCAAAACTTTTTTTTAAAATTTTTTTTCCCGCCAGATTCCGGCGTTGACTTTTCAATTTTATATATTTATTTATTTTATTTTCTTCCGGATTTTTTCGCCGCTTTCCGGCGTTGACTTTTTCGATTTTTTTTTCTTCTTTTCTTTCTTTATGTAACTTTTTTTTTTCTTCGTTTAAACAGCAATATTGCTGTGATTGACAGTAGTATTAACTATATTACTATTAAACACAGTAAAATTAACTAAACTACAGTTTAACACAGTAATATTGCTATATTAATCTCGATCATAGTAATATTAACACAATAAAACTCATTATTATTGTGTAATAGAGTAATATTATTATGTTGACCGCTCAACAAATGTAAACACAATAAAAAAACCAAAATAATTAATATTACTGTGAGTGATAGTAATATTACTATAACAACAGTAATATTACCGTCAACCACTGTAATATTACAATAATAGAGGGTAATATTATTACGTTACTTCGTGAATAACTCAAACAAACAAAAAATCTAAACAAAATAATAATATTGATGTGGTTGACACCAATATTACTATAACAACAGTAATATTACCGTCAACCACAGTAATATTATTGTGTTTACAGTAATATTACAATAATAGACAGTAATATTACTACGTTACTCCGTGAATAACTCAAACAAAACAAAAAACCAAAAAAAATAATAATATTGATGTTGTTGACAGTAATATTATTGTGGTTACAGTTATTTTACTATCAACGAAAGTAATATAATTACGTTGACTTGTCAAAAAATCAAACAAAATAAAAAAAAAACAAGAAAAAATAAAAAATAATAATATTACATTAATTTACCGTCATTACATAAACGTATTGTCAACGGCAGTACAATTACGTTAATTAATTGTCATTACAGTATAATTACGTTAATTTACTGTCAGTGACAACACAATTACGGTCAACGTTTAGCGGCGGACGTTAAAAAAAAAAAAAAAAAAAAAAAAAGTCAATGTCGGAAACCGGCGAAAACATCCGGAAGAAAAAAATAGAAATAAAAAAAAAAGTCAACGCCGGAGACCGGCGAAAAAATCCGAAAGAGAAAAAAAAAATGAAAAGTCAACGCCGGAGACCGGGGTTGACCGCCGGAATCCGGCAGCAAAATTGTTTTTAAAAAAAAAAAAGAAATTTGAAAAAAAAGATTTTGGGTCAAAATTAAATAATTTGTGAAATTTGGGGTCAAATTGAAATTATATTAAGTTAGGGATGAAATTGGAGCTTATTAAAGTATGGAGTAAACTGCAAAAACTACCCCTGTGTAATCTTGAAATAGCAAAAACCCCCCTGTGATAAATAAACTAGCAAAACCCCCCCTGTGAAATTATTTAAATAGCAAAAACCCCCCTATGGAACTATTTGAGGGTTGACTTGATATAAAAAGACACAAATACCCCTGGAGTCTTGCAATTAATAAATTCTTATATTTTATAAATATTTTAATTATTTTATTTAAAAAATAATCAATTTAGTTGTTTACTATTTTTTTTAATTTCTAAACAAATAAATTAAAAATAATAAATATACATATAATATGTATATATATAAATACATTTTGAGGGACAATTTTGTCATTTCAAGTCTAAAAAATCAGCTAGGGGGGATTCTGCCTTTGACTAAATTTCACAGGGGGGTTTTTGCTAGTTTATTTATCACAGGGGGGTTTTTGCTATTTCGAGATAACACAGGGGTAGTATTTGCAATTTACTCTTAAAGTATGCTCCAAAAAAAGTCAAAATTGAATTTTCGTGGTCAAAATTGAATTTTTGTGGACAAAATTGATTAAATTGGGGTTACAATTAAGAATTGAGTATAAATAGTTGAAGGTAATATTAGCATATACATGAATATTTCCTTTATTTATAATAAATATTAGAGGGATGTGCTTATTGGTGAAAGAGATATAACCCATAAACCTATAATAATAAAGATGTTTGGTTGGGGACTTATGCACAAAAACCCCTTTTTAATATTTAATCCTATCTCACCTTTTTTTTATCCGTTTATTTTTACGCGTACATATTTACACTTTGAGAGAAATATAAACAAAGATGATATATGGTTATAAAAACTTGTCTTATCCGTCAGAATTGAAAAAATACTAGTTAAAATCGAAAAGAAAAAATTTATCAACTGCAGTCGAATCATGGTTAAAGGTAGCCAAATATACTTGTGTATCTAGGTAATAAGACAAAACTAATATAGATAAAAAGGAATCAAACTTTTTTATTTCATCAAGCAATATACTTCAAATCATTTGAAAGCATGAAATGAAACTTATTTACTTTCTTAGTGCAAAATGACTAGATTCTGATTGGACAAGGTTTCACTCTACCAAGAAGGTAATTAATTATTCACACGATAGCTGCCGTTGATGGCGGATGGACTAACCATAAAGTGAAAACACTCATTTAATTGGTAAGATAAGTCATACTTAATTACATCATTTGTCATTTGGATGACACAAAAATTCAATTCTCTAGTTGTGTGTGGAATCTGAACCGTTTAAAATCTGTTATCGAAATCACTTTGATATGAAACAATTTTGGTAAAATTCTATTCAATTCCCATTATGGTTTTCAAATTTTCCAAGTGTCTTGTGCAATGATGAAATTCGAGGACTAATGAATAATGTTGGGTGGAATAAAAACGAGAGCATAAATATTTTTTCGGAGTTATCTTTCTTGATGAAGGCACACCAAATAACGTGGTGCTGCTCTCTCTCTTTTACATTCTCTTAAAGAATCCTCGTGTACAAGAAAACTCATTTAGAATTAAAAAAACATGCACATGGAATTATTTAGAATATAAAATACTAGCACATACCTTATCTAAAGATTTTATATAAGTATAAACAAATGTAAATTGTCATAGTGACCAATTAGTGACAAAAGGTAAAAAAACCGTAAGAGGAAAACTCCGTTTTCAATATTGCCAATAGTCTTGATGTTCAAGATTTCTTAAATGCAAGTATAAAATGGGGTATATATCAAAATCTTTAACCAATATTTTCATACTTAGAAATTGAAAGGTTACGTTATATTTTGATATTTCACCTTTTGAGATGTAAAAGTACATCATGGAAAAAATAGAAAAAATATCAAATGTAAGTTATAAAATCAACCACCTCAATGACTAAGGTGGTGTTTGCAAATGCTTTTTGAAAGTGATTATGCGGTTTTTTTTTGCTCATAATCTGTTTTTAGGTGTTTGCAAAATCAACTTTTGCTTTTGCTTCTCTTAAAATAATCTACTTTAAGCTATTTTTTTAAAAGCACCCCTAACCCTGCTTTTTCAATTTTAGTTCATTTTCCGAAATATTTGCAAACACCCCCAACTTTTAGAAATAAGCACTTAAAACTAACTTAAATCACAATCACTAACTTCTGCTTTTAAATAATCATTTGCAAACACCACTTAAATGTACATTTAGGAGTGACATGCGCTAATTAGATATATAAACCAATTTAGTTATTTTTAATCAACAACTATTTGACACCTATGATTGGAGAAAATATATTTAGATAAATGTGAAAATAAAATACTAAATGTTAAATAAATATTTCATTTTAATACTTTTGAGTTGAAGTTGCTCTAGATGGATATCTGACCATATAATCCATTTGACTAGTTGATATTTATACATTTTTGTTTTCATATAATCTAAAGACTCATGAGTTTGAAGTTGAAAAAAGTAACAAAGATGTTGAAATATAATAAACATATTGAAGTGAAAATTGATGTAGAAGTAGCAACACATTATCTTTGTTAACTATAAACTATATAGTAGATGTGCTAAACAATAAGAAATATTTTCTTTGTTTTATTTTTAATCTTGTCAAATTGATTAAATATTGCATTTAGAATAACCTTGGATTGTAGTTGATATAAAATATAATAATTTAATCATTTAGAATCTACAATTATACATACTTTTTAAATGGTCAAAAACCTTGGTCCAAACATATGCGTTCAAATATAAATCATTTACTAAATTTTAAGTTTGGCTTGTCAAAATTGAGAAACCAATAAGTTAAGTGCAAAAAATATTTCACAAACTCCCAAATCCCAAATATATAATACAAATTCTTTATATAAAATTTGAGAGATTTTACCATGAAGTTGTTAAATAAATTTCACAAAAAAAAAAAAGAGTAAACCAAAAATTATTTAATAAATAAATATAAAAAATGTCCTTTATATAAACAAATTCTTTATTATGTATTCGTAATTTAAATTATATTGATTATATTTAAATAAATATTAAAAATACTTCTTCTTATTATATAATCAAATATATTGATGTTGTATAAGAAAATATGTTAGAATCAATAGTGTTGCTTTTGATAGTATTGCCACTGTTGGAGTTAGTTAAAAAAGTACTGCGTTAAAATACTGTTTATTTTTTATAATTTGAGAAAAAATGGCAAATTATAGAAGAGCTATTGGAGTTGAAAGGAAAAAATGGACGTCCACACAATATGATGAAATGATGAATAATTAAACGACGACTATTAGTAAAGATCCATTAATCGTTTCTTTAACTATGTCATTCTAAATAAGAAAAAAAAAATCCCACAATTCCATTCTTACCTTTAAACTTATTACAATTTATATATACTTTGAAATTCAAAACATGTTATGATTTTAACATTTATAATTAAATTAAGGAAAATTATTGAATAAAAAAACCTTGCCCATATTTATCTTGAAATTATAAAATGGAGGCTTGTACTTACGCTTCAAAAATAAAATTAAGGAGTTTTTGTGCATAAGTCTCGGACCAATCATATTTACTATTCTAAATTTAGGGGCTATATCTCTTTCGCAAATAAGCTCATTCCTTTAATATTTATTATAAATAAAAGAAAAATTAATATGTATGACAAAATTACCCCCAATCCTTTACACCAAATTCTTAACTGTAATCCCAATTTAATCAATTTGACCACACAAATCTAATTTTGACTTTTTTTTTCGAAAATTATTTTTTTGCCGCCGGTTTGCGGCGTTGACTTTTGAAATTTTTTTTTTTTTTTTTTTTGTGGTTCGTTTTTTCCGCCGCCGGTCTCCGACGTTGATTTTTTTTTTCATAAAATTTTTATCCGATTTTTTACCCCTACCGCTAAACGTTGACCGTAATTGTATTGTCATTAACAGTAATTATACTATCACTGACAGTACATTAACGTAATTATACTATCGTTGGCAGTACATTTATGTAATTGTACTGTCATTGATAGTACAATAAGAATCAACGACAATATTATTATATTTTTGGATTTTTTTTTAATTTTGCTTAATTTGTTGACAAGTCAACGTAATTATATTACTGTCGTTGACAGTAAAATAACTGTAAACACAATAATGTTACTGTCAACCATATTAATATTATTATTTTTTTGGATTTTTTGTTTTGTTTGAGTTATTGAGGATTAACGTAATAATATTACTGTCTACTATTGTAATATTATTGTAAATACAATAATATTATTGTGGTTGATGGTAATATTACTGTTGTTACAGTAATAGTACTGTCAACCACAATAATATTAATTCTTTTGGCTTTTTATTATTTTTATCGTTGTTGAACGATCAACATTTTAAAATTACTCTATTACAAAATAATAGTGACTTTTATTGTGTTAATATTACGGTGGTAGAGATTAATATAGCAATATTACTTTGTTAAACTATATTATAATTAATATTACTGTTTCAACAGTAATATAGTTAACATTATTGTCAACCACAACAATATTTGTCATGGACGCCAATTCCATGGCAGGAGCATCTTCTTCCATCACCGATCATGATGACCCAATCTCACCGACGACCACTCTGGACGGCGACCCAATTCCACCGGCTCCACGCAACTTCTTCACTAAAATTTGTTTTCCCCAAAAAATCACCGTAACATAAAAAATTGATGTGAATTCGAACAAAAAATAAAATTAGTAGGTAAAGATAAAATGATTATTTTGATTATAGAATAAATTTGTGAAGATTTTTTTCAAGTCCAATTTATGATGTTTTTATGCAATTATCAAGGAAAAAGAAGAACTATGCGGGAGTGGTGTTGGGAAACGTTTTTGGACTATTTTATTTTTAGAGAGAGAAAATAATTTAATTATGTCTATGATCTAGTAATTTCCATGTGGGATTTAGCATTTCAGAAAAGAAAAATAATAATAAATAAATCAGCGAAAATGCTAAATGGAGGACCAGAAATGCTGAATGCAGTTTGGCCGAAAATTGCATATAAGGGTAGTATAGTACTTTCGCCTCTCCAGAGGGTATGACAAAGAATGATTTTGGCTTGAGTTTATCTCTAGTTTATTTGGTATCTAGGGGTGTATATAAAATAATATATTATGTTCAACATATGGTCATCTAGATGCGAGATATGGAGCCGAATTATAAAATTACTGAAATAAAAAAAATCTTGAAAATAGATAGAGATATAATTACATTAAAAATCCAAAACAATGGGATAATCTTATATGTAAAAGTAAGAAATATAAGGGCAATCTAAGAAACTCTAATGGCATATTTGTAATTTTTTTAATATTTAATAATTAGTATTTTTTCTCCTATTTTCCAGCTTTGTTTCTCTAATCAAATTCAACCATAATTCGACCGCTGGGGAGACTTTGTTACTAGTTCGAAATAGTACAGGGGTCTTATTGCAATTTACTCAAAGAAAAATCTCAAATTCAGGCCTAATTCTTGCTGAGTGGTGCTATTTCCACCTCCAAAGTCGCTGACTGTTAGTTGTTGATGGTTAGACAAATGAAGGGACTCAACGTGTTGAAATGTGACAACATGTAAGTGGGGACCAAAAGTGGAAAAATTGGCAACTTTATGGACCATAACTATAATTATCCCGTACAAAAAGGACCATAAGAATCAATAAAAATAATATAATTCAATAAATTTATCCCGACCAAATTCACGTGCAAATCACGTGCAAATCAAGTGCTAATCACGTGCATATCTTGTGTATATTATGTGATCAGTCGACACAGTAAAATTGTAGTGTTGACTGTTAAACTATTCACACATTAAAATTAATTTATTTTACTGTGTTGCTAATAATATTATTGTGTTGATCAGTCAATACTATAGTACTATGTAAAAAATGTATTTCTATAAGGCTAACTTGATGTTAATTTTTGCGGCCTTGTCGGTGGAGTTGCTAGACGGGGCGTCCTGTCAGCGAGGATTGCCGTTTATAAAGTTTGCTGGGTGGACATTGTGAATTAGCCCACATATTATCTGCTTTGGACTATGCATTTTCTGATGGCGTCGATATTATTCAGCATCCATCAGCCTAACATTTATAACTTATTCGGCAAGCGACGGTGTTGCAATTGGTGGATTTCATACATCAATAAGCGGCACAATAGTTGTACAAGCCACCGTGAACATTGGTATAAGATCATCTACTGTTAGTATCGCTCTGTGGATCTTCTCGGTTGTTGCTAGCAGTACCGACCGAAAAATCATCACAAAAGTCACTTTAAGATAATGTAACGACATATAAAATAAGTATATTATATATCATTTTGCCAAGTCTTAATTTTTAATTGTTATTGTAGTATTTTAATTAATTGTTGATACATGCAGTCGGGAAAGTCGGTCGACTCCTTTAACTTACACTGGGCAAGTTTCCCGATAGATTACGAAGAGCAAATTCGATGTAGCAAAGAAGTTGTAAAGTAACTACTCAACATCCCTCCTCACATAACTGGGTTAAAAAATAAAAAAATATGTAGAATGTAAGACAATACTAACTTGCTTTGTTTGAATTTCAGATAATGTGATGATGGTTGTTTGGAGCCTAGTTTAGTGAAAGGGAAACTTGTGACGTCCAACTACTATAGTCGCATACACAAAGTTTTTAGAGTTGGAGTTCATGGAGTGATTTTGCATTCGGTCCCAGCCCTCGTGTCGTATGTAATTCCTATAGCGGCGTCGAGTTTCAGTGAGAGAGATTTCAACACAATTCAGAGCTATTTTAGTTCGGAAAAGTAGCATCCTACCATAACATTCCTTGATAATTTTTCTAACGTATAAACTAATTTGAAATGTTTTTTACTCCAGTCAACCCTCTTGTCTGATGGTGTCCACACAGTCCGTAGTCAAGTGGTTGTCTATTCCAATAATTCGATAAACGGACCTAGTCACAGTTGGGGTCGTTCGATTGAGTTCAACTACTAGGTTCTTTGTTTATCCTATTTTTTTCTTATTAAAAAAAGATGTTAGAGAAAATAAGAGCTGACAAAAATAGGATAATTCAATAGCTTTTTCCCGACCAAACACATGTGCAAATCATGTGCATATTACGTGATCGGTCGACCGTAAAATTATTTTGTTGAATTGTATAAAAGTATGAAATGCTAGGACAACCTAAAAAACTCTAATGACATATTTGTAATTTTTTTAATATTTAATTATTAGTATTTTCACTCCTATTTTCCAACTTTTTTTCTCTAATGACCTTCATAGCAAATCAGGTTTCCAAATCTGCTAGCAAAGTTCTAATCCGTTCGGATACTCTCTCTCTCTCTCTCCTATGTGGATTTATTTAATACAATTTAATTATCATATATTTAAGTTTTTTTCCTTTTTACAATCCCGTGCATCACACGGGGAGAATGGCTAGTATTATATAACAAGCTCAAAAACATTTACTCTTCTATAACTCAATATAATATTATCCCCATTATTAAATAACTCAATATTATCCACCTTTAGTCATTTTTCATGGTTGGCTGCTTTCCTACTCACCAAACATTAGTTATTGTTGCATATGTACTACTTCGATACGTGTAGTATTACTAAACACGTTTACAAAACCAGGTTTTATTGAACTTAAGAAATCAAATTGATAGCAAACTGAATCATGTTATGCATTCAATGTGACCAAATAATAGGCACAATTTATTTATTGATGAAACCAATTTTTCAAGGCAATCTCCAACATTAAATATTGTCAATATGTTTTTTCGTGAAATTTTGAAGTATAATTCAAGTAATATAATGGTAATACAATTAAATATTTATAAATTAATATAATCGGAATTAACAAAATTATATTAATTTAACAAAATAGTAAATTATCGAATTAATAATTTAATATTTTTTTATTGAATCGGGACCATAAGAGATTATTATGTTTTTATCGAGTTTCTACCGTAGATACAATTATTTTATAATATGTATATATTCCAAATTTGAAATTTTATACTTGCAAGTTGTAAGTTAATTAAATAACCCAACCACCAAAACTATTGGTCTATACCATAGAGTACAAATTAATTAATTAACAAATACAAAATAGTATCTAGAAATGAAATGAAATGATTGAGCTACTTTTTATCACTAGTCCCATGTCTAGGGCCCCCCAGGATGTGGGCTCATTCCACCATAGCCTAAAAGATATGTGTGCCATGTGAAGGGTAGAAAGTTCAAGTATAGTATAATTTTCAATTTTTAACAATTAATGATGAAGGGTATAATAGTCATTTGGGGAGTTTTTCAAGTTTGGGTTCGAGATCAACTCTGCTTGAAACAAACGATGCCGTGACCAATACTTGTTGTAGTTTTTGTGGCGACTAAAGTTGGATATTAACAATTTGACGTCATTTAGATGTTCAAAATCACTTTTTGACGTTTTAGAAAAAAGTTGAAACTTTAATTTCAAATTTTTTTTTTGACAACAAAATACCAATTCGTCGAAAACTAAGGTTCAAGGATAGGCGATATTCCACTAATTCCTCCCTATGTAAATTTGGATATGGTCCAATTATATATTTTTAGAACATCAAAGGATAAAAAAATAATGAAAATTTAGTGTTATATGAAATATTAGACATATTAGAAAACAATCATGTGAACCTTATTATATATTCATTAATTATTATGGACCTACGAGAAAAGCTGTGACTGGTTTATATGCTACACCGAATATTTTTTTACCATTGATTTACATATAAACACATACATCTATATTGGTCTATGTAGATCAATAAAATACAGACAATATACAACCGAGTGTACCATAAAAATAATCAGACGCTTATCTAATGTCTTCTATTTTCTTAAAATAAACTACTTAATCAAGAAAAAAACTACCATAGCTCAATATATCTGATCAAAACAATACCTGAAATCAAATTTCTCAGGAGGTAGCCTAGTTCGTCGACAAAAAAACCCGAATCAAATGGTTCGGGTTCAAATTTTCTTGTCTCGTAGCTTATTATCTTGTGTGATTTATATGTCTCATGATTTCTTATATGGTTGGATGTGTATTCTTTCGTTGCCGAAAATCAAAATAAGTCAAATCAAAGACTAATTAATGAACCATAAAAATTACTTCAATATATATATATATATATATATATATATATATATTTTTTTTTTTTTTTTTTTTCTTTTTTTCCTTTTTGTTTTGTTTTGGATTTTAGAATTGTCTAGAACAAAAGTACAACAGTAAGATTCCCCAGCAATTGGACACAAACATGAGAGGTCACATGGTGTGGTACAAAATCAGTGCTCTCTACATTTGCATTAAATGATTCAAACTAAATTAATAGTAAAAATGAATGGATGAGACTTTATAATATCATAATAATTCGAAATATAATTATTAATATATTTGTTTTTTATTATTATTATTATTGGATTATGAATCAATGAATGAATGATAGGTAATGACTACCAATTGACCCTTTTAGCCACTAATTAAAGTTACTATTTTGAGTTCGGATTAAACAACAATGTCAATGATAATTTTAAGAGGGCACCAACCCACCTTTGAAATGACAATCAACCAGAAAATCTTCCTTTTTAAATTGTACTATTATATTCCTTTGATCATAAGTTATATTTTTAGGTGCAAATTATATTTTAATTATGATTAATTATTCACTTTAAAAAATGTTATTTTCCTGAAATTTCTAATTTTAACCTCAATAGTTCTACAAGAGCTATTAGGGGAAACCATAAAAATAAAAGAAATAAATGATTAAAGGAGACATATAGTGAATCAGGATAAAACACTTAAAAAAAATGTTTTATGTGAAGCAAAATATCGTCGAAATACAATCAAGTTTCGTCACAATAACTTTATGTGACGAATATTTTTGTTAGGCGAAAGGTGTTAGTTACGTTAGGCGGCGATTTTCAAATCCGTCACTTAAGATTGTGACGAAAGTGTATTTCTTGGCAATGATTCATTCTATTACAACGAAATAAATTGTTAGATACATGAAGGTATATATTTCGTCATACTCGTTTTGCTACAAATTTTTTTCTAAAGAAATGTTATGTCGTACTTATACTATATTCATAATACGATCAAACACTCAAATATCGCAATTACCATCTTTCTGTATGATGACTTGACAATTTAGCACGTATTCGAAAAAATGTAGTGCAATTACCCTACGTGAAGTAGTATTGTGAAATTATCACAATTACAATTGAAGGTAAAATCGGTACTCTTTAAGAAATATTTCATTAATAAATTTTTTTTTTTTGTGAAAATTCACACTATAAAGGACGGTGTAAGACAACGGCAAATTTCGAGGTGATCGGGTAAATATGAATAAGACGGACTTGTCTCTTTTTTTTTTTTTTTTTCTTCTCATAATCAACAATTTCTGTAACTTTGTAAATAGGAAACTAGTCCCGCAAGAGATGGCCTACCTAGCGGTTGGAGCAAGTGAGTATGTGTCAATTGACCCATGTTCGATTCCACTTACCAACGGTCGCCAGATGGAGCTTGTCACACGGTTAACATATTATACGAGAGTGTAGGTTTTGTTGACGATATCCAAATTTTCGGTTCCAATTTCCACCTAAACCATTATTTTTCGATTGTGTTAGTTATAATGTTTTGTCATTTGTTGCAAATAAAAAAAAAAAATTATTTTGCATGCAAGAAATGTATGGTCTAACTAATCCATCCCAACCCGACCCATTGGATCACAAACCGTTAACGAGACAAAAAAGCTCAATTCACTAAAAGGAAAATTAAAATAATATATACCCCCATAAGCTAGTACAATTATATACTACATTTATTCATGGTATATGACAAAAGATTATAATAATAATAATTATTATTTAAACAAAAAAAAAAGGTAGAAAAAAATTCTACAGCTTCTTCAACCTGTAGATTTATACTATGATTATTAATTAACCAGCCCACAGACAGGGCCACATGTAGACCACCACAACAAACACCACCATGTTGTTTAATTTCAAGAAAATTAAAGCCTGAAATGACAGTTTTACCCCTCCAAAATTACAATATTCACATTAGAGAACATGCATTTGGATTCTCATCACTAAACATCTGTGGTGGATATGCATAGTTATTATACTCTTGCACAACTCTCTGTGGATAATTCACTTGCTGCTGTTGCTGGTGGTGGTGGTCGTAGTAGTAGCTACTATTATTGTGTGGGTAGTAGTAGTTGAATTCATTCTTTCTCAACTCCAATTTCGGGTCCTCTGCGGCCGCCTCATCAGCCGCCGTTGTCTCTCCGCCGCCCGATTCCTTGGCGGCTGCGGCGGCTTCCCCGTCGGGCTTCTTGGTTTCGGCCTTTTCGGGTTCTTCGGGTTTCTTCTCGGCTTCTTTCCCTTCTTTGGGTTTTTCGGCGGCGGCGGCCGCGGCGTCTTCTTTTTTCTCGGGCTCCACCTTGACAATCACGGCGTGTTTGCCGGTTCTCTTGTGGATGTAATCGGCGAGTTTTTCGGGTTCGAAGACGCCCTTCACCGCCACCTGTGAGCTCTTGAGATCTGGCTCTGCACTTTCAACACCTATACATATATAAAACAATAATCTTGTTATATATATATATATATATATATATATTATTGGACTATGCTATTATGGTAGGGAAAAAATAGAATTGATTGAAACTAATTAATTAATGAATTGACAAAGGATGGTGGGATTGACCTAATTAGTTTGAATCATGAATTCAAAACAGAATCTTGATGGTACATATATATTGAATATATTTGCTATTAATATTTAATACAATAACTAGTAATAAAAAAAATGGAAACATCCTTTGCCATTTTAGAGATGGTATGCAAAAAGAGATTTAAAGAGGAGAAAGAAAGCAATCATCTCTGCAAATACAGCTGAAAAGTGTAAACAAAAGCAAAAGACAAAGCAACCACCAAAATAGCAAATAAATTAAAATCAAAATTAAAATTAAATAAAAGAAAAACCTTTCATTCTGAGAATTCGTTTCTTGATTTCTTGAGCACAAGCTTCACAATGCATGTACACTCCCAACACCACAGTAATCACAGGTGGCTGCATCACAATTAAAATAAATTAAATTATTATTAAACATTTAATTAGTACTATATATATATTTCTCAATTAGAAAGAAATTAAAAAAAAAAAAAAAAAAAAAAAAAAAAGAAGACCGACCTCTTCTTTCTTCTCTTCAGGCTTGGGCGGCGCCGCCTCTTCTTTCTTGTCCTCCGGCGGCGGCGGAGGTTTAGGGATGGGGGAGATAAGCTGGACCTGGCGGTGGCTCTTACGCTGAACCCGCTCCAAAACTTTGAGTGGATCTGCTTTTTCACCTTTCACAACCACTTTACTTGTCCTGCAATCCGTTATTACATCCTCCACACCTGAATTTTTATAAAATTAATCAAAATGAAATCTAACATGCAATTAATTATTGTAATAATTAATTAATTAATTAACTAATTACCTTCGAAGCCTTTGAGGCACCGCCGGACTTTTCTAGCGCACCCCTCACAATGCATGAACACCTTCAGGACGATTTCCTGCGGCGGCGGCGGCGGCGTTTCCGCCTTGGATTCGTCGGGTTTCTTCTTCTCCTCCGCCTCCTTCTTCACATCTTGCGGCGGCGGCGGCGGCTTATCGGCCGGCGGGGCGGACTCTTCTTTCTTGGCTGATTCCTCCGGTTTCTTCTCATCCGGTTTCTTCTCTTCCTGCCTCGAAACAAACAAAAACGCAGATGAGCTAAAAGAGAACCAAAAACAAAATGGCGGAATTAAAACATGAGAGAGAGAGAGAGAAAATAGTAAATAAAACCTCTCCCATGAGTGTTTACTTTCTCTCTCTTAATTTCTTGTTGAATTCTCTCTGGTGGTGGTGGTGGGAGAAAATAGATAAAATAGAGGTTTGGGGCACACAGATATACCTTCACTGTGTGTGTGTGTGTGTGTGGTTTTTTTTTCTTGGGGTTAAATTAAACTCCGAAGTGAATACGCAGTTAATAGAAAATAGCTTTTGGGGGGTGGGGGTGGGGGCTAGGGGGAGGGGGTAGTGTTAGATCTACAGGTAGACAGTAAATATATCGTCATCATGATAAGTGACGTGGATGCTGTGTCAATAGGCTGCCACGTGCAATCGCTATGGCTAATCGTTAGGTGAATTTAATTATGGATTTCCCATTTCTTTATTTATTTGTTTATTTTTATTTTCGGTTCTTGTAACGTTGATTCGGTTCCGATCATAGGAATTTTCGAACAATATTGTAAGTTGCAACACATATTTAAAAAAAAAAAAATAATAATAAAAAATAAAAATAAAAAAAAAAAAAAATATATATATATATATATATATATATATATATATATATATATATATAATAAAAATGATTGGTTGGAATTTTTATTGATTTTAATTGATTTTTTTCAAATTTGTCTTTTTTTTTTGGCTTTAAGATATAGGTCCCTCGTGACAAAACTTATTAGAACTAAATGACAAATTTAACTAAACATTTGCTTTACATCCTTTACAAAATCCATTTCAAAAATGCCCCCACACACGAAAAATGAAATATGCACCAAGTATTATTTAAACTGTATTTATCATTTTTTCATTATGCATTTAACGTTTTCATTCTTAAAATCTAACATTTTTGTTACTAATATTTTCCGTAGAACGTCTTTTTTTTTTTTTTTTTTTTTTTTTTGCATTTTCGTATTTTTTCTTGTTTTTCTACCTAGTGTTGAAAATTATAATATTTTTTTAATTTTTTTTTTGGCCGTAGTCATCTATAGAAATCCGTAGGAAACCGTAGTAGTCTGTAGTCACATATAGGCACTCGTAGGAAACGGTAGTAATTCGTAGTCACGTATTCTGATAACCCTAACTCCCCCTTTAAATCATAGTCGTCAGACACCATAGACATCCATAGACATGAAATCAAAAAAAATTAGATCTGCCCCATTAAACCTTAGATCTCCTCCACCAAACCCTAGATCCGCGACGCCAACGTCACCTACACTGCTAAAGATGTCACAAACCCCACCCACATTGTCGTCGCCATCCCCCACCCCCAATATTGCTGCGTCACCGGCGCCATCCCCCAACCGCGAACGCCATCCTCATGCCCAACACCGCGTCACCACCGGCGCCTCCCTCCCGAGCCGCCATTGCCATCGCCTTCCCTCCACCCCATGCCGTCGCCTCCAGCGCCATAGTCGATTCCATCGTCCTAGCCACCATCTCCCCTCAAACCATGGAGTGGAGTGGTGGCGAGAGAGCGCGCGCTTGAGAACAAAAGAAAAAATCGAGCGAGAGATAGAGAGAACTAGAGATAGCAAGATAAAGAGAGAAGAATAAAGAGGAAAAGTAGATCTGAGAGAGAAACATGAATATGTGGGTTATAAAATTTAGAGTGTAAGGGCAAGATAGAGATTAAAAAAAAATTAAGGACGTGAGTCATATATTATTTCAAACTAAGGATTTAATTAAAAACTTAAATTTAAAGTTGTCATTTAATTCAAATTAGATTTCATATATCATATTACCCCTTTTTTTTTCCTAATGGCAAGATGCTTATCAGGAACGGCAAACTGTAACGGTTTATTTGGAACTTCACCTTTTCACGGTGGATATGGAGCCACAATCAATCTCCTACAATGAAGAGAAACATTCTCGTTCCCAAACGCCAAACGAGAGAGCAGAAAATACTATAATTTTCAAGATCGATATCTAAGTTAATCGGGTCTAGATAATAATAATGTACAAGAAAGCGTACACAATTATTAAAATTAATATATTGTTTTCTTCATTCTCTAATCATGCATTTAAAAAAAATAGGAATTTGTGATTTTACAATAAAAAGTGTACAATTGCATCATTAATCACATCATTTACATTTTATCACTATATATATGTTACATATTTTATTATGTACAACTATTTATCAACCTAACCTTTTACAGTTTTGCAAAAAAAAAAATGAATTTAATATTTTTCATATAATTTAATTTTTAAATCTTATGATTAATGATTATGTAAACTATTTTTTTGGTCCATTTGAGTATTAATTCGTTAGCGTTATTTGATTTGATACACTTGATGTGGTGGGCCTAGGAATCTTTTTGGGCTCAATGCTTTTTTATTTTAGAAAAAGAAAATATGATGGAAATGACAAAATACAAACAAAAAATGAAGATGAAACCAAATAGGACCATAAATTTTAGCACGGCCAAAACAATAAAAATGGAATGTGATATTGACGCATCTCTTCAACCCATGTGGTGATGAAATTACATATTACATTACATAGTTATATGGTAGAGTATATATGTAATATTAATTTTAAAGAAAAAATAACTTTATTATAACATTTAGTCTAATTGATTAAAAGAGACAACTCCTCGCATTGTTAATATGAGCAAAAACTTCAACTCGAGTCAGGAAGTCGGGAACTAGTAGGGGTGTGAACGAGCCGAACTCGCCTCTTTTGGCAGGCTCGAGCTCGAGCTTGAGTCTATTTTGTCGAGCTCGAGCTCGTTGAGTTCCTTCATTTTTGGCTCGAGCTCAAGCTTGAGTCCATTTTGTCGAGCTCGAGCTCGAGCCCAAGCTCATTTTGTTTTTATTTTATTTAAATATTTTTTTAATTAGTATGTAATTATTTTTAAAAATTATTTAAAAAAATACAAATAAACAATATATTGTATATATATATATATATATATATATATATATATA
The DNA here is from genome assembly GCF_056151865.1 of Erythranthe guttata. Lineage (NCBI taxonomy): Eukaryota > Viridiplantae > Streptophyta > Magnoliopsida > Lamiales > Phrymaceae > Erythranthe > Erythranthe guttata. The sequence goes on from NC_142536.1 coordinate 6,825,443, forward strand.
TATATATATATATATATATATATATATATATATATATATATATATATATATATTTAATATTTTTATTTTATTTTTATTTATTTCTATAATATTTTATATTATCATACATTATTTAAATAAAAAATAATATATAAAAAAGTAATAAATCTGGCTCACGAGCCGACTCGTGAGCTCACGAACAATTAACAACTGGCTCGAGCTCGACTCGTTAGAAAACTCGAGCACGAAAAACTCGAGTCTGAGTTTGAGCTTTTTTCGAGCCGGCTCATCGAGCTCACTTGTCGACTCGGCTCGTTTACCACCCCTAGGAACTAGTGATATGAAGGATTTAATCGTTTTTAGCAAACTACCCCTCAAAACTAACAATTAGGAGGTTGTGTGCTAAATAAAATGTATCACACATAGTTATTGCTAATATTAATAACATGAATTTATTCTAATAAGTCGATATAATACACCGATATAAGGGTATGAACGAGCTGCGCTCGGCTGTTTTGGCATGCTCGAGCTTGAGTTCGAGCTTTGTGAGTATTTATTTTGGCTCAACGTCGAGCTCGAACCCAAATTCATTTTTTTTAATATTTATTTTTATTATTAAGAGTTATTTATATTATAATAAAAAATTATAAGATTGAAGTGCAATTATATATTTTTTAAATTTTTAAATGTTGTTTTCATATTATTATTATAATATTCTTTATTATTATATATTATCTAAATAAAACATAATATATAAAAAATCTTAAAAAGAAGACTTGCGATCCGGCTCGTGAACTCACGAACAACTAAAAAAACACTTGAACTCAACTTGTGAGAAAACCAGAGCTCGAAAAACTCGAGTTCGAGCTTTTCTCGAACCAGTTCATCGAGCTCACGAATCCGGCTCAACTTGTTTACTACTCTACAGTGATACTAAATGCAATGAATTCCAATTAAACTACTAGTATTTGGACATAAGTTGCATCGCATATAAATGAGACTAAGCATATCCGTACACAAGGTGTAGGTGGTCCATCATATATAATTTCTGCAGATAAAGAAAACAAAAAATCTAGTCGAAAATTAAATTCAATAATTGATGATGAGTTCTTGAGCCTATTAAATATTAATTATTATTTTTATTTTTTCTTAAATGAAGGACCACCACTACCACTGCCAACAGCCAATGGGCTTGCGACAGGTGGGCCCTTGAAATAATTGCATTGGTAGTTACATATTTTGGAGGAAATTAAAAGTCATTTATTATCTTTGTTTGCTTCAGTGCTTTTTTTTTTTTTTTTTTTTTCTTTTTTTCTTTTCTGAAATCGTATTTTTCCATTTTTGGTGCACGTAAATATATTAATCTGTATGAAAGGACTTTTGCATATTTTCCAATTAATTAGGGGGGACACAGCATTTATGTGCAACTGATAAATATCAAAATATTGGTAATAATTATATGTACTTACAAGTATTATTATGCATTCCTAGTTCTGAACTTAATTATTCAGAAATTGATGATACATTTGTAAGTGATAGTTAAGGGAAATGTATAAAGAAATATTACAATATAATAGACTATTCTAGATAATATTTCTATGTACCATAATAGAATTCTAACACTAATCTATGTACCATAATAGAATTCTAATTTGACAAAAGTTCTATAATATAATAAACTCTAACAACTTCATTATGTTCAAGTTAAAGAACACTTTCGAAAAAATGACAACGTTACACAATTTGAAAACCGCGGTCCATTAACTAAAGTCTTGTTCGAGAGCTTAATTAATAACTACTTTTTCAAACAAGAACTAAGTAAATACGTTTAAATCGTCGAGCGAGAGCAGGAAACGAAAGACTCGAGCATAGAGAAAATTGTCGATTTATCATATAGTTGAAAGAAGGTTGGTATATTACAATCCTCAAGTTCCGCATTTTGTGGTCTATGAATTTTTAGTCGATAGTTTAATATTTTGCGGGTTGCATTCATGATTTTTAGATTAAGATATGTTAATATTCCGCACATTTTATACATAAAAAAAGAGATTTAGTAATGAGAGATTTTTTTTAAAAAAGATGCTCGATTTTAGAAAGATCATTCTTATTTTTAGATCTCCAAAATTCACAAAATTCAAGATAGATGAACTAGTAAACTAATTTAGTTGGTACCATTGCATATGAAATTTAAAGAAAATTATGTTTAAATTACACAAAGAGTTGGGTAGTAAAAGATTTACCGTAAAAAAGAGGCAATAATCATGATTGTTATTGTTTTAATGTCAAATCTTTAACTTTGGGTGTGAATATGGAGGGTCAAGTAAGGAATGTGTTTGGTACTTTTGTAACTTAATTAAGCAAAGAGAATGGATGTACACACACACACACACACACACACACACACACACACACACACACACACATATATATATATATATATATATATATATATATATATATATATATATATATATATATATATATATATATATATATATATATATATATATATATATATTAGCGTAATATTGTACGTATATATTATTATTATTATTATTATTATTTATCATAGTTACCTTGTGTAATAGGTTAGGGTTTCGTACATGTACCTATATATATGATTAATATACGTCATAGACATAATTCTCTCTTTCTCCAATTCTATTTCTCCTATAATATATATATATATATATATATATATATATATATATATATATATATATATATATATATGAATATATATATATATATGCAATATCAATATTTAAACTAAAATCTATTAAAAAAATCAAATTTTTTCATATTTTTAATAAAATTTCGGTAATTTGGTTATGTATTGAATCAAACCGCATATTTTGATTTGGTAAACGTTATGAAATTTTGGCCAAACGATTTTATCGAATGAGTACCTCTAAATTTAATTACTGGAGGAGTTTTTTTTCGTAAAACAATATATAATTGAGACGATAGGATGACTATAATTATCAACGATAAGGGTTTTTTTTTTTTTTTTTGGTAAATTAACCTTGCCAAAAAAAGTATGAAAGAGTAGATATAATTTGAAAATTGGGAAGGGTACTAAAAACTAATTAAAAAGATGGTACGGAAAGTTAAATGTATTTAACCCATATTTTGTTATCTTATAAAAACTATTTTGGAGGCTTATGCGACAGAGTATCCAAGGAAGGAGCATCCCACATGCCCTGAGAATATCCCCTAGTACGAAAATTAGCCAATAAACTTTTTTTTCTTGAAAAGAATTCAATGCCATCAAATTACATGTTGACCTTCTAGAGTAGACTATAAAGAAGCAAGGATAAAGAAAACCAATCACCTACTAGGGGCACTTGTGAATTATATTTTTTTATGGAAAAATAAACTTATCACTAAAAAATATTCAATTTCATTATTAGATAATCATTTTAATCTATTGTCGAGGGAAAAAAAATGGGAAAAAAGAAGGGACTCTACAAATAAAAGAATAGTTTGTATAAATTAACTTTTGATTTTTGGGGCCAACCGAATAATGTGGAATTAAGCTCACTAACCTAAATTCTTTTGAGGCTGCCCTACTATTCAGAAGTTCAACACTTAAGTCTACTTGAATTGAGTCAAATCTTGGAAGACTCTAGATTCTTGATCTTGACCATTGATTTCCATCGTTTGATCCAAATCGTTTACTCGAGGTACTTTACCTCCACTCGAGGTATTTTACCTTCGCCTATCTCAAATCCTAATTTGTGATATTTCTCCTCCTTTCTCATCCGATCGTACCTTCGCAATGAATTCTTCTTCGCATTTTTCGGCTGCACATCCGTTCGACTATGATGATGGTCATTCATGTCTTGCTCTCTGCGTTAGGGACAAATCAATGTTTTCATCTATTTAGTAAGCCCTTCCGTGAGTGAGAGAGTGGAACAAACACACACAATTTGGACCTCCGTTTATTTTTTAAATCTCTGTTATTCGGTGAGCGAGTGAGATCCACTTTTGAGTGAGGAAAACACGCGAGAGTTCAAACTTGGTAAGGTGGTGTTTGGGTGAGAGACTTGGCCAAATATCTAAGTGGTCCGGTCAGATCTAGGTTTTATATGACTATGATTTGTTTGGAGTTGTTGGTGCCACTGCTAGTGGGATCTGAACGAGAAAATGCGACAAGAAAACTAAGCTGTAACAGAAAACTAAGCTTCTCCAGTTGTTGGAAAAAGCTGTTCCTAGCTCATTATGTTTGGTTTTCATTCGTTCTATAATTTGCTCTTCTTCTTTTTTTTTTCTTTTTCGCTCTTAGTCGAATCTGTAATCTCGTATTCCCTTTTCCATAGTTTGAATTCTGTAATAGATTAGCCATGGTATTTGTTCAGCTTATAATGGTGTTAAAATGGGTACCCAACACTAATTATCATTGTAATTTACAGTAGACTGTATCAAATAATTGTTTGAATTCATCGATCTCCGAAGAATAAATACTAGGAAGTGAAAAAAAAGGGGCTACAAAATTATTATAGAGGATATTAAATGGATGGGCGGCACTGGAAAAAAATAGTGTACAAGACATCTTTAGGGCATATCACATCAATAGTAGAACCTCGATAAATTAATAACCTCGTTTAAATAATATCTTTTTCCAGTGCCGACTCGAAGGCAACGTGTTAATTTTTTTTTTATTAAATTAATATTTCGCTAAATTAATAGAATTTAGTTGGTCCCAATTGTATTAATTTATAGAGGTTTAACTGTATTTATCTTTTGAAAAAAATGAGTACATAGTTTACGTTTTCACCATTTTTGTTATGAATATAATATTTTTGGTCTCCAATGGTTTCTAGTAAAATTGCATTCACAATCAAATTATAAATAATAATAGCTCATCATTTCACCAATTTTAGATAATGAAATTTGGTATGGTCTTGATGATGCTAGAGATAGATCACCTTAGGGTATTGAAGTAGGAAGAGCAGAGTGGATCACTGACTCACAAGCTTAATGACCTTGAGATACCTGCGATCATAAAACACGTGAACTAGGCTGGGGGTTAATTCGACGGAAACCCCTCCGACGCTCAAGTCAGACGTGCGGATAGTAGAAATAGTCCAGAGAATACATGTTGTAGTATTGTTCAGATAATATAACGTACCTTAAGGAATGAGTTCAAACATTTATTTATATCTTAGTTGAGATTGTCGGGCCCAAACCTTACTTAAAGTTGATTGAACCTCGATAGTAGTGGTCTTCAATATTGGATTCGTGCCCCAGTAGATAAAGGAATTTGTAGAACAATTAGATTGACCCAATTATGCATATCAGATTTGCCGTGGAAAGTCGCTAAATATGCAATCACATTATAATTTGGTATTTACAATAATTTTATTTCATTTGCAATATTAATTTTTTTTTTAAGTACTATGTAGAATTATACATTTTATCTGCATACGAAATTTGAACTGCAAATTGTTTGTAAAAAATAAGATTTATCAACTCGATCATTATAGAAGTTGCAGATGATGATGGAACAGATAAGCACTTGCAGACTGTCTTTTTTTCTCTCTCTTCCGTTTAGTTTTATTTCATTCGATTTCGTTAAACGCTCTGGCAATAAATTAGTCTCTTCCTTAAAAGAATAAAAAAAATAAAATAAGCACTTACAACATCAATAATGTTATTTGTTGATGCAAATAAGTGATCGGTAAAGATGTTTTTGGAAATATAGTATTGAATAGGGTATTGATGTCTGGTATACCATATTGAATACCGCTAATATTTAATAATTTTTTTTTGTTTTCTTTTAAATTCTATAAGGTTCTAACAAATTATAAAATACTTTTAGATTGATAACTTTTTTTCATTATTACAAATTAGCCTCTATGAATAGTCAATTCATAAGTGCCCAATTCAAGAATTAATAAGTTTTAAATGTATATTGTTTTACACTTTTCAAAATATTAAATTATATTTTTTTGTTTTAACGGTTCTAAACCGAATAATTCGGTTTGATAAACAATAGAAATTTTTGAATAAATGAAGTTGAGGTACGATATTGCCGAATGAACGAGCAATCCTAGTAGGGGTGCAAGTTGGAATGAAATTTCAAATTTTCGTCGGTTCCGTTCTAAAAAGTTCCGATTTTGGAACAACTTTTTTCATTCCGACTTCTAAAATTCCGATTTTCGATTTTTTCCAATATTTTTGGATTGGAATTGAAATTATATTAAATAAATTTAGAATTTTCGATTTTCGATCATAGTTAATTCCAAAAAAAAATCGATTTTTTTTCCGAAAAATACACCTATAAATAATATATATTATATAATACTTATTTTTCCGAAAAATACACTTAGAAGTTTTGTTTAAGGATTTTGACGTAATGAAGTTTTGTTAGAAGTTTTATTTGATATTATGTTGTGTTTATTTTTATTTATTTTTTGAACTGAAATTTAGTAGTTATTAATTTTACTTTTATCGACATGGATGTTCTTATTTTTGAAAACCTATGAACATTTTAGAAAATTTCGGCTAAGTTGAAATTTTAAAGCTTTTAATGTAATTTCCGATTTTTTTTCGAAATCCCAAAATTTCCGGACCTTTGGAATTGGAATGAAATTTTCGATTCCGAAAATTTTGGAATTGGAGTTGGAATTGATTTCGAACTTCAGATTTTTTTTGAAAATTTTCCGAAAAATCTAATTCCGATTTGATCCATTCGACTTTCACCCATAAATCTCAGTATTTACCAGACCGTGGCGTGCAATGAGGACAAGGAAACCATCATGGATTTGACATTTCTAATTTTATATCAACATCGTTGGCCAAGGCCAATATTTTCTTTCCGTAGTGGCTATGATAAGGATCGGATAAGGCTTTGTTTGGTGGGAGAAATTAAGGATTGAGAGCTTATTAATTTATTAATCACTTGGATTAATTATTGTTGTTGGCTATATCATGGAGTTATGCATAATATATTTTTTTTTATTATATATAGGGGTTACATATGGAGCTTATCAATCACTTTCAATATTTTTCAAAATACAAATGATTGTTTCTTCAATTTGGCTAAACTTTCTCAAGTTCTAAAATCTCTAATTTTGTACATCCAAAAGTATTTTTCCCACAATATAGAAAATGAATCAATAATTATCAACATGGACAGTTTATGATAATTTACGTGTTTTTTTTAAACATACTAGCATTTTTTCCCCGTGCAGGGGATATTATTTCAAAAGTGAAAAAAAAAATAATTATTTTAGTATATAATAAGAAAATATAGTATACTAACATAGTAAAATTTAATAAGGTAGTATTATAAATATTACATTTTAAGATTTAACAAATCAAATTTCTATATTTATCTCTTAAGATTTGAGATATATTGATGAAAAATAGGAAATTGATAATTGTTGAAAAATTATAGTTAGAAATTAGTATAGAAAAAATATTAAAAATAATTATAGTCAGAAATACCACTAGGGTTTTTTAGGGTTATCCAACGTTTCTTTCTTCTATATATAAGATTTTCTTTTCACAATTTCAGTATCGGGACCCGAATCCAAAGAACCAAATTCGGGCGTTTTTAATGAAATTAAATCTTTTTCTAAATTAATTTTACAATTCAACCGATCAAACTAGACCGGACAAAGCAATGGTCCACAGTTTAACTAGTTCAATAGGCCGGTCCGATCCAATCCAGGTTTCAAAACACGATGGCTTTTTAGTAAACACAATTTTCTACACCCTCACAAAATTTAAAAAAAAAGAAAAAAGAAAAAAACCCCAAACTTTCTAAATTACCTTTTATAATTTGTTTTTAATATAAGATTGAAAAAGTGTGCAAGCACATACACATTGTTCCACCACACTAAATTAATTGACTGCACAAATTCAGATAACACAATGAATACAATATTTAATATAAATGTTGGAATAGTGTAGTAAGGTACATTGAGACAGATATACACGATCCATTTGGGCCATGCCACTTAATACAATATATATCCTCTCCCCCATCCATGTGATTTTGTCTCTCCAAAAACGTACTATATGTGAATACCTAATTGTGGCTTACTTTCTAACACACATATATATATTTGTGAATTTTTTTTTATAATAATTATTATTGTTGTGTTACTAACTTTTGCATGAATTGTTATATCAATAAAAGTTCTGCATGGGAATAGTACATGGCTACATGTGACCCGGACCCGGTCGTTTTGTGTATTGAAGAATGAACTTATGATTTACACTTTAATTATTATTTGTTAATTAATAATAAGAAAATATAAAGAGAGGAAAAAGAAAAAGAAAATGCTTTGATAAATTTGATAATCTTCCATAAAGGGGAAAGTGCTCTGCTATACATTTAAATAGGGTAAATTACAACCACCTTATTCAGTTGATCTGTATTTACGAAAAAAAATCCTCTTTTTCCTTAATTATATTATTTCCCTGTAATTTGTAAATTTCTTATATTAACACAAGGGTGAATATAAGAAATTTACAACCATTTTTTTTTAATTTTAATTACTTTGCCACAGATAGGTTTGTAAATTTCTTATATTAATACCCTTTTGTAGAAGGGTGAATATAAGAAATTTACAACCATTTTTTTTAATTTTACTTTGCCCCAGATAGGTGGTTGTAATTTATGCTATTTAGATAACTTAGTCCTAAAGATTAGTTGCTTTGAGAAATTAAGGGCCTACTTACTTTCAAAACACGATTTCTTGTTTTGTGAAATATTATTGGAGAGGTCTTTTTCAATTATTATTGGATAATTCGATATACCCCATCATTTAGAAAATATATAGAACTAATGACTAAGAAAATTATACTCTTGGTGATACTCCTTGATCTTTTTTCAAAATTTAACATACCCCATCGGGCCACATGAAATACATATTGTACCGTTTAGAGTCAGCTTGAAATTCTAGCCAACCACAACAGTCTTTTTGTATTTCATTTTTTCTCGGACCCAAATTTTTGCATGATATTTTTCCAATCGACATTGGTGTTTCTTGGAACCATAATTATATCTTCAGTGGTCGGAATTCGGTTGTTTAACTACCATTGGATTTCTCTCGTCGGACTCTTTGTTTTGATAGTAATTTCGTATGTTTGGAGATCTGGATGTGTTCATGTTGTTGTTTTACTGTGCACGTTTATTTCGACGACGACGATTTTTTCTAGATGACACTAGTGTTTCTCGAAGTCGTAACTTTCTCTATGGCGGTTGGAATTGGACAAGTTACCCACCGTTGGATTCCGATCGTCGAGCTATTCTTGTGATGGTAATTTCGTACGTGTTGGAGTTTTGAATTTGTTCTTATGGTTGTTTACACAGCGCGTCTATTACGACGGCGGTGGCTAGTATTTTTGGTAAGAGGCGCTTGCGGTGAGGAGTAGCGCTTTGGTCTACAATTTCGCAGCATTCGCAGTTATGGCTTGTCACTATCTCTATCTGAAATTTCGTTGATTTTGAGTGTTGTGAAGTTTCTTCAATTGTTGACAGTTATTACTTAATATTACTGTCAACGACAACAATATTATTACGTTGATCCATCAACAAGGCTAACGAAATTAAAAAGAAAAAAACAAAATAATGACGTGGTTGACAGTAATTTCACTGTCAACAACAGTAATATTAATGTCAATAATCAGCGGCCCGGCGAAAAAAAAAACAGAATTTAAAAAAAAAAAAAATAAGAAAAAAAGAGTAAATGCCGCCAGAAACGAGGTTGACCGCGATAGACGGTGGAAAGAAAACAGACATAAAAAAAATCTACACTGAAAACTGGCGGCAGAAAAAATACTTTTAGAAAAAAAAAAAGTTGAAAAAAAGGTCAAATTTTGTGGTCAAAATTGATGAAATTAGAGTTAAATTAAGAATTGAGTTTAAAGAGTTAAGATAGTATTGTTATAAACATTAAGTTTTTCTTTACTTATAATATATGTTAAAAGAACGAACTCATTGTCGAATCCGCGAACCTAAAATAACAAAACTAATTGGTCAGGTACTTATGTATAAAAATCTCTTTCAAAAATTAATCCCACACGTCCAAACAAAATGAATATTTGTTTTGGGCCAATTATTTTGTTTAATAATAGTGGGCTAAATTTTGTTTATATGGTTTGGGCCAATTATTCTGTTTAATAATAGTGGGCCAAGTTTTATTTAATAAAAACTATTGGCTATATGTGTTGGAATGTTAATTCTCTTTGACACGAATTGCTATTTGTGCAACTAGTATCGGATACAACAGCCCACCCAACTTCAATCTATACTGCACGATATTGGTAAACTTGAAGGGACCTTTTTTGTAACTAACAAAAATGGAATTTAGGATAATGCAATTTAACAAGTAGCGAACATAAGTTATACTCCGATCCAATTCCTATACGACTTCGTTAATTCCTTGCCTCGATTTAATAGTTTCCTTCAAAGAGTGGTTGATGGTCGTTATGGACATCCTCCCTATATTATCCTACATGGGCAAGGGATCGACTCGCCGCTAAATTTGTGATGCCGTTCGCTTGGCCGTGGTTGCATTTTAGTTAATATTGTATTTTAGGAGTAGTTGCATGCGTTTTGCATACTTGACGCATTTTTATGGCAATATATAGTGGTTTAAAGGCGAACATGGCTAATTAAAGGGAATTGACAGCTGTCAAAGAACGAGCCAAAAGGAACGAAAAAGCATGCAACCATTGATCGCTCAACACACCCGATTAATAGCCTCCATCAGACGAGGAACCCTAAGTTAATACCGCCGATCGAACGTTGGTTACATACCGATCAATCGGTGTGCGTGCGCTGACATATATAAATATGGTCTTTAAGTCATAATTTCGAACAGAGAACAGGGTTTCATCAAAGGACACTTGGAGAGACGAGATGAAACGAAACACGAAGGACAGATGAAGCGTCGTCGAAGTGAGACCAACTCAACTCAAAGTTGAGATGCTTTGGTGTATAAGCTGTTTTAACGTCTGTTCTTAATGTTTTACAACAACTATAAACTTCTTTTAGTTGCTTTCCTAGATCGTATGATGAATATAAATAGGATTTTGCAACAAAATTATTTTGTTTTATTTAATATGATTGAACTGATATTTTAGGAGTTTCTCTCCTTTCTCGTATTTAAGTTGAGATTTTAGGGAGTAAATTTTATTGTGAAGGTGTGATTTGGGGTGAAGTTGCATTTTGTAACCTGCAAACATTTTTTCTTTATTTATTATTATTATTATTATTTTTTTCTTTTGGTAAAAACCAAAACCGTACCAAATTTTCTTAATTTATTTCGGCGAAAACTGTACTGTACTGTGTGTATCACTTTGGTTCGGTATTTGGTCAAACAAAATGGCATACCGAAATTTCACTACAGGTCGGTATGTCAATATACCAAATGAACACTCCTAGATAGAGATTGCAGAGGAGCGGTACCCTCGAAAAAATGTGAACCATTACTATTTAATATAGCTCAAACCAGAACCATACCAAATTTATTTAAAAAGCTTATCAGAATACCAATGGATGTATAATGGGTGATAGATGCAAGTTCAGAGACACAATCAACATTTTGATCACATATCTTGCATTCTGACATCAAATATGACCTGATTCAAGTGGTGTTTGAAATATAACTTGATGAGCTATAATATTGATTGTTGGACGTTTCCAAAATTCGAATGAGAAAATGGATAAAATCAGGTTGAAGTCAGATATTGTGTGCAATCATCCGGTACCATTGTAGCAACAAAGGCTATATATCGTGGTACGAGTTTACAATAAAAATACCCTATGCCGTTCTATACCGATGTTGCAGCATAGGTAACCTCGGTCCGAAACCTGAAAAATCGTATAATTAAAATTGTGGTAGAGGAATCTTTGAGTCGCTTTAACATGATTAGTATTGATTTGGCATATGGTATCATAGTAATATAGATATCACCTTAGCTTAACTTAATTGAGATTTGTGTTATGATCAATGTTTTCAGATCGGACCGGACATAGAACCGGATGCCTAGTTGGGTCACGGTCGGACCGGTCGGATCGTGGTTCGACCGGGTTTTTTACTTTTTAATTATTTTATTAATTTTAATACTTTAAAAATATTATTTTCTATATATTTTTTTCTTTCCCAACTCACATGTTTTCTAACTCACTCTTATTTCTTTTTAAAATTTTCAGTAAAACAATTGTTTTTAATCTATTTCCCCCCTCCCCCTCTCTCTCTCCATAGCACGTGTCCCATCTTCTTCTTCTCTCTCTTTTTTTTTTATTTCTTTCTTCCCCTTAACACAAACAGAGCTGCAGTTTCACACTTTTGTCTTCAGACAATATCTTTATCTCCTTCATTTCCTATTTTTCTTCCTCGCTCTTCTTTATTCTTTATTTTCTATCCAGTTATTAAATTTTAGGACCAAACATCAAGATCTAGCTACCAAATACTAATATCCGGCCACCCAACACCAAGATCCGGCAACCAAGTACCAAACTACGACCACCCACGACGAGATCCACCTAATTTCAGCCATATACTCAACATTTTGATCAAAACCGGGTTTTATGACCGAATCGCCGGTTCCTGGGTTTTTACCGGTCGAACCGGGTTCTGGACTTTAAACCCCGGGTTTTGTTTTTCCCGGTTTTGATGGTTGAATCGAACCGCTTTACTGCCGGGTCGCGGTCGGACCGGGCGGTCCGGTCCGGTTCTGGCAATCATGGTTATGATACGTATAGTTTTTAAATTAGTGGAAAGAATTAGTCAAATTAAGTGTTAGTGGGTAATTTTCAATTAATTGCATGAAAATAGGTGTTAGTTGCAAGAGTAGCTTGCAATTGAAATTCAGAAGCACGTACTCCATACATTTAGTGGGTACCTATATTTTTATTGGGGTTATATGACCTCTCATAAAAATTTCTTAGAGACATAAATCCATATTTTTATTTACTATTAGAGATAACTCCTTATTAAGGTTAACTAGTAATTGTACCCGTGCGATGCACGGGACAACAAATTGCATGTTTTGATGTTGTAAGTATATACACAAACATTTGATGTATTCGTATGATGAAATTTTTTATTACAATCATTCATTAATAATTCATCAGTGGAACATAGTAAACTAAGTACTTACTACACAAAACAAAAAATAAAATATAAGCAAATTTTATCGACAACATATCATCGGAAAAGGCTATCTCTGCATCTTGCATCGTAACTAAGCCATTCTCCTAACCTTCCATATATTTGTGTCAAGATCAACTTCATGCTTCCCCGACATATCGATTGCATCGACGCTTAATTAGAACTGAAACGATTCACACATAGTAAAATAAGACGTGGAAAATGTGACTACACTAAGAAGATAAGAGTTTCACGGAAGCACATAAAACCAATGATTGCAGGAACAAAAATGCCATGATTGCAAGTCCAACGATAGAAACTATTATGAAACACAAAAAAGTTTTGAAGTCAGTACTGCATCACTTACACCAATTGACTATCATCACAATGTATTGCATTGAGTGTTCATACAACTGCATACATGATATACATAGTAATACACTTAGATACTTAATAACCACAATCAAGAGACATTATAGTTCTTACCAAACTTATGATTTGAAATACTAAAGCACATCCATTATGTTCACCTCAGATAAAGCCAAGATAGCAAGTTTTATATCTAACTGCAAGGAAACTGAAGATTAACAACAATAAAGTTAAAAACTATTATACCTTGCTTGATAATAGCAGTGGATTTCCATGATATGGTCGTCAACTGATTTCCTATTATTTGCCACTGTAAATAGAAAGCAATACATTATTCATATATTTTTTATATTAATTATTGAAGAAACTCCTGTCAGTTTACGAAACTTCCGGAAATTGCATCATAGCCACAACGGGGTCAATCTGTAATCACTGAGAAAAAACTCCTACCTGACTGAGAAACTTCCGAAAATTGCATTATAGCCACAATCTTTATCTATCATGCAGCTTAAAATTCTTAATTTTACGATGCTTCTCACCCTGTTTCATTTATTATTTGTGAATCCACCGATTGAAGCATTATGAAAAGGAAAGTTTGTGCTGAAAATGAGAAAAACACAGATGCAAATAAAATGTACAGAAGGAGTGAAAAAAAGTTGAAAGGGAGAATCCTTACCGTATCTTCTGGTTTCACTTTGCAAAATAGCTAAATATGAATGGGTTGAGAAGTTGAGAGGTCGGATATAAATATCAAGAGAAAACGTAAACGTGTTGAAGTGGGAGAGAGAAGTTAAAAGTGTTGGAAGTTTTTGGCAATCCAACAAAAAAGATTGAGATGGAAAATAAATAAAAAAAATACAAAAAATATGCTGGAGATAAAATAATATTAAAAATGTGATAAAATTCGAAAACAAATAAAAAATAAAAAAACTATGCTGGAGATAAAATAATACAAAAAATATGCTAGAAATAAAATAAAAAAATTACAAAAAAACAAAAAAAAAAGAGATTTTAATATTTAGAAGATTTAATTAGTTGTGCATTAGAGATTTTAGGGCTGAAAATTAGGAGCGAAAGTTACAAAAAACGAAAAAGAGATTTAATAATTAGAAGATTTAATTAATTACAAATATGCCATTAGGGTTTTTCTAGGGTTGCCCAGCGTTTCTTTCTTTTATATATAAGATTATTGAAGAAACTCCTGTCAGTTTACGAAACTTCCGGAAATTGCATCATAGCCACAACGGGGTCAATCTGTAATCACTGAGAAAAAACTCCTACCTGACTGAGAAACTTCCGAAAATTGCATTATAGCCACAATCTTTATCTATCATGCAGCTTAAAATTCTTAATTTTACGATGCTTCTCACCCTGTTTCATTTATTATTTGTGAATCCACCGATTGAAGCATTATGAAAAGGAAAGTCTGTGCTGAAAATGAGAAAAACACAGATGCAAATAAAATGTACAGAGGGAGCGAAAAAAAGTTGAAAGGGAGAATCCTTACCGTATCTTCTGGTTTCACTTTGCAAAATAGCTAAATATGAATGGGTTGAGAAGTTGAGAGGTCGGATATAAATATCAAGAGAAAACGTAAACGTGTTGAAGTGGGAGAGAGAAGTTAAAAGTGTTGGAAGTTTTTGGGAATCCAACAAAAAAGATTGAGATGGAAAATAAATAAAAAAAATACAAAAAATATGCTGGAGATAAAATAATATTAAAAATGTGATAAAATTCGAAAACAAATAAAAAATAAAAAAAATATGCTGGAGATAAAATAATACAAAAAATATGCTAGAAATAAAATAAAAAAATTACAAAAAAACAAAAAAAAAAAGAGATTTTAATATTTAGAAGATTTAATTAGTTGTGCATTAGAGATTTTAGGGCTGAAAATTAGGAGCGAAAGTTAAAAAAAACGAAAAAGAGATTTAATAATTAGAAGATTTAATTAATTACAAATATGCCATTAGGGTTTTTCTAGGGTTGCCCAGCGTTTCTTTCTTTTATATATAAGATATCTCATTTACCTTTATTATATTTATAAAAATATAATTAAATTATTATTACAAAAATAACTCCCATGAAATAACTCCCCTTAAATCTCTCACCAATTCCCCCAAATCTCTTTCAGAATGCAAATCACGCATTTTAGTTTTTCTTTTGATTCTTTTTACATTCTTTTTGTAATTTTGATTTAAATTTTTTTTTTCAATTTTCATTTTTTTAATTGGTTTTTTTACAGCAAATTTAACAAAAAAATTGAAATCCACTACATACTCATTGAAAACCACTATAAATTCATCTTTTACAATCTTTTTGTAATTTCGATTTAATTTTTTTTTTCAATTTTCGTTTTTTTAATTGGTTTTTTTACCACAAGTTTAACAAAAAAATGAAATCCACTACATACTCATTGAAAACCACTATAAATTCATCGAATACCACTATTCGATTAACGTAGAAATCAGTATGAAATTATCGTAATCAACTTTAATATTAATATAATGCACTACAAACGTATCGAAATCGAATAAAAATTTACATAATCCACTACGAATTAACGTAATCCATTACAAAATTATCAAAATCCACTACAAAGTTATCAAAATTGACTCTATAGGTTAAAGTAATCCACTACAAAATTAGCGTAATATATGGATTGAAATCCACTACATACTCATTGAAAACCAGTATAAATTCATCGAAAACCACTATTCGATTAATGTAGAAATCAATATGAAATTATCGTAATCAACTTTAATATTAATATAATGCACTACAAACGTATCGAAATCGAATAAAAATTTACATAATCCACTACGAATTAACGTAATCCATTACAAAATTATCAAAATCCACTACAAAGTTATCAAAATCCATTTTATAGGTTAAAGTAATCCACTACAAAATTAGCGTAATATATGGATTGAAATCCACTACATACTCATTGAAAACCACTATAAATTCATCGAAAACCATTATTCGATTTACGCCTTCATCAATTGAAGCAACAGAGCAGAGGAAAACCTTCATAATCCGTGTCAAGCACGAAGCAAAATCATGGGATGAAAATAAAAAAACCTAAAGCGACGAAGATTTTCGCATACCTTATAATCAACAACCGCCGACGAGAAAGAGAACCGCGGTGAACTTATCTATTTGCCGACAAAATATAGAGGGAAAGAGTTAAATCGTTCTGCGGTTTGGGAAAATATACCAACTTCGTGGGTAAACGGATCTCGTCGGCGAGTGAGAAGACAATTACCAGGATGTACAGATCTGGTAGTATGTAACGAGGGGCGGCGATGGTGGTGGGAAAAGAGAGGGGCGCCGACCGAGGAGGAGAAGGGCGAAGATGGTGTGGTCATCCGGTAAGACGGAGAGGTTGTGGGGCGAGATTATGGCGTGATTGTGAAGAGAAGGAATGGAGAAGAGAAATGAGTGAAGGGACGTGTTTCGTGGTTTGAGTAGGTTAAAAAAATTCAGAAAGGGTAGAACAGGTTATTAATAATATAATTTGTTTAATAAAATAAAATTGAATTTATCTAAAAAGGAGGAAAAAACCGGATTTAGTCTAATGATACATTGTATATGAGGGGGTTATCTCAAATAATCCCATTTTTATTAGTATAAATTATGTAATGTGCGGATAAGAAGTAACGAGTATTATCAAGCAAATTACTTCCTTGTCTTCTCCTAATTCTCCTAATATCTTTCGATTAATTCTCAAACTATGTCTCTTTGCTCAAATTACCATGTAACAATGGTATCAGAGTCCTTACGTTCCATGGAGGTGCGTAACAAATCAGATATTGAATTTCGTGCTGAGGTTGGAGAAATTCTAGTTCGACGCGAATCAAATTTCGTGCTGAGGTTGGAGAAATTCTAGTTCGACGCGAATTAAATTTCGACCAAATACACGACACCCTCCAAGTTATTGTCACAGAGCTTCAAGGCCTCTTCCAAACTCCAAAATGATGTCAACCCCTTGTTGTGAGAGAAACATCAACCAATCAAGCAAAAAATAACGATACCTACAACAAGCGCAATTCCAAACCCTACCTAAATAACAAACCTCAACAAACAAATTCCAAAAATCGCCGAGGAAAACGCAACGGGATGAATTTACCAAGCGAAACAATATTTTGAATTTCGTATTGCCCAAGATCAGCATGTGCACCTCGATTCCTTTTATTTAGAAGGAATCACTTTGGAATGGAATCCCTGGTTAACTAGGTTGAAGGGCTCGTCAGTAGGGGAAGATTTTACTAAGGCGTTGCTCTACCATTTTAGTTCTACAGGATTCGACAATCCTTCCGAAGGTCTCATTCGTTTCATGAGAAAAACATCCACTACTACAATTTATTAAGAAGAGTTCGAGAGACTCCCACTAGGCCAAAACAAAGTTATGGCGACGTTAAATTTTGAGACTAAATCCAATACGTCGCACCGTTGCGACGATTCCTACTACATTAGTCGCAACAGTTTAAATCCTGCTTTAGACTCAAAACCTTGGCGACGAAACTGGATTATCGTCGCTGTGTTGCGTCGAATCGTTTCCTAAACGTCGCAACGAGAAAACAAAATAATTTTCACATATTTTTGAGACGCAAAATGGACAAATGTCGTGCAAAGTATTTTTTTTTTATTTTTAAATTATATTATAGCGACAAAATACAGAGAATCGTCGCAAGGAGTTTGAAAAAAATATTTTTTCCTTCAATCCCTGCGACGAAATGTACGTCGTCGCAATTAGAATAATTTTTATTTTATTTATTATGTTACTCTGCGATGAATTGTGACTAAACGACGCAAAAAAATTGCATTTATTTCTTTTCCCGTTGCGTCGATTTCGTAAAACGTCGCAGTGAGAATAAATTATTTTCCTTTTATTATTTTTTTAATAAATATTGCGACGAATATGTATCTTAAACGTCGCAAGTGTTTTCTCTTTACCAAATTTTCGAGCCCAGATTGCTACGAATATATAAACGTCGCAATGGAATTAATTTTTTATTATTTTGTGGCGATGATTGATATGAAATCGACGCAATTAATTAATTTAAGATTTATTTTTATTTCATTTGCGCGTCGATTCAGTGGAATTCATCGCATAAAAGAATTGGGTTAAAAACCTAATTCGTTTCAGCCCAACTCTCCATTCTCTCTCTCTCTCTCTCTCTCTCTCTCTCTCTCTCTCTCTCTCTCTCTCTCTCTCTCTCTCTCTCTCTCTCTCTCTCTCTCTCTCTCTCTCTCTCTCTCTCTCTCTCTCTCTCTCTCTCTCTCTCTCTCTCTCTCTCTTCGACTCTACCGTCGCCGGTGGCGGCGTCGTTCTGCCGGCGCCATTCCACCATCACCGGCCACCAAACTGCCCTAATTTCAATTTGTAATCTACGCCATCAAACTCCCCCGTTCTTTCTCTCCCTCTCTCTCTCCCTCCATTTTTTTCTCACTCTCTCTCTCTCTCTCTACTGTTCTGTTCCGGTGTCTTGCCGCCTCCTTTGTCGTTGCCTTGCCGCCGCCTCGTCTGTGAAAGCTGCCGTTTCAAAGTTTGGTGGAATCGTTGACTGGAAAGCCCACCGTGTGCAGACTGTCGAGGTATAATCTTCGTTATTGCCTATTTTTCGTTTTTTTTTATTAAGACATGCATTCTTGTAACGAGGTTAGAGGTGGAAATTGGAACAAAATTTATGATTTTTGCCGATTGTGATCCAAAATTTTTCGATTTTGAAACAATATTTTTCATTACAAATTCCAAAATTCCATTTTTTTATTTATTGAAATTGGAATAATTATGAGATTATGATTTCGGATCCGATATCAGTTTTCGAAAAATTCTGATTTTTTTTCTTGATATTTACACTTGTAATGTCAAAATTATTATGTATTTTGTATTTTAGGTGATTAAGAAACTGTAATTTATGTGTTCTAAATAGTAGAAGACTTATCAAATATTGAATAATTCTTTTTAGCAATTGATTTATAAATAAATCAATAATTATGTAAAACTGATTATATGATTATTATGTTAATAAAAGAAATATTTGTGTGCGTGGTTCCGTAAAATTTCTTCTCATTTCGGAAAAGTGGTAAAGGGCAGTATTGGGAGTTCGGAAAATTTCTTCTCATTTCGATTATTTTTTTTCTATATTAATTAATGCATTCTACATAATAAAAACAATATTTTGAATAACTGAAATATTTGTCATGCTATTTTTTACCAGCATCAGTAAGACTATTTACTTACTACAAAATGGCAAATGATAGGAGTTGGGTTTTGATAGATGATCATCGATTAGATGCATTTCAAAAGGGTTGTGAAGAATTTTTGGATTTTGCTTTTAATAAGGCTGCGATTGATAATAAAATACGATGTCCATGTCGAGATTGTGAGTGTAGAAAAATTGGGGATCGGGAATTTGTCCACGGACATTTACTTTGGAGGGGTTGGGATAAATCTTATGGTTTAGGCCAATGGGTAATGCACCTAGAGTCTGAGGAAGAATATCGGGCATCAGGTTTGTGAAACAAATGAAGCTGCTGATTTCAGAATGTCCGAAGTTGAAGAGGTGAATGAAACTGATGGTGGTGCGAGTGGCCGTTAGAACATGGAAGAATTGTTGCATGCATGTATTCATCATGATCCACACGAATCATTGGAAGAATCCACACCGGAAGTTGATGATTTTCGTAAACTCATTGAAGAGTGGTGTATCCCTCTATATGATGGATGCCAAGAAAATTCTAAACT
Source organism: Erythranthe guttata (assembly GCF_056151865.1). NCBI lineage: Eukaryota > Viridiplantae > Streptophyta > Magnoliopsida > Lamiales > Phrymaceae > Erythranthe > Erythranthe guttata. Next base: position 6,845,663 of record NC_142536.1, read on the forward strand.
TTCATTCGTGTTGGAATTCTACAAAATTAAACCTCGAGGCAAGATGAGCGATAAGACGTTTTCAGACACACTCCAACTAATTAAAAAAATTCCCGGTCTAAATATTCCCGACTCTTTTTATGAAGTTAAGAAGTTGATTGGGAAATTGGGGTGTGGTTATGTGAAAATTGATGCATGTCAAAATAATTGCATGTTGTTATGGAAGGATGATACAGACTTAGATTCATGTAGAGTCTGCAATGCTTCACGATGGAAGACTTCCATGGAGAACCAGTCGAGCTCTTCAACCACTCGCCGCAAAAGAGTACCCAAAAAGGTTTTGCGACACTTCCCTTTGATTCCGAGACTTAAGCGTTTATTTATATGTGAGAGAACATCCATTAACATGAGATGGCATGCGGAGACTCGATGTGACGATGGAGTTCTCAGGCATCCTGCTGATTCCGATGCGTGGAAAGAGTTCGATAAGAAACATGAGTCATTTTCTTTGGAATCCCGAAACGTAAGGCTAGGTTTGGCTACAGATGGTTTTAATCCTTTTGGATCATTAAGTAGCAAGTATAGCACGTGGCCTGTCATTCTAATGATTTACAATTTGCCACCAAATTTGTGCATACAACGTTCTCATATGATGATGTCATTGCTTATTTCTGGTCCCAAGGGACCTAAAAATGGCATTGATGTTTATTTGCAACCATTGATAGATGAGCTGAAGGAGTTGTGGATTTCGGGAATTCAAAATTTTGATATGTCCACAAAACAGTACTTTAATATGCGATCGGCCCTCTTGTGGACTATTAATGACTTCCCGGCACTTGGTAATTTATCGGGATGGAGCACGAGCGGTTATCTTGCTTGTCCTAGTTGTGCTGAAGATACCGTATCTGAGCGTTTGTACAAGTCAAACAAACAATGTTTTATGGGATATAGCCGCTTTCCAGAGGAAGGGGCACCACCTCCACCATCTGGGGAAGATGTCTTATCAAAAACGGAGGGAATCGATGTTGTATTTGGCGTAGGTCAAACAGTTCATAGAGATTCTCAATGGAGAAAGAGAAGTATTTTCTTTGAATTGCCTTATTGGAAAGATAATTTGATACGTCATAACCTGGATGTCATGCATATTGAGAAGAATATTGGGGAATTGTTACTAAAGCGGCTATTAAATCTTCTTAGCAAAAATGATGGTTTTGAAAATGCAAAGGAGGACATTGAAAAAATAAAAAAACCACCATCTGGTAAGATTGGTTCACGATTTCCCACTCTAGTCCAAAACTTGGGAAGTATCACAAGATGTCTGTCCAGTCTAAGAAATCGTTTTGTGATGTTATATCAAACATTAATGTTCCTAACGGCTATGCATCCAATATAGCCCGTTGTGTGAATGAAGACAAAGTAGGGGGACTGAAGAGCCACGACTATCATGTATTGGTGCAACAATTGCTTCCATTGGCAATTCGGAATGTGGGGTTACCTAACAAGATGGCTTGTACTATTATTCGATTGTGTAGTTTTTTTCGAGGCTTATGTTCCAAAACCAACATAGTTGAAGATTTTCAAAAACTACACTATAATATTGTAAAAGTACTATGCAATCTTGAGAAATTGTTCCCCCCATCATTCTTTGTTGTGATGATGCATTTGCCGGTTCACATAGCTCATGAAGCAATGGTTGCCGGACCAGTGCATTTCAAGAGCTGATGTCATATTTAATTTCCATTAACTTATTATAATAAAATCTAATCTTTATAAAATTTCCTTTGACATAGATATTTGGGCCACTTAAAGAGTTTTGTACGGAATAAAAAGTGTCCTGGAGGCTCTATTGCCGAATGTTACGTCACTGAGGAATGCTTAAACTTTTGCTTACTATACACAGAAAACTTCTCAGCTACACTTTGTGATGATGAACCACAAAGTGCATTTTAAATATTCTCGGGAGTATCAAATGATAGTGATGTACATCCTAAGTACAAAGTTCTCAATTATGATTTAATGGAGAAGGCACACAACTATTGCCTTTTCAACTGTGACGAAGTCCGACCTTGCATTGAGTAAGTTATCTATATGGTATTTTAATTTTCAATAGTTTTCATTGAACTATTTAAAATATATACCCTTTTCGTAGGGAGCATTTAGAGACCGTTAAGAATAAAATCTCAACGAGTGACCTTGCTTACCAATGGCAAATTCAACAGTTACAGGACAAAGAATTCCGTCGTTGGTTTCAATCATATGTAAGTGTATTCCATTAGATTGTGATTAATTTTCATATTTGTTACTTAAGATAAGTAACCGTTTGTTGGCCAACTAGGTGCAAAGAAAGGTTGGAATAGATGAAAATCTTAGAGTCTTGGCTAGTTCCCCTGATTTTAGAGTGAAGACTTTTAAGAGACTTGATGTTCAAGGGTTTACATTTCGTACAAAATCGTCTGAAGAATCTCATTTTACTCAAAATAGTGGTGTGTTTATGAAAGCAACAACTACCAGTTTCGCGAGTTCGAAGGATAAATCTCCAAGAGATGAAGATGTAGGCTACTATGGCGTAATAAAAGACATCATTGAACTTTCATTCAATGTTGGTGCAAAAAAAGTAGTCTTGTTCGAGTGTGATTGGGTTAATATTCGTACGAACAGGAGGGACAACCTAGGCTTTACACTTGTGAATTTATCCAGGCCAGATCCAAAAGCAAATCCTTTTGTTCTGCCATCACAAGTATTGCAAGCATTCTACGTCGAAGATCCACGTGAGAGGCCATGGGTGGTGCCTGTTGTTATTAAACCAAGGGACAACTTTGCTCTAAAATCTGAGGATCTTGTTGAAGTTGAAGATGGATGTTATGAGATACTTTCGATAAATAATGACATAAATGTTATAGATGTTATGGAACAGTAACTCATTGTATTTGTTGATCAAATATTTTTGGAACTCATATTTGTAAATTTACCTTTTATTTGAATTATTTATCGTCTTAGTATTTTCATTAAGTTTATTTTTATTATTAATGTATTTAACTCGTCATATTATGTTATATGTGTTGTCTAACTTAAAATTGATGCTAATGTATCTTCTTTTCTTGTTCAGGCAGCCCGATTTGTGTATTTTCTATGTCAGGGCAAGGTTCGAGCACAGAGCAAGGTTCGAGCACAAATTATGATGTAGTAGTACATGTGGACTTTAACGATGCAGGTCTTCCAGTCGGGCGTGGGAGGAACGGATTGGTGCGGGCCATTGCTAGTCAAGTTACACATTGTGACCTTTTTAGTCCTTGCATTTCTTGGCTTAAGCTCAAAAAAGACGGTCGGGTTGAGAAATTGTGGTTACGATTCAAGGTATTTGAAATTATTAAAAATTTAATAATAATTCTTAGTTAGTTAAATTGATTTGTTGTATATGAATTTTTTTTATTCTTGTTTGGACAAATGGAAACTTCCTGATTGAGATTCTACGAAGAAATGGTTCAATGCTACGGCCAATGCTCGTTGGAAAGATCATAGAACTTAAGTGTTGAAAAAAATTTATGATAGAGCACCAGATCTTGCCACTACTAAGGCAAATCGTCCGGAGGGATTGATTAGTTCATCTACATGGGAGGAATTGTGTGATTAATTTTTTTCTATATCTGATTCCAGTGGTGATGGCAAGGTAAATTATATTTCTTTTGATTTTTTTTTTCTAATTTGTCATGTTCAAATAAATTTAATCGAAGTTTATTAACATGTGTATATTCACAGTCCAAGTCTGATAAATGCCGAGAATCCCGAATGAAAATCGCTACCGACCACCATTGGGGTCAAACTAGTATTAGTGGGTGGTCTCATGAACATGTAAGAAGTCTTATATATTTTTTTGTTAAATTTTTCGTATTATATTCATGTATATTTTATATTAATTTTTTTTATAAAGTTTTATTACAGCTTCAAAATTTTGGTAAAGCTCCTACCGTGGTTGATAAATATAAAAAAGATTATATGCGTATCGACCCATTGATGCCAATCGTGGAATCCGGGTCATCCACGGAGGAGGGTGAGAGGGCAGTAAGTTTTCATCCTTAGTTGTTTTGTATGTTGAATTAGTTGGTGGGCTTTTTGTTTTGGTATTGTGTGTTTGATCTATTGTTTGGTATATATGTTAAATTGTGTTTGATCTATTGTTTGGTATATATGTTGAATTTGTTGATGTGTTTTTTATATATTGATATTTTTTTGGTATGTCCATAGAATATGTTATGCTGCCCAATTTTTTGTTTAATTTATGAATTTATGGTTATTTATTTGTATTTTCAGGAAGACTTGGAAAGAGTATACGAATGGTGTATTAATGATGGAAAAGATCAAAGTACGGCCGACTCAATAGCTTGTGAAAGAGTGTTGGGTAAGACAAAAGTACTTGGGATTCAAAGCTCAACCACTAAGAAAGTTGCAAGATCAAGATTTTCTTCTGTTAGAAATGAAGAGTTGGAGACTAAAGTCGAGCTCTTAGAAGGAGAATTGCAAGAATCGCGAGATGAAGTGAGCTCACTTAAAGAATCTTTGAACTCATTACTTTATACTTTAAGACAAAAAGGAATTGTCGATCAGCCCGTCTCCAAAACTCCAAATTCAGGTACTTCAAATGACGACGAAGAACGACTCAATTCGGATTAATTTCATTTTGTAATGCTACAATATTTTTCTAATTTTTTATGTAATTCTAGATTCGTATATGTATTGTGACTTGGTATTTAATTTTATGTAGACTTCAACTTTAAAACTACTGTGTAATTTAATTTAGTAGTTTAATTGTTTTAGTGAAATTAATAATTATTTATAAGTAATTTATTATATAAAATAATATATATATATAAAACTATACAGTAACATTTGCGACGAATATAATCATTTTCGTCGCAAATAAAGTACGTCGATGTACTATATTTCGTCGTAAATCTTGTTTTGGTAGAACTAAATATTGCGACGAATAGTTAACATTCGTCGCACAAATTGACGACGAACAGAGAAATATCGTGGCAATACGTTGCGACGATATATGTATTTCGTCGCAACCTAATATTATTTTATTTTTGTTGAAATTTTTATTTTGCGACGAACATAAAAAACGTCGCAAGAAACGGCGACGATAGTGTAGATATAAATGTCGCAAACACAAAAATCTAATTTATTATATAAAATCGACTTTGTGCGACGAAAATGTAATTCGTCGCCCCGTTAGCGACGAAATTGAGAATTCGTCCTAGCGTTTGCGACGGGATTATTGGCGTTGAATTTGGACCCCCATTGCGACGAAATCGAAATCGTCGCAGAAGTCCTAATTTCGTCGCAAGAGTCCTATTTGTGTCGCAAGATTTCGTCGCTTGTGGCCGGTTTTCTACTAGTGTCCCTCAAATAATTGATGGATCATCAGACGAACTGAATTCGCAAAACGATCCCATACACGTATGAAGACTATATCCTTGAGGATAAGGATATTTCGAGCGGACGTGAATGAATGATACATATAATTATTTAATTAGTGGAAAGAATTAGTCAAATTAGGTGTTAGTTGCTAGTTTTCAATTAATTGCATGAAAATGGGTGTTGGTTGCAAGAGTAGCTTGCCCTTGAAATTTAGAAGCACGTACCTCATACTTTTAAAGAGTAGTTTTCAATTAATTGCATGAAAATAGGTACTAGTTATATTATTAAGTAGTATATATTATGTAAATGTGCGGATAAAAAGTAACAAGTATTATCAAGTAAAATGTCTTCTTCTAATTCCAATTCTTCTAATATCTCTTGATTTTTTTTTATTCTCAAACTATGTTTCTTTGCTCAAATTACCACGTGATATGTTTACTGCTTTGATCTTAACTAAGTTATGTACGAATGTAGTGATTTGATTATGAACATTAGAATTGTAATTCACGCTAAAGAAAATTATAATTAAGGGTTAAATACACTTTACACTCCTATAATATATATCCTATGTAACATTTACCAAGTTAAAGTATCATTTGAATTAAATACTTACCCCTCAAGCACCAGTTAATTTATATTTTAAGTTTTAATACATTAAATTTTTCTCCTTTATTGAAAGGGGTAGATCTTTAAGAAATAACATCTAATTGTTTTTGGATCAATTAATTGAATAAATTCATATCGATAAATTTTAAGAAATCAATACATAATTAATTTTGATCTTAAGTATTTTAATTTATTTTAGTTCATTAATTTCTTAAAATATATTTTCATGCATTATTATACAATATATATTATCTTTATATTTTTCTCCAAAAAAATATTTTTTAGTTACTTTTCAATCGATGTTTTTGATAAACTATTTAAATTATTTTTAATTATTCTATCCAATAAAAGTGGAAATAGATTAAGATTATTATAATATTTTAAAATTTTAAATACAAAATAATTAATGTTGAGGGGTAAGTATTACAACTGATACTTTAAGGGATAAGTGTTACATAGACTATAAGGGTGCAAAATATTTTTGACCCTATAGTTAATCTAATGTCTCATGTTAATTAATCAAAATTATTTGCATGCATAATAATGGATAATTGAGTGATCGATAAACACATAAGGAGAATATAAAATCTTAGGCTTGTAGTTAGATCATATTTGTGATTGCAATTGCTTTCTTAGATAATTTGCAGAGTTTATATAATTCAGTTTACTTTCATAATTTAGCGTTAACAAACCGACTTTAATTTTGATTCGATTGCATATGAATATGATCATATGTTGCAAAAATTTAGTACTTAGAATTAGATAGTTTGAATATTTATATGGATTCATCATGAGACTCTTGTAAATATATTTTATTATTTGTTACAATACGCCCATCTGTGAAGTGGATTTCTGCCAACTAAAAGTTTTCAGTCTCTTATGCATTTTCTTTCGAGAAATGCTTAAATTGCAAACTTGTAAGTATGCCAATTAGAACATTTAGCACGTAAAAGAATAAAAAAATAAAATAAAATACAAATTTTAATTTTTTTTTTTTTAATTACATCACATGCATTAAAGGATCTCTCAAAGGCTTGGTTACTCAGGCCTTACCATCTACTCCTTGGATCTTTTCAAATTGACAATTATTTAATTTTTATATTTTTCGTAATTTATATCGAGAAATCAAGAAGAAGAAAAAAACAATTAGCAGAACAAATCAAGAAAAAAAAACTATTAGAGTAACTAGGCATTAGTGTAACGGAACATGATGTGTAGATCTACGGTTCAACCCAGTGCATATAACCAGGTGTAACATCTAATTTCCTTTCCTGAGCATGATATTGGCACGGCTCAATCAAACTAAAAGACCCGATTCTCAGGAGTTTTGATTTGATTGAGCCATTCCAACATCGTTGGTTGCAAGTATAATAATCACTTATTTTTTTCCTATATAAAAAAAAATAAAAAAAATAATACCTTTGTCACGTTCTAATAAGCTCTTCATCTGTAAGCTGTTTATTTCTTGAGGTAATTAATTATGAGGATATTGAAAAGAGAGGAAAGGGAGAAATAGAGAAATTTGTAGTTGATGACAATGTTTAAGGGATCTTTGCTTGATTAATTGTTGGAATATATATATATATATATAAAAGAAAAAAATTTAAATCTAATACATAGTGGTTGATGACATTTTTCCAATAACAAAAAGATGTCACTTTCTCTAATATTTTAAAATTTTAATATTTGAATGACTATACTTTAGGTGAAATGCCAGCTTGGGAAACCTAATTTTGATGCCAAAAGGTAGTCATCATCATATCATCATTAATGTCATGGATTATAACAAAGAATTATTACAAAAAACTATATATATATATATAGGGGTTATTTGACAAAAGCCCCTGGTTATACATGTGCAATTACAAGGAGTCCATTTTTTTTCTAGATTTTAAAATAAATCCAAATCATTTTTAATGTATTAAAATTAATTAAGTTTCACTATTATACCCTTATACTAATCTAAAACATATCTTAGGTTTAGGAATACATAACGTATTATCTTTTTCATAATTAAAACCCCATAAATCTCGGTCCTTAATCTCCGAACACAACCCACGCCTCATGTCTCCTCTTCGAGTCGCCATCTTTCTCTCATCATACAAAATAAAAACAACCCAAAAAACCTACTGTATGTTAAATTATTTAAAACCATAATATTATTACATAATCATACAATTTTTTCCTCAATCTAGTGCGAAATAAATTATAATATTGATTTGATGTCAGGTAGAACAAGTCCATTGAAGTGCTTGAATTTTTTATTTTCATATATGTTATTATTTCCATTAACAGATGTTTGATTTTCTAATTTCTTTGTTTTTTTTTCTTTGCTTCTCGTATATGTTATGATTTTCTTTTCTAACAAAAAAATGTTTCATCATGTTCAAGTAATGGTGAGGTATGTTTTCGACATTGGTGGTATATGGTGGAGACGGCTTAGAGCAGGTCAAGGACGCCGCCACGCGGTCTCAGATTCTCCGGTTCTCAGTTTGCCCCTTTACCAGGAGAGTCAAATCATCATTAGTATCGTTTCTGCACCAAGCTCTTGGCCAATCACAATCGTGTCCGTGGGATTACGAAAGTTTTCCCAAAGGGTTGCGTTGGATCGATTGAGCAATACGAGGTTTCAAGTCTGCGTTAGCCTCAGAGCAGAAGCTAATGACTCGAAAGTTGGAGTGGTTTTTAATAATTATTTACAGAATTTTATAATGGGTTTCAATAATTATGTACAGATTTGTATAGTGGGTTTCAATATTTTACATCAACCACTATAAAAATCTGTACAAAAATTATAGTTGTTTTCAATAATTTTTTAACAGATTTTTATATAACTCTATATACAGAGTGGTTTTTAGTTGACATAGTTGTCATACAGAGTGGTTTTCAAGTTTACATAGTTGCTTTCATGTTATATAATTGTTATACAGTGGTTTCCGTGTTTATATATATGTTTATACAGAGTGGTTTTCATATATAAAGTGGTTTTTATTAAAAAAACAGGAAAGAAAATAAAAATAAAACTATTTAAAAAAAATCGAAATTAAGAAAAAAAGAAAAACCATGAAATAAGGAAAATAAAAATAAAACTATTTTTTTTAAATTAAAATACAAAATATGAAAAATATAAGTAAAAAAAAACTTAAATAAAAACCGAAAATAAAAAAAAAATTACAAAATTTTCTTTTAAATTGAAATAAAAAAACCATTAAACAAAATAAAAAAAGAATAGGAAAAAAAAACTGAATTGGAGTGATGTGGGGAATAATTTTTGGAGAAGATTTGGGTGTAGATTAAGGGTATAATTTTTTTTAAATTAAATAATTATACTAATTAATAATTAGTGGGGGCATATATGATTTTTCAGGCCCATTGGATTTATCTCAAATATCATTTATGAATAAATGATTTATCAAGAATTAAAATTCCAATGAAGGGTGTTTGGCATATAGCCCCATATATATATATATATATATATATATATATATATATATATATATATATATATATATATATATATATATATATATATATATATATTGCCCAAGAATAAGCAATATTGGCTCTTTTGTTCAAAATATGTTATTAATCAATTCACAACATTTCAATTGCAATAATTTGTGGTGGAAATTAGAATGGAAATTTCAAAATCCGCAAATAAATATTTAGGTGGTGTTTGCCAAAAAAAAATTAAATTGATTATGAGTTTTTTTTTTTTTTTTAATTCATAATCAGTTTTTAATTGTTTCAAACACTAGCGTTTGCTTCTACCATTCTTAAAATAATCAGCTTTAAATCATAATTTGATATGGACTACTCAACCGGCATCTCTAATTTAAAAGCATTTATGTAATAAACTAAAAGAGGTATTTGACGTATTCACCCTTAATTTCCTAATTTTAAATCACAACTATTAGAACAATTTCGATATTTTACGAAAATAAGTTAAAAATTAAGTGTAGCAAAAATTCTAACTTATTTACTAGAAATTTGCGAATTATTGCACAAGAGTGTTGGTTGATCCTTAGTTCCTTCACATAAAAAAGTGACGAAATAGGATTTATTTATTTGATTTATGTTTTTAGGATATATGATAATGTGTAAATTGAATAACCTTTAGTACTAAAAGTAAAAGAAAAAATGAATAACAAATAAACAATCATGTTTAATACAATTTATAATTCCAATAATTGCATACATATAACCAAATCCAATTGCATGCCCATTAAACTTCTAAGAACACAACAAAAAGAAATATCGACATACTTTGATTGATTTTATAATATATATTATATAAAATATTCTGCAGATATGTAAAAAATATTAAGCATAAGTAATATGGAGTAAACTGCAAATACTACCCTTGTGTTATATCAAAATAGCAAAAACCCCCCTGTGATAAATAAACTAGCAAAAACCCCCCTGTGAAATTTAGTTAAAGGCAGAATCCCCCCTAGCTGATTTTTTAGACTTGAAATGACAAAATTGTCCCTCAAAATGTATTTATATATATACATATTATGTGTATATTTATTCTTTTTAATTTATTTGTTTAGAAATAAAAAAAAATAGTAAACAACTAAATTGATTATTTTTTAAATAAAATAATTAAAATATTTATAAAATATAAGAATTTATTAATTGCAAGACTCCAGGGGTATTTGTGTCTTTTTATATCAAGTCAACCCTCAAATAGTTCCATAGGGGGGTTTTTGCTATTTAAATAATTTCACAGGGGAGGTTTTTGCTAGTTTATTTATCACAGGGGGGTTTTTGCTATTTCGAGATTACACAGGGGTAGTTTTTGCAGTTTACTCAAGTAATATGTGACAAGTTCCACCAAAAAAGTATTAGGAAATGAAATTCGAACCCTGGTATAACTTTTATTTTGATGTTCCAAAACTTAAATTTTCATCTCCAAACGAGGGAATTAAATTGGTACTTAATTCGATATTCAACTTCCGGAGATGCAAAAATGTATCCCAGAAAAAAGAGGTATCAAAACATTAACTACCCAATAAACCTATTATAAATTGAAACGTGTCAATTTTAAATATATTTATACATATATTTAAAAATTTGATGATTCATTTAATGCTTACGATTGAAGTAAATTAGTATCAAAATAATAAAACGAGCATCAAATAAATATTTAGTGATCCATTTTAATATTTTGCCATTGAAGTTGCTCTAATTCACAATAGGTCAATTCAATCTGATATGGAAAATAATATTGTTTTATTATATATATATCCACACGTATGAAAACAACTTCATAGCTTATAAACTATTTTTTAGAAGAATTATTGAAAAGTTTCGACAATCATTACAATCGCTTCACTTAAAGTAATATTACTTTACGAAGTATCTGACAATTACTATACAACAACAAGAAATGAATAAATAATTAGTAAAAGCCCCCGGCGGATGATCTAGCGATTGTAGTAAGTGAAATTGTGTTAATTGATTTATGTTCGAATCCATTTACCAGCAACAGCTAGGTCGAGTTTAGCACACAAGACTAACCTAATATAGTTTACGTCTCTCGTATAATTTTTAAGTTATTATACGAGAAAATAGATTTATTCGGTGCACATATACAATTTTATTGTTTACAGAGGAAAAATAAAAATACTAATTGCCTTAGTGGTTGGCCAAATTGACAATTGAGGACAAGAAAACAATAATCTAACTATAATGATTCCCCTACTCAATTCATTTTATGTTTATTATAATATTAATATACTTTTATGCATTGTTTTGTTTTTCTGTTCGGCCGACAAGCAGAATGTGGAATCGAATATGCATTATGCACACGGTTGAATTTAGATTTAATTAATCCATAATTAATATATATATATATAATGAAAATAAAAATGGGTTGTTAGCCAAGGGATCAAATGCACGAGTACAAGCACGATTGTCGAGTAATTTATTTTGTGATAGTTTTGATTTGAGATTTGATTTAGTATTTAAATAATTGTATAAGGACTTGTTAAACTTTCTGAAGGGCTATTTGAAGATTACTATTAGCCGATTATTCTTATTATTATGTGTTAAATATAGTTTAAACCCCAAATGTATACCCTTTGTAACATTTATTCCCTAAAGTATTATCTGTAACATTTACCTCCCTCGAGCTCAATTTAATTTGTATTTTAAATCCTAATACCTTACAATTTTATTTTATTTATCTAAAATAATAACTAAGAGAATAATGAAATTACACAACTAAAAATATCTATTGAAAAATGCAATATTTTAAAATTTAAAAATATTATCTTGTACTGTTGGGTACATATTTAATCACTAACATCTAATTGAGTAAGTGTTATTGGACCAAGTAATCGAATATATTCATATCGATAAATTTTAAGGAATCAATACATAAATAATAGTAATCTTAAGTATTTAAATTTATTTTAGTTCATTAATTTCTTAAAATATATTTTCATTCATTATTATACAATATATATTATTTTTTAATTTTTTTTTCCAATAATTTAATTTTAGTTACTTTTCAATTTTTATGATCCAATAATTATAAGATTGTTATATTTATTATGTTTTAATTCTAAAATATTAAATATTTTACATTGAGGGGTGGGTGGTACAAATAATACTTTTAGGGGGTAAGTGTTACATATCCTATATTTTAGGGGTGCAAATTGTATTTAGCCCTATTATTATTTCTAGTAATTTACCTTATATTATGTGGTGCGGTATTTTGGAGGAATGGGTCGGGTTTGAATCTGGATTTGGGCCTTGGTAATATGGTGTCCATGTGAGTTATTCGGACTTTTGAAGCCCAAAAAATGATCTTACCATTAATTAGTTTGAGGAATTGGTGAAAGGAAAATGATAACTTTTCTCTAGACATATATATATTATGTTGATAAACTATTTAAATTAGATGATACATACATACAATTTTAATCGATATTCTAATTCTTGAATCTTGATTAATAGAGACAATAATCTCTGTCAAAATTCTCTATATTGAGTGATCAAATTATCCTTTTTGATTCGTAAACTACAAATATATTTTTTCATTAAACGGTGTTTGAAAGAACTTAAAAAAAAAAGTTTTGATTAATTTCTAAATGTTGAATGTGTATCCAAACTCAATGAAAAGTCAATTTTAAGTAATTTATTTTAAGAGAAGTACTCCAAGGATGTTTTTCATATTTTAGCTTAACACAATTTATTCTAAGAGGCTGTCGAAAAAAAAAATTATTCTAAGAGAAGTAAAAGTAAATGTTTTGTATTTTTTATTAACTTTTAAGTAGAGTCATTCTGAGCGGGAAAAGAGAGAGCCTGGAATCACCTTTTAAAAGCTTTTGCAAACACCGATGGTAAATCCCAATTTTTTGAATATGCTTAATAATTTAGTACTCATCTGTCCCATAATATATGTTTCTTTGGGAGTTTTTTTTTTCCGAAATTATTTGTCACTTAGTACTTTCAATGAAGCATCAATTTTATTTTATTTTCAGTTCTGCCCTTTTATCACTCTTAGTTGATAAATAATTAGTGACAAGGATAAATGAGTAATTTTCTATGTTATTTGTTATAGTCTATACGTAGTTATTGACGCAACAATAGAAAACGTTATATAATATAGGACGGAGGGAGTATACAATATTGCAAGAGTGTACTTAAAATTTCCAGCATTTTACGAATTCTATTTATACATAGGGCTTTATTTTGACCTTTTAGGCACATTCGAAGCCCTTTTATTCGGAGTTAGTTTTTAGCCTACAATGGTATTCTCCCTGTACATCAACATTAAGTAGCAAAGCCAAGATGTTAAGTTCGGAGTCGAATGCATGCATTAAAATGCTTGCTACGATTTTACTATAAATTTTCTCCTTAGCGGATATGGGTGTGAAAAAAGTTTTGCTACGGTAAACAGCTGTAGCAAATACTCTTTTGTTACGGTAACACAGGTATAATGCTTTAAACTACAATTTTTTTGCTCCGGTAAAAAGCCGTAACAAAATGTACCTTTTACTACGGGACAATCTTGGAGTCGTAGTAAATGCTAGGATATACTGTAGTAAAAAAGTATTTGCTGCTGCCATTTGCCGTAGCAAAATTTATGTCATGCCCGTATATGCTATGGGGCAAATACATAGTAAAAGCCTTTGTACTGCGAATTTAGTACGTTTTGCTACGGTTAATGGTCGTAGTAAAATGTCATTTTTCTACTAGTGTAAATCCTAGCATTTACTATGATCCGCAGATTGTCGCCGTATTAAAATGAATCTTTTGTAACGACTTTTTCATGTATCAGAAAAGATTCGTAGTAAAAAACCATTTTGCTACTCATATGTGTGTGTGTGTGTGTGTGTACGAGATAACAATATATCTATCCCTAGCTAGTAGTGAAACGATCATCAAAAGCTTTGAAAATGACATGTTACATACTTAGTTGTAGCAAAGCAAATATAATTACAATCATGACAGAAAATATTTTACATTTCCAATTGACTAAATGCTGATGAACCAACACACAACCACAGTTATCAAAAGTACTGGAAAAAATAATAAATTACGAGAAAAAAATAAAAAGATAATTAAACTGAAAATTAATAAACCTAATTTCAGATAGGCCTTCATGAAAAGCTATATATTGGGTCTCCCACATATCAAAGGCTAAAACATCCAGATGATTATTCTTGTTGAAACTAATGCATGTCATTCAATCCTGTGCAGAAAAAATAAAAATAGAAAGAAAAATAAAAAGAGTTAGGACAAAAAAATAAATGGAAACAAAATGCCAGGAAATACTTTTTTTTTTTTTTTTGATGAAATACTTGTTTGTGGGTGAATTGCGTTTTGCATACTATAAATAACATAAATTGATGACTTGCACCCCAAAATTTCAAATTTAGCAAAATGCACCCTTAAATTATATATCTCTTGACAACTTGCACCCTGTATCTATTTCTCGCGAGATTTTAATTACAAGAAAGTTCAGAAAATATTTTATGTAGTTATTAATTAATAAGTCAATGTATTAGGCATATATGTGAAATGTTTATTTACATCAATATCCCATGTAATGAACAAAATAATTTGTGATTGAAGATTATTCAAAAAAATTAGAAACTTCTCGAAAAAAAAGTTTAGAAACCGGAAAAGAAATGGATAACAATGTAATTACATACGCAGGATGGAGCTTGAGCAGCCAATATTATGTTTGATAATTTGTTGTGGAGGCCTTTTTATTTTATTGTCATGGATAATTTTCCCTTTAAAATATATTCTAAATATGGGGATATATTGATTTATTGGTAAAGTTGCCAAGAGATATATAATTTGAGGGTGTATTTTGTCAAGTTTAGAATTTCGAGGTGCAAGTCATCAATCAATGGCATTTCTAGGGTGCAGAATGCAATTCACCCTTTTCTTGTTATTTTTTTAATCGGTATAAAATTTCATAATTCTATTATTATTTATTATTATTATTATTATTATTATTATTATTTTTATTTGAAAAAAAAGGACAAATAGGTAGGTGGTAGCTATATACCTTTGGAAAAGCCTGCAGGTTGCATCTGATTCTAGAATGATGGTGCTAGTAGTATTGCCTTCTTGAAGTTCATGCAGCTTCATTTCATATACATACAAAATACACAATTAATTTAATGTATTGAAAAACAAAATTAGGTATATGTAATAATTTCATAATTTAATTTAAAAAATAAATAGTCACACCCTCTTTTGGAGATTGTTGTTTTCTTCTTGAAGGTCTTTATGCTGCATTAATCACAATAGGGTATATATATTTTGATAATTTCATTTATCATATATACTTAATTTGTAACTAAAAAAAGAAATTAAATCAAATTTAAAGTAGAACCTTACCTTTTTCTTCAAGTAGTTTATGTGTTCCATGACGATGCGCCTCTGAAAAAATATCGACACGAGAGTACTTATAGTTTAACGAATCGTAATTTTCTTGATCTTGTGATCAGTTTGAAGAAATATAAAAAATAAAATGATTATACATTTGAATGATTAAACTTTATAATAAAAAAAAATAATCATGATAACGAAAACAACAGTTTCAAGAATGACCTTTTTAGCACGAATGCGTTCCACTCCGACTCGTAGTTGCCGCTCTATCTGTTTCAACTCTTTCATTCCAAGCCCAGATAGATTTTCTCCAGCAAAATGCCTAACAATTATTTTATTTATTCATACATACATTTATATATATATCTATATATCATAAATAATTATTTAAATGGTGAAAATAACTATTTACTATAAAGATTTAACACAAACTTTTCTCTTGCTTCAAGTGTCTCAACTGTTCTGCTCAACTCCTCAATTTCATTTCTCCATACCTGCACAATAATATTTTATCTTTAATTCATGATTTCTTGATTTTTTACAATATATAAACGCGTAATATTAATTTTGACTCTCTATATAATTATATATATAAAATTACCTCCATGGATGTGATGCCTTGCTCATCTGATTTAGTTATCCCAGCCTCAATTTTGTACCTTGTAATAATCCTATTTATGCTGCAGTAACAAATTAAAAAAAAAAATTAAAACCAACAATTAATTCAACTTATTATCGATGAAAATAATAAAATAAATACTACGTTGCGAAATCCAAATTAAAATTAAAAAAAAATGATTGGTTATTGTACTCGTGACTGGAAAATTGGTAAGCTTTTCCGGAAGGAGAAAAGACGAGGAGAGCAACTTCGGCGTCGCATAGTACGGAGAGTTCGAAAGCTTTCTTCAATAAACCATTTCGTCTCTTTGAGAATGTAACTTGCCTGTTTGTTGGATTCTCAATTCTCTTCAACTCTACTTTTCCTCTCCCCATTTTTTTTTTTAAATATAGTTACTGATCGAAATTATTAAACCTAATTTTTCTCGAATATTTCTTGAAAAATTAAGAATGTCTGTAATTAGGTTTAGAAGAAGGAGATGAGAGTAAGGAAAAGAGAAAGCAAAGACAAAGACATGTGTTCAAAAGGTTCTTGTTTTCAGGTTACACATGTTATTTCATGCAGTTTATATAGAGAGATCTCATCTTTTTTTTTTTTTTTTTTTTTTTTTTTTTGAACTTTTCGTAGTGTCGTAGGTATTAAGATGTAACCTAGTTTATGAGTTAAGGGCATTTCTGCAAGAAATCCAAGGTGCTTAAACTTTTTTTTTTTTTGTGTTGATATGGTATTTATTTTTTTGTTTTTTTTTGAAAAAAAAAAGAAACAAAAAGCGACCAATAATGTACTAGTTATCGAATATAAATGAGACGTGCAATCAACGTTCGTTTAGAGGTGCTCTAGGCGCAAAGCGGTTAAACCCACCAAGATCGATCAGCCTTTAGGTTAAGTTGCAGTCAGTGACGGAGCCAGAATTTTATGGTGGTTCAATATTCACGGGAGTTTAGGCTCCCAAAATTTGTACATACGGTTACATATATAAAAAAAAATTTAAAATAATGTACACTAAAATATAATAAAATCATCTAATCTTCCACGACTTAAATTTTCTTCTTGTAACTTCAGGTGGACTAAACTAGCTTGGTGTCTGCTAAAGCTTTTAAAAAGTGATTATAAGTTTTTTACTTCTCTTAAAATAAGCTACGTAAAGCTGAAATATAAAAATTACCATGCAACAACTTCCATTAAAATAAGTTTGTTTAAAATTGATTTTGCATGAAAGTTTACTAACACACTTATCACTAACTTAACTCACAATCATCTTCGGTTTTTTATTTTTAAAACACCAGATGTATTGGGTCGGCTAAAAATATATTAATTATACCGCCATGATCTAAATAAGAGCTTCTGAAAAATATGTGTAATGTATTAAATATAACCATCTCTATGTATTAAATAAATTCTTCATGTATATGTCAACGAAAATTTTCAGAAAGCCTAAAACTTTTGCTTCAATAATTGAAGTATATAATATTTTTTTTTATATGTGGATCATCATATTTTATGTTTAATGCATTGTACAAGAATAATATATAGTAGTACAAAATAAATTTAAATAATATAAAAGGAGAATAATATATAGTAGTATAAAACAAATTAATATATACATTGATGACTATGTGCTTTACTTTTTATTTTGTTTTTGCAGTACTTGACAGTTGTGACTTGTGAGTCCCGTAATCTTGTACCTTATCGATTTGTTTTCCAATTCAAAAACAAAAAAATTACAATTCAGCAGCATATTAATTTGGATTTAAATATTATCAATATTTATTGTCCTGAAAATATTAATGGATCGGATAAAATCAAAAGATAAAGGAAAATGACGAATTCAAGAAGCAAAGACAACAATGGTAAACTGAAATAAGAACCTATAATATCATGACTCGTAATAGTGGTTTTGTAGATGCTACGCTCGATCAGTGAAATAAATCGAGCGATCGTGATCTTGAACCATTGATCTACATGTAATAACACACACATTCATGTGTATGTGTACTTGTGGATAGTTAGTTGTTTATATAGATTTACGGTTCAAAATCACCCAGTGCTTAGACCATGTATAGTGTATATCTAGTACTTTTGTTTTACCTATTTATATAGATTGAACATTCACTCATTTACACACTACTAGAAAATCAGTCTTTAATGACGCCCCAATGACGGCTTGTCATGACAACTTCTAAAAAGCGTCTCAATAAGAGATCTATTGAGACGCGTTTGCATAAAAGCGCTTGGGTAGGTTGGCATAAATAATTTTCCTTTTCTTTTTAATTTTCAAAAAATGCATTTTCTGACGCTTTTTAATAAACTGTCAGAACATATTGTTTGTATTAAAGTAATGTTTATAAATTGTTTCAATATAAATTTTTAAGGGTCATAAAAGGGAACCTAAATTTATATAATAACTTATTAAACTTTAACCTTCCCCTAAAAAAATATTTTGCCGATTGAAATCCCCAACTTATTCATTTTCTTCGTTCTTTCTTCCCTTTCCCCTTCTCTCACTACGCAGGTAGAGCAGCAGGTAGAGCAGAGTCTTCAATTTCAATGGAATTTTCATTTTCCTCCCCAACCACAGAAACCAAAATCCGTTCAATCTTCAAGGCAGTTTTCATTTTTTCTCCAGAATTGCAAATTCCAGCATTCGGTCAAAAGAAGTTTTTGTTTATTGATGGGCAACAAAAGGTTTGTGGAATAGTATGGGTTAATGGAATTTTTTATTGTTCTATAAACAGGGATTATATTTCTGATCTATTTATTTGTGGCAATATGCTGGCAGGGAGGGTCAGCGGCGAGATGATACGTCGTCTCCTTTCACCTAGGGTTCCATGTTTATTATTGTTCTTATGCGCGATTCTTCTCAGTTACTCTCAAGGTAGATTTTTTTTTTCCAATTCAGTTGGCAAATTTGATTTATGAATGATTTTTCGATGAATATTTCAACTAACTAAAATTTATCTTTGAAGATGGTTAATTATATTCTATTTTATGAGCATACACAACAATTACCTTATGGTTTTTCTGCTTTTGCTGTCACGGTATGGTTTTAATTTTCATTTTTTGCCGTGAAGAAATAGTTTTACATTATTTAACAAAGTAAAACTTGCAATGTTCTCCTATTGTTGAGGATGAAGTTTTTGGCTAGGTGAGAAATGGAGTTCAAGATTAATTCCTTGGAACTCATGCGGATAACTTTCGAAGAAAACCATATAGAAGAAACCTACGATATGCTTAAGTGGAACTATTGAATTTAATTTTTTATTAATGAATGTGATTGTCCTTTTCTGTGGTCTTGAAATTCAATATATATTAACATCAAATTGCTATTTTATTGTTTTATCAATCTAAGAGTATCATAATGTTTCTGCAGGTATCATCTTATTATGTATATTCCATTTACTGGTTACGTCGGAACTAAGCTGAATATTGATGATATCTCCTATGTATGTAGAATCTTGAAACGGTATGAATTTTTCTTCCTCTGTCCCTTGAGTTAGTGAGTTAGTAGTGAAGATCTATACTTATCTACTAGTTGTGATATATTCCAGAGCTTTTCCCAAGTTAAGAAGACGAAATTCAGAAACATTTAGAGCTCAGTGCGTAAACACAAAGGAAATCAAGTATGTTTTTCCTTGCATTTTCAAGATCAAAACTTCAAAAATCTTTTCGTCTTTAGCTCTAGTAGCAAATATTGATATTTTCATGTCTATTATATTGTGTTAGGCTGTACTAAAGTATGTGCTATAAAGTATTATAGGGGAAACCTCTGTCTTGATGACTTGGATCTTGATGGTTAGTTGGATATTGATGATCATGCTGATATTTGTATGATTGGGTATTTATATTGTGTTTTCCTAACAAATATAAATCTCTTTTATTTTGTAATCCAAGTTTACTATACAGTCTAGCTATATTAAATCTTGTTCCGATTATGTGGAAGTACTGCTAACCTTATTGTCACTGTTTTTTATTTTTTATGTTTGTTTCTGCAGAAGGTGCTTCATGCTTCAGGGAAAGAAATAGATCGAGTACATTCTTATGTGGCATGTGTTTGGGGAAGAAGATGTCGTAAAGAAGTGGAGTTCAGTGAGTTAAGACAACCTATTGGTCCAATATTTTATATATTAGATTTTAGAACTTTTTAAATTCAAATTTATTGTTTTGAACTACCAACTATACTGGAATGAATGGCTTCAACTTGAGGAACACTCTTTTGGTATTTATCTATGTAAATGGTTTCTTTCTTTGCATTTTGCGGATCAAACTTATGTATTTTTTTTAGTTTGTTGAATTATTATGTTCATGGTGCTAATAATATTAATATTTTATTATAGAAATATATTGAAAGCATAGAAACGTCACTACAACCCTCATAATTATGTTTAGAGACGCCTATAGTTGTCACAAAAATAGGAAATTATAGCATATGATAATATTAACGTGACACTCACAGTCGTCACAACACATGTACATTGGGGACGGATGAAGGCGTCATAAAAGCGTGTTTTTTGAGATGCCTTTTTGTCGTCACAAAAAGATATTATGACGGCCACCTATGTGACGCTTTTAGTAGGCGTCACAATAGGTGAAGCGTCACAATAGACGGATTTAGTGACGTTTTTACGCTGTCACAATAGATGATTTTTCTAGTAGTGACAAGTTCATATATGCGTTAACTTTCTCTATTTCAGGTAGTTTTACCTGAAAATGCTCGCTTAAATTTTCCTTAAACTAAAACGAAAGAGAACAATATTAGAAAGTGTAAATAACCAATAATCTAATAAAGTATTTTAAATTACAAAAACCTAATTTTTTTTATACTTTTATATTTACCGCTTAAGTGAATAATATTTAGGTTTATTTGAATGAAAATCATGAAATATTTTAATCGTCCTTGAAAAATTACCAAACTATTTTAATGTCAATATTTATATTACACGGATGTGTTAATGAGTACTAACAACCATGGAGCGGGTACATGGAGCGGGTACAGGGTGGATTTTGGAATACCCGCCCCGTACTTGTTTCGGGCGTAACTTTACCATACGTACCCCACCCTGTTAAGAGAAGATAGTGGATACCCCCCCTACCCCCGCCCCTTACCTCTAATTTTTTTTTTTTTTATTCATAATTTATTTATTTAAAATATCCCTAAAAGTTAGTATTTTTAATAATATAAAAATATATAAGCGGGTTGGATACAAGTCAGATATGAAGTGTATATATTCAAAACAGGTACCCATACATGTGATATTTTAAAATCCGTATTCACCCCATTAACTAACAGAAATCGGGGATTACCCGGTGACAAGTTAAGTTGACATACTAGTGAATGAATTATCACAATTTGTGTCCCTTAATTTGTATGCATAACAATGTAAATGTGGAATTATGACACCCAAATTGAAATGTTGGAATTCAAAAGTTGCTGCCCACTCATTCCTATATATAGGTGTCATTTTTTAAGTTGAGGGTTTAATAAAGTATGTCTGAAATCAAGAACTCATGTCTTGTAGTATTCAAAAGAAAATTGGTGTTTTTTGTCCTCCCACTTTTGATGTGGGCTACAACCATTATTAATGAAATTATGCAACCAAAGACTTCACCAATTTTCACCATTTTTCATACTTAGAAAATAATTTAATGAAATATTTCTATTTTTACCAAGAATGCATGATTTATTATATAAATAATTAAGTCATCATGATTGCTTTATGACTTCAAATATTTATAGGTAAATCTCATTGTATATCAATTTACACGGGAGATGGATTCAAAAAAAGAGTGATTCTCTCTGCTATCGAAGTCAAATACATTTTATTTTATTTTTCGTTAAATCAATTTTATTTATTTAAATTGATTTTGTTCATATTAATTAATGAGTTGTTATTTTAAGTTTAGTGCTTAATTATTTTAACATATGCTTAATTAATCCACCTATTAAACTCACTGTCTCTTTTAGTGTGTGTTTTTTCGTGCAGGACAAGAGCTCTTGGATTTTATAAATACGAGATGTCTTTATTTCATTCATTACGCATTTTTGAAGAACGTTGAGAGCAGAGCGCTTTGTTTTCGTTGTATTTTACTCACTACAGAATTGAGTCTGTTTGTATTCAATATCATTGAATACCAGTATGCACGTACTTCTTCTGTTAAGTATAAATTGTCATTAATTCTAGAAATCCTTGTACAAAGAAATTAACTTGTGGTTTAATTTCTTCATAGAAGGAAAGATCTTTTACTTCTCTTTGGACATTTTGAATATTGTTTTATAATGTTTTTTGCTTGCAAAAGGCACATGCACAAGTTATATATTTGTAGATAGTAATTTAAAATTTGTGGTCATTTAATTTCCACTACAAAATATTTCTTTAGCATAATTTTTTGTCATATCATATATGTAAATCTCTAATTTTATATTTTCTATATAATTTATACGAATTCGTAGATTTGAATCTTTCACAACACTTTCAAATAAATTGACTAGACATATTTTAATCTTAAAATACCTAAAAATAAAAATAAAATAAAAAAATAAAAAATAAAATAATCTTTCTAGTTTCTTTCTCATTATTTCTTTTCAAGAGAACTTTCCCTAAAATGACATCGGGATTAATTCATGTCTTTTGGTATTAGAGCATGTTTGGCTAAGCTTATAAGCTCCTAAAAACATCTTATAAGATGTTTAGGAGCTTATAAGTTGTTAAAAGGTGTTTGGTAAAAAAATTGCAAAAGATCTTATTTTTTCCAAAAATAAGCTGTTAGGGAGCTTATAAGATGTTTTTAAAAAAGTACCTCTACCCCACCTTTTTTCTTTAAGATCTTATTTGCTTCTTTACTAAAACACTTAAAATACAAAATTACCCTCAAATACTTTATTATATTACATGAATACTAATAATATTTATATTTTATCAAAACAGCGTATTCTTGTAATCAAGATTAATAATTAGTTAAATATAATTATCGTAATTATCATAATAATTGTAAAAAAATTATTCTCTATTTATATTTTATATGTATATAAAAATACACGAATATTCTTATTATCTCCATAATAAATTATATTTCTTTCATCTATAAAAAAAATTATATTTCTTGTACAACTTTTATTTTATATTATTAATATTATTTGAAAAAATAATTTGTAAATATTATAATAATATTTTAGGAACAAAAGTATTTGAGTCAAATAAGTTAACAATTATACTGGCGTCATGTACTTATTTGTCATTATAGCAATAAACAGACCTTTTATTTCCAAACACCTGAACAACTTATAAAAACAAAAAGTAACTTATAAGCTACATATCCAAACACCTTAAAAAATAATTTTTAAAATAAGATCTAACAGCTTATCAGCTCCTAAAACATCTTATCAGATGTAGGAGCTTATAAGATGTTTTAAATAAGCTTAGCCAAACGGGCTCTTAGAGTACTCCGCTACAAATAAACAACAATTTACAAATTAATCGAAAACTAAAAAATCCTATATATATATATAAGTAAATAATCCACTGCTTCTCATAAGAATAACTTGATATCTATTTGATTTCAATATTACCAATTTTAAGTTTCTCAAAATGTAAATACATACATATGTATACATAGATAAATACGTACATATATGCACATATATATTCTACACATATTCAAATCAATGTTAATTAATGTTTGATTACTTTTTTTAAAATTTAATGTTAATTAAAGATTGCTTTGGCCAAGAGAAGGAAACCAGCAATAACAAAGCGAAACGTAGCTCATAAAGAAAATCTGTCCATCTCATGGGATTTCGACACGAGACCCAAATTCTTTGATCTTTGATTGATGGATGGGAGAGATTGGACATGTATATATATTGGGTTCCAACTAAACTTTAGGGGAGAAAAAGAAACATAAAAAAGATATATATATATATATATATATATATATATATATATATATATATATATATATATATATATATATATATATATATAAAAGATGTTAAAAAAGATGTTTAGGCATTTAGATGAGAAATTTATTTATAAGAGATGGAAATTGTTGATGGCTTGATGCCATATTTCTCAAATGAAAATTTGATGAAATATATGACTTTTTGATAAATAGAAAATGGCAAACATTTAATTATATGTATTTGTTAGGAAATTTATCTTGTTTTGCAATTCTTTAAAGTTTTTTTTTCTTTAATTATGATTTTATTTATTTATTTTTAATTGTTTTACATTAGGAAATATTTATTATTACTCATATTAGAGGTAGAAATCATGAATGATTCTATTTCTTAAATAATATATATTTTTAGGTTCAAGCTAGGGTTACGTTATCTGATCAATCTAGAGAATAACTTCGGGGGTTTTATTAAAGAAAAGGTTATTCAAATGCAGTCTCTAGATCACAATTGTGCCATCGTTGTAGTTGTTGCGATAAGCACCCCGTCTGAACGGGCTTTAACACAATCGTGAGTACCTCCTCCGCGGGCACTACTCGCGGTTCCTTCTCTCGAATTATCTGGGCTATTTTTTCTCTGCTAGTGCTCGGGGTTTCGCTTCTCGCTTCCTTTCCGCCTTCTGAACTCCCTCTGCGTTGCATTTTCTCGAACCCTTTATTCGCCTATTGTTAAGTGTATATTTTTACACTTTATCGTATCTTTTTATTTAAGCTTTTGGTGTATTTTAACGATAATTGGTGCTTAAAAAGTTGATTTATTGTATTTTAGGTATAAATTGAAGAATTGGAAAAGTATGGGGTCAAAACTGCAATTTTGGAGAAAATATGGGTCAAAAGTGAAAAAATCAAAATTCTGAAGAGTTAAAGCTCGGACCCCGTCCGAGTTTTAGTTCAAATTGTGGGACCCCCGTCCGAGACTCCGAAGCTGCGCAGTAAAGGAATTTTAATTGCACAAGGGAACTGCCTTCTTCCCCAAGTTCTTCACCCTATATAAGACCAACACAAGCACACAATTGGAGATCTTTTTACGCAATTTGGAGAGCAACAAAGCAATAACGAAGACGAAGAATTCGAAGACTCAAAGCATAGATTTATCGTTTATGACTTATTTTATTTGCGTTTTTGCTTTAATCATGAGTAGCTAAATTTCTTATTTCTAGGATTTTATTTGGAACCTATGTGGGATTTATGAACCCTTTTCCATGATTTTATGCAAGTTTTAATTCCGGATTATTTCTTCTACTTGTTTTATTAAGTTCATGAAACTGGCCACTTTATGTGCTTTTATGTTATTGTTAATCGCATGAATCGGAAGATCGGGTTAATAATTAGAACTGTGGTAGAAGAGCCTTTGTGGTATTAACATAGGAATATAGTTAATCTCTTAGGTAGCTATTATTGAGATTTGTGTTGAACGCTGTGTTCTAGAATTAATTGCATATGAATATAGTAATTGAATCTAGAATATTAGAATCGTAATACACGCGGAAGCGGGTTATGATTATTTTAGCATCTCAGGTTAATAATCCGGATTAATTGCTTGAATAATTGAAGGGGGGAGTAATAATCACATAGGGGGAAGAATAAAATCCTAGGCTTGTTTATCTTGATTAAATCTTCGTTTTAAATTGCTTTCTTGTTTTTGCTTGCTTTTAATTTAGTTTAATTTAGTTAATTCTCTCTAAAATTCGACTGTGTAGGGTGGGCTTGATAATAATTGGTAGAATTTAGCGTCTAGGATTAGATAATTAAATATTCCCTGTGGGTTCGATATCCAGACTTTTAGTCCACTATATTACTTGTACGATACGTGTAGGTATGGCAATGGGGCGGGTATGGGGCGGGTTTTGCAATCCCCATCCCCGCCCCGCTATGGAAATCCCCATCCCCATCCCCATCAAAAATCCCCACGGGTATTAAAAGAATCCCCATACCCGCCCCATAAAATCCCCACGGGTATCGGGGCGGGTAAAAATCCCCATCTATTTTTTTTCTTTTTTTTTTATAAATAAATATGCAATTTACTTATAATTTAAAGGTTTATTTCAACAAATAAATCAATATTTAATTACAATACTAATATTTAATTATATAATGGAAACCTAAAAATCCCCATTTTTAACTAATATTTAATATATTACTACTATTTAATTATTTATATTTAATATTATAATTAAAAAATATATATTATATATATAAATAATGCGGGGCGGGTACGGGGCGGGTCTACGGGGCGGGTATAGGCAAACCCATCCCCGTACCCGTACCCGGTCAAAAAAAAAATTCAATCCCCATACCCGCCCCATTTTTTTTCGGGGCGGGTAATACCCGAAAATTTCGGGGCGGGGCGGGGCGGGGATCCATCGGGGCGGATCAAATTGCCATCCCTAGATACGTGCACTTGCGTGTAGGTTTTCGGTCAACAAGTTTTTGGCGCCGTTGCCGGTGAATATTTTAATTATTTATTTTATTCTAGCTCTAGATTTGAACAATTTTCACGATTCACCCATTTAAGTTTTGTTTTATTTTATTTTTGCTTTAGGTACTGTGTATGCTCAGGAGACTCGATCTTGCTAGAGAACCGTTTGATCCCGAAATCGAACGTACTTTTCGAGCCGCTAGGAGACTTCAACGCGAAAACAATATAATGGAGGACGAAGACCGCAGGGCAGCGGGTAATTTACTCGGGGCCAAAGGAAACCAAGTCCAAGACCCACCCCCTCTACTTCCAGTACAGGCAGCAGCTAGGCCACGTGCACTTCAAGATTACATAATCCCGACTCATGACGGATTCCGCCCAAGCATCCAATATCTACCTATTGAGGCGCACAATTTTGAGATCAAGCAAGGCCTCTTGAAGATGCTCCAAAATAACGGGCTATTTAGTGGATTGGCGGGTGAAGATCCCCATCTTCACATTGTCAATTTTCTAGATACCTGTAATTCCCACCGTCAAAACGGCGTTTCCCAAGAGGCGCTACAATTAATCCTCTTCAAGCACTCCTTACAAGGAAGAGCTCGCTAGTGGTTGATGTCCCGAGCCCCCCACTCTATCTCGTCGTGGCCTCAACTCCTCAACCTTTTCATGAAAGTTTATAGCTCACCGGAGAAAGACGAGAGAATCCGACGAGAAATTCATAATTTCGTCCAAGAGCAAGGTGAGCAATTATACGAGGCATGGGAGAGATATAAAACTCTTTTGCGGCTGTGTCCAACACATGGAGTCGAACAATGGCGGCAAATCCACATCTTCTACCAAGGGATTAACGAGAATGCACGAAGCGTCTTAGATGCATCAACCGGGGGCAACTTCATGAGTCAATCAATACCGGATGCATTTATCATGTTGGATCAAATTGCACAAAATCGGTTTGCCAAGTCAAGCGAGAGGACGGTTAGTGGAGCCAAGAAAATTCCCGGAGTGTTGGAGTTAGATACAATTACGGCCCTTCAAGCTCAAGTGACCCAAATTGCTCAACAAAATCAACTCCTTCTGCAGCACATCAAAGCAAGTCCACCACAACAAGTCCAAGCAATTGATTCTCCATGTTGTGAAATTTGCGGTGGAAATCATTACACGCTCCAATGCCAACAAGATATGGAGTCGCTCAACTACGTCAACAACGCGCCTCGCCAATTCCAAAATCAAGGGTGGAGATCACAAGTGCAATATGGAGGAAATCAACAAGGCCAAGGATATCAAAGACCTCAAGGTCAATTCCAAAATCAAGCCCCTCCTCAACAAAGCTATCAAGGCAACAATCCACCGGCCCAAAAATCAAACACGGAGGAGACATTGGCCCAATTCATAACCGCTACCCAAGCCTCGTTGCGAAATTTGGAGAATCAAGTCGCTCAATTATCTTTGAATCAAGATAACCGTCCGCAAGGAGCATTGCCATCGAATACGGAAGATCCTCGAAAGCAAAAGTTCGAGACGTGCCAAGCTATCTATTTCAAGATCGAGAAAAAAAAAAGAAATTCAAGTCAAGCCGCAAGTCACTGTAGCCGAATGGGTCGAGCCAATCCCATATCCACAAAGATTGCTAACGAAAAAGATCGAGGTTGAGGCGTGCCAAGTAGTCACCTTGAAGAACGGTAAGCAATTGGAGGAAGCCCCACAAAAAGAGAAGAGAAACACGGTAATCGAGAAGCCGAAAGTGAATGAGGAAAAAAAATCAACTCATGAAGAGCCACCATCAACGGTGCCTTCAGAAGTCCCTCCAATTCCTTATCCTCAAAAGTTTATAAAGAAGAAGCTCGATGCCGAATATCAAAGATTTTTGGACAAGTTGAAGGAAATTCGCATAAATATTCCTTTTATTGAAGCACTTCAAAAGATGCCAAAGTGGGTGAAGTTCCTCAAGGACCTCGTGAAGAAAAGTAAGAAATTGCTAGGGAACGAGATGGTCCAACTCACGGAGCAAATTAGTGCAATTCTTACTCGACCTCTTCAACAAAAACTCGGCGATCCAGGTAAGTTTACTATTCCTTGTACTATAGGAGGTACAAATTTTAGATCCCTCATTGATTTAGGCGCTAGCATTAATCTTATGCCGTACTCTACTTTTAAAAATCTTGGGCTAGGAGAAATTGAACCGACGGCTATAACTCTTCAATTAGCCGATAGATCTTTAGTTTACCCACAAGGTATTTTAGAGAATGTGTTAGTGAAGGTTAATAAATTTATCTTCCCTGTAGATTTCGTTATACTTGATATAGATGAGGATAGGGAGATACCTCTTATCGTAGGGAGGCCGTTTTTAGCCACGTCGAAGACGCTAATTGATTGTGCTAGTGGTGATCTTACAATGACTGTTCATGATCAAACAATCAAATTTAATGTTTTTAGTGCTAATAAAAATCCATGTGATAATAATGATTGTTTTGCTATTGAACTTATAGATTTTACAATTCATGAAAAATTTGATGTTTTGAACTTGGACAATGGGAAAGTATCTTTGAGCGCAGGAGATGATGGCAGAAACGGGAATCGGACGGAGCAAGTTTACTTCATGGACTCAATTTTAACTCCTCCGAGAGAAAGTCATATGAGTTTGAGTCATAATGGCGATGAGAGTACAAGGAAGATGTTACCACCCAAAGACTCGAGCAAGTCACGAGAGAAGGATGAGTCAAGCTCTTGTGGTCGTAAGGAGAAAGTCAAAAGGAAATTGCACAAAGGACAATTGGTGTTATTGTGCAAATCACGGCTGTGGTTATTCCCAAGGAAACGCAAATCAAAGGGGTCGGTACCATTTATTGTCCAAGAGATTCTTCCTCACGAAGTGGTCAAAATAAAGGAGCGAGATTTAAATCGTACGTTCAACGTGAAGCGGAGCCGGCTCATACCATATTGGGAAGCGAGTGAAGATTGCCAAGTGACTTAGGTCACTTTTGCTTGAAATTAAAGAAGCAACGTCCGGCTGAAGACTTTAAACTTAGCGCTTCTCGAGAGGCAACCCGAGCTTTATTGTTTTTCGTAGTTTTTCTTTTATTTTTCGTTTTGTTTTTATCGTCATAGGCATGCATTCTAATTAATTTATTTGAATTTAAATTTTTAGGGTCGAAAACATGGTCAGGGGGTCCAGACGGCCGCCCGAAATCGCAAGCAAAATCCCAGACGGCCGTCCGGGCAGCGTCACAGCAGGTGGGACGGCCGTCCTAAAATATGCCTAAAATGTGGGACGGCCGTCCCAAAACCAGTAAGGCGTAGCAACTTTCGGACGGCCGTCCCCAATCAGCACAAAACACGGGACGGCTGTCCGACTATTTTTGGGGCGGTTTAACTTTAAAAAATTTAGATTTTCTCCCCAATTATTTCCTAAACCCTCATCTTTCCTTCTCTCAAACTCCCACACACAAATGGAGGCTAGAGAATCGAACCAAATTCTTCAAAATCTACTCTTTCAAGGCACGCCCACAAGGTGTTCGACAATTTGCTCCAACCAAATTTTGAGTTTGATTGTCAACCAATTCTCACCGAATCTATTCCAACCTCTCTCTCAACAATGTCATCCAACAAACGAGGCCGCACGAGCGAAGCATCATCTTCCAAAGGGAAGGGAAAGGGAAAGAAAAGTGCCACCGCCCAATGAGGACGAGCGTGAGAGAGCTAGGGAGGAGCACCCCGATCACATCGACTTCGACTAAATCAGGTGTTTTCTATCCATAAACTTTGTGCTAAATTCGTTGAGGGCAACGAAAATTTTAAGTTTGGGGGTGAAAAACATGTTATTTTTGTGCTTATTTGTTTTAGTTTGCATGCATTAGGTTTTATTCGTTTTTTTTTTTTTTTCTCGTTTTTTCTGGAATATAAAAAAAAAATAATAATAATAATATTTGCTTGAGTCGAATGCATCGATGATTTATGATGATGAGAGATGATCAATGTTTGATGATGAGATTGCTTGTTTTGTGTGATAAGGATTTGATGTTTGTTTAGCTTTCGATTCAACGGGACTTAGAAGCAAATTATTGCTAGGAATCACATTTTGTGCATTGCTTTGGTTGAATGTTTTGTATTTTAAATTTGGAATTAATTTGTGCTAGATCATGCTATGTTCGGTTTTAAGACTCACCTTAGGAAATTTATGATACGAAGTATTGAGTAGTGAGTGATTTGGGTTATGATTTGGGCCTTCTTTGAACCGTTTGAGCCTTTCAAGCCGACCTTTTTATCGAAATTATCCTTAGAACCTTGATTTGAGTCTCGGAGAAAAGGTGTTCTTTCTTTTAGCCAATGTGTAAGGTAGAATAGGTGGAGATTCGTGAAAATTACCCCTTGGAGTTCGGTCGAAAATTTTTATAAGGTCCTTCTTCTTCTTTGAAAAAAAAAGGAGAAAAAAAAAAGAAAAAAAAGAAGACAAATATATATGCTTCTAGATATATATATATATATATATATATATATATATATATATATATATATATATATATATATATATATATATATATATATTAAAAAATAATAATAAAAATAAAATAAAATAAAAAAAGAAAGAAAAAAGAGAAAAAGAAGAGACTAGAAGGGAGAAATAAGGACTAGTTGTTGAATTATTTTTGAAAACTCGATCCATCGTCTCAAAACCAAAAGTGGAGACTTTTGAACTTTTGAGAATCGAGTTTCTTAAAGTCCTTAGAGGTGAATTCATTGTTTCAAACGCCTATCTTTCAAATTTTTGCGTAATCACCTCAATTCAAGAAAAATAGCCACATATACCCATATTTCCTACCTCGAACCAAAGAGCCTAACAATTGAAAGCCACAAAGCCCCAATGATCCCAATAGCTTAATGTTCGATATTAGTAGAGTAGAATAATTTGGTGAGTTTGGAGTCAAGCATATGCATGTAAGTATAAATTCTTTCTATCTTTAATTTGCAGATATTGGATGCTTGAAGCAATTGTATAATTGTGGTTTTTGGTAATGGTGAGTGACTAAGTGTTGTTGAATTTTGAGCTTGCGAATGCCTAAGAATTGTCATTATAATTACAAGTTCTGAAAACGTGAAGTTGATCATTGATCAATGTGATGAGATGTTATTGTTGAGTTATTTGCTTATTGGTAGATTTTGCTTGAGGACAAGCAAAAGTTCAAGTTTGGGGGTGTGTTAAGTGTATAATTTAACACTTTATCGTATCTTTTTATTTAAGCTTTTGGTGTGTTTTAACGATAATTGGTGCTTAA
The DNA here is from genome assembly GCF_056151865.1 of Erythranthe guttata. NCBI lineage: Eukaryota > Viridiplantae > Streptophyta > Magnoliopsida > Lamiales > Phrymaceae > Erythranthe > Erythranthe guttata. The sequence continues at coordinate 6,877,788 of NC_142536.1, forward strand.
AAAGTTGATTTATTGTATTTTAGGTACAAATTGAAGAATTGGAAAAATATGGGTCAAAACTGCAATTTTGGAGAAAATATGGGTCAAAAGTGAAAAAATCAAAATTCTGAAAATTTAAAGCTCGGACCCCCGTCCGAGTTTTAGTTCAAATTGTGGGACCCCCGTCCGAGACTCCGAAGCTGCGCAGTAAAGGAATTTTAATTGCACAAGGAAACTGCCTTCTTCCCCAAGTTCTTCACCCTATATAAGACCAACCCAAGCACACAATTGGGGATCTTTTTACGCAATTTGGAGAGCAACAAAGCAATAACGAAGACGAAGAATTCGAAGACTCAAAGCATAGATTTATCGTTTATGACTTATTTTATTTGCGTTTTTGCTTTAATCATGAGTAGCTAAATTTCTTATTTCTAGGATTTTATTTGGAACCCTATGTGGGATTTATGAACCCTTTTCCATGATTTTATGCAAGTTTTAATTCCGGATTATTTCTTCTACTTGTTTTATTAAGTTCATGAAACTGGCCACTTTATGTGCTTTTATGTTATTGTTAATCGCATGAATCGGAAGATCGAGTTAATAATTAGAAATGTGGTAGAAGAGCCTTTGTGGTATTAACATAGGAATATAGTTAATCTCTTAGGTAGCTATTATTGAGATTTGTGCTTAACGCTGTGTTCTAGAATTAATTGCATAGGAATATAGTAATTGAATCTAGACTATTAGAATCGTAATACACGCGGAAGCGGGTTATGATTATTTTAGCATCTCAGGTTAATAATCCGGATTAATTGCTTGAATAATTGAAGGGGGGAGTAATAATCACATATGGGGAACAATAAAATCCTAGGCTTGTTTATCTTGATTAAATCTTCGTTTTAAATTGCTTTCTTGTTTTTGCTTGCTTTTAATTTAGTTTAATTTAGTTATTTCTCTCTAAAATTCGACTGTGTAGGGTGGCTTGATAATAATTGGTAGAATTTAGCGTCTAGAATTAGATAATTAAATATTCCCTGTGGGTTCGATATCCGGACTTTTAGTCCACTATATTACTTGTACGATACGTGCACTTGCGTGTAGGTTTTCGGCCAACACCTATAACCTTGCCGACCTCTTTATACAACCTGAACTTCATCTTCATATGATATGTTGATACCATAACTCAGAAAAGATAAAGTGGTCGCCCCAAGATTATGTTGTATCTAGACGGGGCATCCACGATCAGGAACTTGTTCGTACGGGTTTGGGTAAATGGTTTGGATAAGGTTATCTGCAACGAAAACTCCCATTTTATTGCCACAACCACAGCCAAAAAATCATAAATAATTGTCTTTATTGGACTGATCTTTACACGAAGCTGCATTTGTTCAAAACATTCGGTGTATTGGATATCCGCGATGACAATGATGATAACCAGAGGGGCTAGGGTCACTATGGGTATGGATAACGCCCTGCTCATCCTTGATGTCTAACTGGATGGGTGGCGGCGATTATTCCCTCGTGACTTGTACTAGTTCTACTTTTGAGACTATTTTGGTCGCGAGTCGGAAGTAAGTCTTCCTTGCTCGGTTAGACACTAATTCGGAGGTATCGCCCATGATCATTTGAATGTGCCCCTTCCGCGGCTTATTTCCACGCGGTGGCCACGACCTTTCCCGCTCCTTCTGGAAAAAATAATGTTTAATTATTGTTTTGAAAAATTAATGTTAAGTAAAGATTGCTTTGGACAAGGAAACTCGTGTAGGCTGGCGGTACTTCAAAACTTGTAGATATGGGCCCAAGGGTTCGTAGTGCCATTGTAATAGAACGGGAACAATAGGTACCCTGTAGGGCCGTCATGATCCAACCCGACAGGCCGGGGTTGCTCTTTTCGTGAACTTGTTATGCGGGCAATGCATTGTGGCCGAGTTCGGTGATCTTCCCTTGCATGCCCTCCATGCTCTCTACGAGCACCTCTTGTACTCCCAAGGTTGTCTCTGTAGAAATATGGTTTATTGTCAGTTGAGGACGAAAAATATTTCTTCTGATCTTAGGTGGGAGCCTCTTCGTAAGATCTTGATGTACTGCCGATGCAGGTCCTCCATTGACACGATCGTGGGGACGTGGCAGGGCGTTCCATGTCCGTTGGTGGGGCCTCGACTACTTGGATGGTCGGTGCAGGAAAATCTACCCCTCATTCCACATTCCCCCACGCCTTTGGCCTGGTTGACCTCTCACCAAGTTGTGCATCTTTCTCTATCGAAGCTCCGTCTTTCAAGGTGTTTGTGTCAACGTCGTCAAAAAAGCTCATAAGCTTCCCACATACGACGTCATTTGATGTAGTTTAAATGGCCAATTAACAATATAAAGAACTTAAATCCTGCAAAAAGAGTACCAGAGGGTGTTACCAGCGTTGGCACTTTGACGATCAAGTCAGTGGGAGTAACAATAGTAGGGGAATATGAGGGCATAATATATAGGCAATCTGTGTCAGGTATGCTTGTGTCCAGGTCGCTCTTGTTCGCACAAAAGTGAGCCTTCCAGTCTCAGTCATGGTACAGACCTTCCGCTCATATTCTTGGCTTTGGGTCAGTGGTGTCACATCCATCGTCTATCCTTGCCCATGTGGCAGTGGTGACCACATAGGATATGGTCTAGGTTGCCCACTGGAGGAAGTAAGGTAAATTGGCTTTAGGCTTTCTCTTTAATTATTTTAGGGTCATTGTTCTGGCAAGGGCAAATGTGACGAGTTCGACCTTGAAATTAAAGTAGAGACAATCAGGTTCGAATTCAAATCAAATGTCACCTGATCATTCTCTTGCTCAATTAACTAGGTCATCCTATGTGGGGCCAAAATCCAATTTGCTCTTAGTGGTAACTTAAAATTTGAATAATATTTATACCTTAATTATAAGGTTTAGAGAACCTTCTAAGTGAATAGTTGATGTGGGATTATAGTTTTCCTTTTATGTGAAATATTTGGAATTGAACCAATTACTATGGAAGCAAACGATGGGTATTTATCGATTTTGTAGATTAAATAGGAACTTTATAGAGTTATTGTACCATTTACATGCATGTCATATTTATTTATTTTTCACATAATTTTACCACTAAATGAACCCATGTAGTTTAGTTCCACAACAATATTATCTTTAAGCGTAACACGTCATATAGTACTCTTTTACGACAATTACGGATAAATATTTCACATAATACATTAGGGCTTGAAATGATTGATTTTGAATACTCGGCTAGAGTAAGTTTATTACATATAGTAACTTAAAAATATTATATCTAAAGAAGATATCTCGCGAGCTAGGTCATGAACCTCGAAACGAATGAAGAAGAATCGAAACTCAAGTTTATGTAAGAGCAGTTTATTCTAACTCATTTATATCCCTAAACATAAATATTATCTTACATCTAAGTTATATAAAAAACTATATGTAATAATGCTAATGTCATTTATATAACTAAGAAACGTATTTTACAAGAATTGCATAAATATTATTAAGTGGATAACGTGATGAGCCTATTTTGACATTTATAAAAAATAAATAAATAAATAAATGAGCCTATTTTTTTTTTTTTTTTTTTTTTTTTTTTTGATAATGCAGGAACCCGCAGCCAACCATATAGGTGCACTGGGTAAACCTACACTCTCGTATAATAGCTTGCAAACCATACGAGAGATGTAAACCACACTAGGCTAACCATGTGTGACAAGCTCGACCTAGCGACCGTTGGCAAGGGGATTCGAACTTGGGTCAATTGACCCAAGCTCTCTTGCTCCAACCGCTAGGCCACCCTTGCGGGTATAAATGAGCCTATTTTGACTCTATATATGTACGACTACTTTGGTTTCTTTAGTTGGGTAATCGACACGTTCATTTGTACTTGTACCTTTTTGGAATATTAACATGACCAAATAATATTTTTGGGAATATAACATAGACCACCACATATTCGACACGTTAATTTGTACTAAGGAATTTTTATTTGAGCAGACAAGATAGACCATTATCAACCCAGCAAAAAGTGGATGACTAAAAAATTTGAATAGTAATTTGTTGAAGATATGTTTTTGGCAATTTAATTTGGTTTCAATTTTTCTTTTTTTTTTTTTTTTATATATTTTCAATATTCTAGTATATCTTTTGTGGTTTATTTGATGTTAGATCCCGTGAAATATACAGATTAACTAATAATAATTGATTTGCACATAAGCTTACTCACATGTATAATATGTGTGTTCAGTGGTGGTTATTTAACCATATCAATGGATAAAAATAATCCGGTGTAACATCTCAATAACTTGAAAATGAGTATGGAATGTGCAAATAACAAGTGAAATAATATAATATTGAGTATCAAGATTATAGTTTAGGGTTTTAATATAATATATTAATTAATTAGTTAACATGAGAAACATGTACAAGAAAATAAATATATTGTACCATTTTTCATATACGAATATAAAGATTAGAATAGTTTTCGACATCGTTTTATTTCTTGAAAAACATTCATCACTATATATATTTTTTTCAATGTACGGCATCAAACTATCATTTAACATTTGATCCCCGTTCAATTGAATAGTTCCGACAATTTGACAATCTTAAGTACATAGAAAATATTATTTTAACTGATGTGATTGCGACTAGCAAGATTTAGTGAGATTTCAAGAGGAGTTACGAAATTTAGGGACGAAAGATTCAATTTTTTAAAATAAATAATTTCAAATTAAGATTAAAAAAGTACTCAAAATTACATATGTATGTATGTACTAGATCTGTTGTTTCGGTAATTGTTTGTTCGCATTGTATTCTTCTTACATGAAAATACACAAAATATTAGTACGATTGAATATGACTTGGGTCGTCGGTCCATGAGAGTACGTACGTAAGTAAACTTAGATTATTGTAAATTAAAGAATTTTTTTTTTTGACAAAAGTAGAATGAATAAATTCTATATTTTTAATTAAAAAATAGTAAAATAAATATATTGTGAAATTAATAAGAAATGACTTTGAAGAAACTTTATGTTAAAAATTGTACTCAATTGGATTTGAATTACTTTTGTTAGTCGGAAAAGACAGTGGTGGTCCATTTTAGTATGCTTTGCTCAGGCAAAACCATTAATGTTGTTGGAACAAGCTTTTGTGCTCTTATCCCACTTTTTGTAAAGTTGAAACATTTCTATATTTTTCTCTATCTTCATCGTACATACATAATATTCCAACCGGATCTTTATTATTATGATTGCTAATTTTATAAGGTGTGGATCCATTGACTTCTCTTTGTAATGGGTTATTAATTTGAGCCTTTTTAATTATGTTATTAGATTTATGTTGTCAGATACAGTGGCGGATCCAGCTATGGTCTAGGGTGTGCAACTGCACACCCTTGATTTTAGACAAATAGTAGTGTTATACATAAATTGATAATAAAGGCTGTTGGTTGAGGTGGTAAATGTATTCTTCATCTATTAATAGGTCATGGGATCAATTCCACACAATTTCGAACTTTCTTGGCAAAAATTATGGATTCGACTTTATAGTGTTGTAATTTACAACGACACTGCGGTATAGCCAACATTTGCCAATCCATTAACAAAATCATAAATACGTTCAGATAGTGGTTCATTATTATTTTTTTCTTTACACAAATAAACCTTCTGTCATATTCGTTACTCGCTGTGGCGCCCGAGCCAGGATTTGATATTAAAATGAGAATATTTTACGGGGTTTCGTGGTCAGTGCCTCCAACTTTTTTTTTATAACCTACTCGTAAAATTCATCATAAAATAATTAAATATAACGCTCAAAATGTAACTATTGTAGCTCTTTAAATTATATTAAAAAGGAATTGAATGGTGTAATTAGATTAAACACCAATAAAATAGTATTATTAAAAAAATTGAGTGAGGATGGGATTCACCCCACCCCACCATACACTAAGATCCGCCACTGGTTACTCGTGTATATTTCAGACAACATAAGTTCGATTGAAATGATCTTCCAAATTTTGCGACAGTACTTTCGATATGAAATAAATAAGCAGGCAGTCTATTATATCATATGTAATGAAATTAAATCGTTCTTCATGTGGACTTTAGCGAAACGAAAGTTTTACACAATAAATTTAAAAACACAAGCCCCCCAGTATAATACATAGGTACATAGAAAAATCGCATTTTGGGAATATAAGTGGCTAACCGGTGTAAATGCGAACTTGAACAGCCATAATTAGAATGGTAAAAACACCAAAGAAGAGTAGAGTGTGAATGATCACAGATTTGCCGTTTGTGGTGAAGCTCCCAAATTCAACGGGTCGGGTATTGCCCGGCATCTGAAACAGTACGCCCGGAGACATCAAAACGAATAGGATCAGCCCGATTACTATTGGGGCCCAATCCAACATTTTCTTTTTTTTTTTTCTTTCACTAAGTTTAATTTGCCTTGAGTTGTTGTAGCTAGGATAATTAATGGTGGTGAAATTAATATTTCAGTTTTCTGAAATGGATTATGCTTTTGAATCGAGATTTTGATTGTGTGGTTTTTATATTTTATTATTGGCTTGTTTTCCAAGGAAAGCACAAGGGTTATTTTTCTCTTTTGATTGCTTTGGATCGTGGGTTCGTAAGATGCTCTCACTATTCTTCTTTTTCTTCTTTTTTTCTTTTTTCTTTTTTCTTTTAAATTGTAAATATTTGATCAAATATCAAATCGTCACCTTAAAAAAATAATTTACTCTTCTAATATATGTAAATTTGTTATTTGCATCACAAATAAACATTGAGCGTCGCATGATCGAACGGAAAAACTTTAACGATCAAGTCAACCTCTAACTTCAATTAACAGTTAAATTACTGTCTTCGACAGTTAAATAACTGCTGGAGACAGTAATTTAGCAGCCAAGACAGTAATATTAATTAAAATATTGTTTTTAAGAAAAAAAAATTAAAAAAATTGGGAAAAAAAAAGAGTCAACGGCGACTGACCGGCGGTCTCCGGTGTTGACGGGTCAAATTTGGGGTCAAAATTGGTTAATTGGTGAAATTGGGCTAAATTGAGGTGTAAATCATGAAATTGAAGTTGAATTGGGTTTCAATGAATTGAGGGTAATTTTGGTATATCTAAAAGGGTTTTCCTTATTTGCAAATAAGTTTGAATGAGTTGGAAATATTTGCAAGACAAAATAGTTGGATGTCCCTTTTTGAATTAAGTGCCCTTGTCATGGAGCTATTTGCCATTTGCGCGCCCACTTAGAATTATAAGGTTAGAGACTGTTTATAATTATGATTAAATTAGTATGGATTAGGACCTATAGTTAATATTAATTAATAGGAGCAATCTGCTAAACATCCTTGGCACTAATATTCTTTCAAATTAGGACAATCATATTATCGTAGTTTGTTAAAATTAATTGGAACAACTTAGTTACAGAGATTAGACAAAAAATAATCATCTTATATCGAAAATATATTATCATCCTCTAATTCATCCATTCTTGAAAGCACATCCAATCCAAAAATTAATATTTCTTCCACTCTTCCGCCTTTCTCTGCGAGCCTCCGTCCACCGACCGCCTAAATCCCGCCACAACATCATTGGAAAATGTTATTTTCATCTAAGATGTCTATTTTGAGTCCAAATTATCCAACTAAGTTGTCCATTTATAGTCTAAACTATCTATTTTAAGTGTAAACTCTTCAACTCAATTGCCTAAACTGTCTAACTATGCTGTCTCGAGGGACTTTTAGTCAATTCAAAATATCTAAAGGGACTATTAGTTATACAAAATATTTTTAAGGAAGTTTTAGCCAATTTTTCTAATTAATAAGGTTAAACTTTCATGGGCCACCATATGTAGTTTTGGGCCTTTACTAGCTTATTAATTCCTTTTGGTTTTGGGTTGGACTTGTAATTATTGGGTATCGGCCACGGTTCAGAATTTTGGGCTTTGGCAGATCATTTTATTTTTTAAAGTCTATATCGAGTTTCTTCCGGTTACACTATTAGCATAATTTTTTCCTTATTTCATCTTTCATGTCAATTTGAATTTCACAGGGTACAGAGGAGAAAAGAATAAATGAGGTTTTTATATTTTTATACATGTAATATCTATAACAATTAGTTTCATAATTCCTCTTATTGGAATTTGTGTATTTTCTTTTCTTATGAGGAAAGATTTCTTCAAAGAAAATAATGTTCCTTAATTCTATGACCATTCATTCATTAATGCAGAGAATTGCTGACTTGTGCAACAAGAATCTATGTGCACCGCAAGTGTGTGTATCCAATACAAATGCAATCTACAGTATTCAACTTTTATTTGTTTAGGTTTAGGTACTTAATTCTACCTTAGCTAAACACCCCCGCACTTTAAAAAATTTATAGAGTGGTTCTCGACCCGTCCATAACTCATACGGAGTTTCATCCTTCTTCTTGTCTGATATTTTATTAAGATATTTTATTAGCTACAAATATGTTATTCGGATGGACAGTTGGAAAAGCTTTGAAAATTAAAATTCTTGAAGTTTTGAATGAAAATTGAGTTCTATTCGATCTTTATTTTCTTCATTTCCATGTTCATGAGAGTAAATAGGTTCAAAAGATCCCTCCACTGATATTCTTAAACTACAGATTTTTTTTTTCTTTTTCTTGTTCTTCGAAAAAGGCTTTAAAATCTGTTCATTCTCTTCTGAGTTTCACACTTTACCTTGCCGTAAGGGATTAATAGGAGAGAGAAATAGGTATTTAACCTTGCCGTAGGGGATTAATAGGAGAGAGAAATAGGTATTTAATTAGTATTGGAGAACTTATTAACTTATTAAGGATAAGTCCGCAACATAAGTAATCAATCGGTAATACGATGCTACACCCGGTGATTTTCACCGGGTAACTCTCTTATTGACATGTATTCTTTTTAATTTATTTTATAATTATATTTCTAAAACCCAATGGGTCATAACTGAACTCGTAGTGAGAATCTTATCAGTTAGGATGCCTGGTTAAAATCACCGAGTATAGCATAGATATTGCCGTCATCAATACTCCATTGTGAGTGAGAAACGCCACATAATCCGGGACAAATGATTCTCTCCAAAACCTCATGTAAATAGGGTCAAAGGAAGTATATATTTTATTTTCATTTCTGATAAACGAAATCCATTTAAATATTAAACTCACTTTTTCCAACATTGTTGTCTAAATTAAAACAAAACAATAATTTTATTATCTTCTGAAGTTATCCGCTTGTCTGACGAACAAATCTTAAATTATGTCTAGGAGGGTGTCTAAAATGTTTAAAGAAGCTTATAAGATGTTTTAGAGCTTATAAGCTCTTCTAAAGTGTTTAGTAATTTTTTTTTTTTTTTAAATCTTAGGCAATGTTTGGGAGCGTTTTGGAACTTATTTTAATTTCATTTTGAGAAAATATGTTTTGTGGGAAGAATTTGAGAATGAAAGTAATGTTTGTTTATATTTTGGAAGGAGACAAAATACTCTGTAACAGTCACATCATGTTTGAAAGTGTAGAAAAAAGTATTTTAGAAGAAAAAAATTGAAAGATCAAGTGATGTTTATTTGTTTTTTAGTGAAGACATTTTTCACTGTAACAGTCAAATCATTTTACTGTAGTAGTCACATCATATCTGAAGGAGAGAGAAACTTTTAAGATTGTTTTGAGAAAATTATTTAAGAAGTGTAATAAATATAATTTTGTTTTGGGGAATCAATGAAAACAAAATAAAAACACAACCAAACATTGCCTTATTTTCTTTAAAATAAGTTGTTGGAGATCAAATAAGATCTTTTTTAAAAAAATACATCTACCCCACCTTTTTATTTAAGATCTTATAATGAGTAAACATAGGAAATAAGCTCATTATCCAAACTCTCTAAAAATTAATACTAAAAATAATATGTAGCAGCTTATCAGCTCAAAAAACATCTTATCGGACGTAAGAGCTTATCAGCTGTTTAAAATAAGTTTAGCCAAACACCATCTAGGAGTGTAAATGAGTCGAGCCAACTCAAGTTCGTTTTGGGTTGTTCCCAAGGTCACGACCCTCCCCCTGTTTTCTTTTTAGCTTTTATTTATTGATTTTTATTATTAATAAAAATGATATATAAATTTAAAGTCAATTTATATATTATTTTATACATTTTTTTTATTATAATATACATAATTTATATTCAAACAATTTATATAAAGATAAAAAGAATAAAAATAATTAGAAACTGGGAAACAGATACGGGAAAACGACATAACCCAAAATGGGGTTAAGGAAATTTGGGGCAAACATATTAATACTAAAAGTATATAAATATATTTATAAATATATATGTTACATAAACATATATAAGTTTATTTATATTTAATTTTTTTTCCACACAAATATATTCAACATAAATATTATTATCGACTATCGATTCCCAATTGATCACTAAATCATGTAATTAACTTTGGAAGCAACAACTTTTTTATAGAAATTTTCTATTCAAATAAGTTTCTAACTTTTCAGGAATTACAAAATGGCTCATAAGATGTCCTGGAAGTGTTCTCGAGTATTGAACACAAAACGCGACCGAAACGTGAAAATGTTAAGAAGTTGAAGTTTTTGTGCTACATATGATTACACTTCGTTGATGCCCTCAATCTAACCGAAAATTGCTTAATGAACGAAAATGTGTATAACAAAAGTGTAGTTTTATGGGTGAACACTTTTCTTTGAGGCTTACAGGAAAAAAATAATTGTTGTTGAGGGGTGAAATGCAATTTACCAAACATGGAACAAAAGAAAATGGGAAACCATGTTTCAACCATGTCGGAGATTCTACGTTCCCCATTGGTTCTCTCCCACAACACAACAACATGCATACGTATTCGTTACTACATTCTACGTCCACTATTCAATTTCCTAAATTAAGCACAAAATATTTTGGGCATTCTTCCTTTCTCTCTCTACCTCAACAAACAAACCAATCCAATTCCTAGAGAGAGAGACAAGGGTGAAAAAAGAAAGAAAGAAGAAAAAAGGACCGATTAGCTTTCCTCTTTGGCTCGTAATAATCGCCATTTTCCCGGTTAATTCAGCTTTAATCACACCAGGTATTAATCTTTTTGTTTCTGATTTTTCAGTTTTTTTTTTTTTGTTTTTTTTGGGGGGATGATTTAATTTAGGGGATATATTAACAATTTATAACAATGAATGAATTTAGGAGGTGGATTATTGTTAATCGAGTAGATGACGACGAGTCAAGGGGGGTTATCGTCCCGAAGAAGTATGTCGTTGACGCACTCTTCGTCTCAGTCCCGGAGAAGAGCCGCCGCCGCCGCTGCTGCCGCATTGGAGAACGTCGGCAGCGGCGGCGGCGCAGGAGGAGGGGCTGGCGACTCCTCCTCCTCTAGCCGCAAATCTCTTTCGACTTCTCGTTCCATGTACGTTCCATCTACTTTACTACAAAATATTTCTTTGTTTAATGATTTATACATTCTTGCACTAATAACGAAACATTTAGAGACGAAATGTTCGAAACAATCGACTTTATTAGCAAGCTTTACTTAATCACCACGCTTTGCATTCCGTATATGATTGTTGTTTAGCGTATATAAAATCAAATATCGAAGACGTCTCTTTTTGCAATAAAAGAAGTTCGATTATTTCGTATTGAAGATAAAGTTTCGGTCGTGTTTGCAATAGGGGACTAAATGGAGAAAGAACGGTGAAGAGATTGCGTCTATCGAGAGCATTAACCGTACCCGAAACGACAACTATTAAAGAAGCTTGTCATAAAATGGCTGCACGTAGAGTCGATGCCTTATTGCTAACCGATTCGAATGCGTTATTATGTGGGATCTTAACCGATAAGGTATTATAACTCGAAAAAAAAAAACAAATTATGCTTCAAATTCTCGTATCTAAAATCATTAAAAGAAATTAATTATTATTTTTATAATTAAGGATATAGCTACAAGAGTTATTGCTCGTGAGATAAATCTCGACGAAACGCCTGTTTCCAAGGTTATGACAAGGAATCCGGTATTTGTGCTTTCCGACACTCTTGCTGTTGAAGCCTTGCAAAAGATGGTTCAAGGTTAGTTTTCGATTTTTCGAATCGAACTAATTGTCAAAAAAATCCACGTGTCGTGATTCAAGTTTATTATCAAAGCATTAGGGGGTTATGTGCTAAAAAAATGTGGTATAGGGTTTTTTTGCTATTATTTATAACACGAGGAGTTTTTTAGCAATTAGTATGACACGGGGGTACTAAATGCAATAAAATCCGAATTTTGGTTTCGATATTGTCTTTATTTTTAATATTATGATATTTTACCTGACAGGAAAGTTTAGACATTTACCGGTTGTCGAAAACGGAGAGGTGATTGCTCTGCTCGACATAACGAAATGTTTGTACGATGCAATAGCTCGTATGGAGAGAGCCGCTGAGAAAGGAAAGGCAATCGCAGCTGCTGTTGAAGGTGTCGAGAAACAATGGGGTACATCGGTTTCAGGTTTGTGGACAATCATCTAAATACTTAAGCCTCGTTTGGTTGGTAAAGATAAATCATGATTGATTAAATAAATTAAGTCTTATTTGATGTTCGGTTAGTGCAATAATTTTTCGGGCGGGGCCACAATTTTTAGGAAATGGTTGTAATCTTGGCTAATTGAAAGATTATTTCACGGACTTCTCGTAGTCCAACAGTACGATTGGATTTTTATATAATTATTTAATTTTATTTTGGCTGATCTTATTTTAGGAACCAACCAAGGTCTTAGACTTTATTTTTTGGGTAAGATATAGAAGTCATAATTAATTAAATAATTATGTCTTGTTTCATGTTTGGTTAGTGCAATAACTTTTCGGGCTGACCTGCAATTATGAATAAAATGAGTTCTTATGTCGACGAATCTTATCTTGAAATTTGGAGAACCAAAAGAGGCCTTAGATTGCAAAAATAGGTGAAATCAAGAGTAAAATGTTTTTCTCATTTGTTTTGTTTTGGCTGTATAGTAATCAATATTTACATATTACGATGTTCGGTTTTGTCGGCTAAATTTTGAGTTTGATCGCTTTTTTAAACTCGTTGAAATATAGGTCCCAACACATTCATCGAGACACTTCGAGAGCGGATATTTAGACCCTCGGTGTCTACTATAATACCCGAGAATTCAAAGTAGGTAATACCTTCACTTGTACTATTTATCTATATTTTTTTCAAAATAATTTCCCCGTAAAAATAACGGGACGCTAAACGCACCTCAAATGTTGCTACTAACGGTGGTTTAGGATTGCTACGGTCGATCCAAGCGACACGGTGCTAGCTGCTGCAAAAAAGATTCTTGAACTCCGAACTAGCTCCGCTGTTGTTACGGTAGAAAACAAACCTCGAGGAATACTAACGTGAGCTTTTTCTCGTGTTTGAGATATATATATATATATATATATATATATATATATATATATATATATATATATATATATATATATATATATATATATATATATATATATATATATATATATATATATATATATATATATATACTACACATTTAAATCAACATTATAAATATTTCGATGTGTATGAATTTCGATTATTTAATATTCTCGTAATTCTTTTCTTAGTTCGAAAGACATGCTGATGAGGGTCATAGCCCAAAATCTTCCTCCAGAATCAACTACAGTCGAGCAGGTGCATTAATAATTTGATATTCGATTGATTATTAACATCATTTAAATAATACTTTTGGCGTGTCGCATTTGAGGACAACGTGGTAAATTAATAATCCGCTGAATTGACAAGATAATAAATCGACGAGAATTCATATGGACCCTGCGAAATATATAAAATTAATTTCATTACGACAATTCAAATATGTGATTAGATATGACAGTTATTTAATGTCTTTCGTAGTCTGATGGTTCTTCTAAATTCTATAAACTAATAATTATTAATTTATCGATAATTTAGTATTTCGCTAAATTAAATGAAATTTTGTTAGTCCAAGTCTATTAATTTATAGAGGTTTAATTGTATATGCTTTCCGTTTTTTGAGTAATTCTCTACATTAATTCTTTAGGTAATGACTCCAAATCCGGAATGTGCGACGATGGATTCACCTATAGTTGACGCTCTTCATACTATGCATGACGGGAAATTTTTACACCTTCCGGTAATTGATAAAGGTACATACATATATACTTCATTTCCGATAAAAAAAAAACATATACTAAAAATATATCGAAAGTTTCGTTATTTCTTTTACTTATGAAACTTGTAACATAAATGATACAGATGGAACAGTTGTAGCTGTCATCGATGTGCTTCATATAACTCAATCTGCTGTAGCCACGGTAAGTCACATTCGATTTTCTCGACGTCCCTTAATTTTTATAATAAATTGAAATATAATTAGAATATTTTTTTTTTTTTTACTTTTGAAAAGGTCGGAAATAGTGGCGGAGGCAATAGTGAATCTGCAAATATGTTGATGCAGAGCTTTTGGGATTCGGCCATGGCGTTAACTCCAGACGACGAGGAAGAAACACTGAGGTAGTTTGTCATTAAGGTTATATAAAACTCAATATTCTTGTTCCGTCTCGATTTTATTTTTCAAAATTTATTTATTTACAGTGGAACCTGGATAAATTAATAACCTCGTTTAAATAATAATTTCTTACGGTCCCGAGTCGGTAAAAACGTACTAAATTATTAGCTCGATAATTTAGTATTTCGCTAAATTAATAGAATTTTGCCAGTCCTGACTGTATTAATTTATATAGGTTTAACTGTATTGTATTATAATATGTCAGTGAGAACTCGTTGAAGATGCCTTCCGACGTAGGAGAGACGGGCCGTTCGATTCCGCAACAACCTTCTTTAACAACAAGCAATACTTTCTCTTTCAAGATTCAAGATAGAAAAGGGAGAATGCATAGGTTCATATGTGGTATGTATCTCTCTTTCACCATAGTGGTTAATCTATTGCATTTAACACCCCTCTGTTTACTCTAATTGTCAAAAAACTCCTTGTGTTATAAATATTAGCAAATACCCCCTTTCGTGCAATTTTATTAGCAAACTACGCGCTAAAGACGTACTACAATTTTAAGTGGTTTGTTTCTAAATTCTAATATTTATAACACGGGGAGTTTTATAACAATTCGGTATCATATAGGGTAGAAAATGCAATAAACTAGTTGTTAAAATCCCGTTTAAAATTGAAGCGAAAGTTCTTTAAGTCTTTAAAATCTCCGATTTTAACAATTTTACATTTGAATATGTTTTATTTGTCTCCGTTTCATACTTCACGATCGTAACACATTTTCTTTCCCTTTTTCATTCCTTTTTTTTTGGCTGTTTGAGTTCAGATACACAGAACGTGACCGAACTTATAACGGCAATCCTTCAGAGAATCGGGGCTGAAATCGACCGTAACAACCCTCCACAAATTGTGGTATATATTTAGCATCAATCAACTCTCAACTATATATATATATATATTTGTTTTTCTCAAAAATTCCAAATCTTACGATCTTCAACGGCCGTTTTTTGTTTTCCGTCGTAGTACGAAGATGAAGACAATGACAAGGTTGTTCTCGCATCAGACAGTGATCTTCAAGCAGCTGTATACCATGCAAAGCTCGCCGGTTGGAAGGTATTAATATGGTTCTACACTACTCGATAAATAACAAATATTTTAACAAAATTGTGCGATTATTAATGTGACAGGGGCTGAGATTACATTTAGACTATTTAGGAGGACTTCCTCGCAATCGAAAGGGATCGAAGATGGAATATGCCGAAGGAGATGGATCGGCTTCTTCGGCATATAGCGCTGTAGCAGCTGGAGCTGCAGTAATTGCTTGTATAGGTTTTTATGCATACTTGAGGAGACTTGGAAAATGAGAGTGCCTTCACTTTGGAATATTTGGTTTGGGTATATAGAAACTATACACATTTCAAAACATATTATACACACATATAGAAAAGTTGTGTTTTTGATGTTCTGCTGTAAAATCAATTTTTGTTTTTGTTTCTCTTGAAATAAGCTCTTTAAAGCTATTTTCTTGAAAAAAAATACCCCTAGGCCTATTTTTTATATTTAAATTTATTTTTTTCAGAATATTTGCAAACACCCTAAACTTACTAAAACAAATACTTAATATTTCACAATCATTTACTTCTGCTTTTGAATAAACTTTTGCAGACACCACCTGGTGAGTGATGTTACATATGGTATTCCCTTTATATTTTACGCACATGTATAACATATACCATTGCCAATTATCAAACATTAATTTTCCCTGTTTATTTTGCATTTTTTTTCGAAAGTAGAATTTTTCATTATCTCTAGATATGATTTGGATGCTACAGTATATTTTGTCTGCTCTCAATATTTAAAATTACCCGCATTCTTAATTTATTTCTAGAAATATATTCCTCAAAAATAAAATAAAAAAATAAGATTCAAAACACTTTCAAACATTGTTATTGTTCCTAAAGCTGTACCTTTTAACATAAAATAATGCCACCATTTGAACAAAAACAAATTGATGCGACAAAAGATAGTATGGTCCAAATGTAATAGTGGAAAATAAAGTAACGAGTACCTTTTTGTCTAATTGGATCTCTTTCCCCCCACTTTTATTATTTGAATACTAAACCCCCAACTTTACCAAACCAAAAAAATACAAATTCGAAAAAATGTATTGTGCGATGAGTTCAACCTACAAACTATCGACATAAGAATCAAACTCAGAGTTGTTGAACATGACAGACACTCTTCTATTCCACTTACTAGATTACCGCCTTTATTGCGTCTCAATATTTTTTCACTAGTTACTCTTCTATTCCACTAATTAGATTACGCATTTATAGTCGCGGCCGGTGGCGAGACCTCCCATGGAAAAATATGGACTCAAACCCCTCCTTAATTTGAAAAAAAGTATACACTATATTAGTCCAGCCAATTTTATCATTTAGTCCATTTAGTCCACTCAATTTTCAAATAAAGCCAAAAAATCCTAGTTTTAATTTTTTCTTACTTATTTTCTTGTTTTGTCAAAACAAATCCCAATTGTTTTTCCTATGAGGCAGCATCTAATCCACCCAATTTTTATTACTCAGCCCATTCAAAATTCAAATTAATGCAAAAAAAGTCCTAATTTTTTTCTTTTTTATTTTCCTGATTTCTAGTTTTACAAAAAAAACAATTCTAAACAAAATTTCGGGGGCGTCACCCCCCTCCAACCCTTTTAGGCCTACCGTGTAACAAGTTCTGGACTCGCCACTAGCTGTGGCTCAAAGAAACTGTGTATGCATACAAACTGATAAGTCATTAGTTACATCTTCAAACTAAATAAATGTGAGAAATCATTCTTCCATGATTTCATCACCACCCACCAATCAAGCTCGATAATATCTGTCAAAATCAACAATATGATTTGGACAAATGCTGGAAATCAGCTTGCAGTTATAAATGTTTATTATTCTCCATAAAATCTCCAATTTAAAAGCTTGCAATTATACTAAGATTTTGTGTAAAGTGTAACAGTTTATCAAGTAAAATACAAATTAAATACTCTTTCAAAGAATATTGTTCAAATTCAAATCTCCACTCATTAGGGCTTTTTTCAAGATTTTCTTGCAAATGTATATATATTATTCTTGCTTTCTTTTAATTTCACTTTCTTGGTGGGTCCCACCCAATTTGCACGCCAAAGTAAAACTGCAGTAGTAGCAGCTAAAAAGAAAAGAAAATAAGTTTGATTGTGGGTTTCTTGATTTTCCTGATATTAGCCAAAAAAAAAAAAAATCATAATCAAGAAAATTAAAATGAGGATTGTTTTCTTGATTTCCCTAATAATTATTACAGTTTCATGTGTTTTCCGACCAACCCACCAACAGCAGCAGAAAATCAAGACCGTTGTGGTATTAGTTCTTGAAAACAGATCATTCGACCACATGCTCGGTTGGATGAAGAAATCCGTAAACCCTTCCATCAACGGCGTAACCGGCAATGAATGCAATCCAATTTCAACAACAAAACCCACACCCGCCAAAAAAATCTGCTTCTCAGACGACGCCGAGTACGTGGATCCGGATCCGGGTCATTCATTCGAAGCGGTCCGGGAACAGGTATTCGGGTCAACATCCTCAACTATTCCTTCAATGTCCGGTTTCGTGGAGCAAGCATCCACCATTTCTCCGAATCTATCCGAAACTGTAATGAAGGGTTTTAAGCCCGAAAGCGTCCCGATTTACGCAACCTTAGTTCGCGAGTTCGCCGTTTTCGATCGATGGTTTTCTTCGATACCCGGTCCGACTCAGCCGAACCGGCTCTTCGTCTACTCGGCAACTTCTCACGGTTCCACTTGCCATGTGAAGAAGCTTCTCGCGAAAGGGTTCCCGCAAAAGACGATTTTCGACTCGCTCCACGAAAACGGGTTCGGTTTCGGCGTCTACTTCCAGAACATACCCACGACGTTGTTCTATCGAAACTTGAGGAAATTGAAGTACATATTCAAATTCCACCAATACAATTTGAGGTTCAAGAAAGACGCTCGGAACGGGAAGCTGCCTAGCTTGACCGTGATCGAGCCCCGCTACTTCGACTTGAAGGGTTTACCGGCGAACGACGATCATCCTTCGCACGACGTGGCTAACGGGCAGAGGCTCGTGAAGGAGGTCTACGAGGCGTTGAGGGCCGGCCCGCAGTGGAACGAGATGCTCTTGGTTATTACGTACGACGAGCATGGCGGATTTTACGATCATGTCCCTACGCCTTACGTTGATGTACCCAATCCGGACGGGAACACGGGCCCGTCGCCTAATTTCTTTAAGTTTGATAGGCTCGGTGTTCGTGTCCCTACAATTATGGTCTCTCCTTGGATCAAGAAAGGAACTGGTATATATATGTTGTTGGCTGCTGGTTCTTTCGTTATTAAAAAAAATGGAGTAGAATAAAAATAATGTGACTAGAAAATTTAATAATTTGCTAAAGTTATGTGATTTGTTCATCAAGATTTAGTTATTATAATTTTTTTATGATGACTTATTTATTTTTTTGTTTTATGTGTAGTGATAAGCAAGGCTAGAGGTCCAACACCAAATTCTGAGTTTGAGCATTCTTCAATCCCTGCTACAATAAAGAAGATTTTCAATTTGTCATCCAATTTCCTTACACATAGAGATGCGTGGGCCGGCACGTTCGAGCAAGTCGTTGGTGAATTATCTTCTCCCAGAACCGATTGCCCAGGTAATCTTCGGCCTCGTTTGATTATTAATTAGCTCTAATGATCATTACCCGCTTCGTTTCGTTTGAGGTTGAGGCACACCAATTAAGAAAGTTACTAATTAACGTCAATTATTTTGCAGAGGTTTTGCCTGAAGTGGTGCCTCTAAGAAGGACCGACGCGGACGAAAATAGGGACTTGACGGAATTTCAAGGAGAGGTGGTGCAATTGGCGGCCGTTCTCAACGGCGATCATTACTTGAGCAGCAAGAAAACTATGAATGTGAAGGAAGCTCACGAGTACGTAAAGGGTGCCGTTTCGAGGTTCGTAAGAGCAAGCAAAGAGGCTATCAAGTTGGGCGCGGACGAATCCGCCATTGTTGACATGAGGTCTGCTCTTACTACTAGATCATCCTCAATCCGCAACTAATTTGTATTTTCTTAGGTGCGTATGTAGTAATTTGTTTGCATCGTTAGCAAATACTATTAGATCATGGTTTAATTTGTAGACCATCTATAACTGTAGCACGGAAATTTCAACTTCTTAATGTATTCGTGTTTCGGATTCATGTCCGACATCTGAGGTCATCTGCCGGATACCTTATGTGACATTTTGCAATTTCTAAAAATTAGAAATATGTTTGAATAGCAAATTTTCAAATATTTTTGTTGCTTCCCTAATTATTTACATGATTTAATGATCAATTGTAAATTAATAGGTGATAATTATATTTATTTTGAATATATATGTAGGGAAAGACATAACAAGGACTTATATATAAATAAAAATTTATATATGTTTATATAACATATTTATAAATATACCCCTATACTTTTAATATTTACACATTTTCTGCAAATTCTTGTGTTCGTGCTTCATAGATAACAAATCATTCTAAATTGTTCATATATATAAAAGTGAACATTGTTTTGAAACATCACTTCAATAAATCATTCCAAGTAAACATTGTTTATATTTTACACAACCATTATACTTTATTGTTTTAAGTTATAATTTGAATTTGAACTTACCGCCATATGTTAGTGACTATATTTTCATGGCCGTATCCTCATAAGATATTGCTCGTGCTTAAATAGCCACATAAATAGCATCATATTCGAGACCAAGACCACTCAAAATTTTGACAATAAGTTCTTCATATGAAATTGGAGCACCGGAAGTGGCAAGCTCATCGGCAACACATCGTTCTTCAAAAAGATATTCGGCTATGGTTTTGGTGTCTTTCGAAACTTTGGTCAAAGAGTTTCGGAGGCTGAAAATCCTAGTATGCGACTTATTTGCATACAAGGTGTGCAGGGCATCCCAAGCTTTTTTTGAAGTGGTAGCACCAACAATGGTGGAGGTGATGGTTGGGTCAACCGATGTCATTAATGCATTGCGAATAAGTTGATCTTGTCGGAACCAAAGTTCGTAAAGTGGATTGGAAATTTGTTGATTATTGGAGTGGTTGTTTGTGATGGAGTAGACACACCGAAAGTCATGCCTGGAAACTTTTTTGGAGTTACTCGTTGGAGTATTTGAGGCTCTATACTATATAGAGATGTATAAGAGATTGAGAATGAAGATAATTTATTCCATTCATTTACACGTAATTATGCAGGCATATAAACTAGTAATTATGCAGGCATAGAAACTAACCCTAAATAAACTCTCATTATTTCTAGGAAATACAAGATAAACACAAATCAAGAATAACAACTTAATAATCTACAACTTAACTGACGGAACGAATCGCGAAGGGTTGAAGATAAACTCTAATAATAGTAATTAAATTTCAATTATACTTAGTAACAAAGATAACCATGTTATAACTATTTCAAACTAATCAATATAAAGTACAAAAATATATATGTTTGTTTTTTTAGATAATATTAACATGTTGGAGCATGGTTTGTGTAGGTTTGTTTATGAGTATAAAACATGTTGGAGATACTCCTACACTCAAATATATACATGATACACCTAGTGGAGTGTACAATCGAGTAAGGATGCACCTTTCACTCACACACAAAAGGGGGAAAATCATTGAACTGCCATTGTTGTGTATATATACTTTTTTTGAAAAATTTGAACCAATATTAGTAACTTAATTTTAAAATTTTAATTTGAACTTTATTAATTAAAATAATATTCTCAAAAGAAAAATAAAAAAACCGTCGACAGCAGGGTTCGAACCTGCGCGGGCGAAGCCCAACAGATTTCAAGTCTGTCTCCTTAACCACTCGGACATATCGACTGATGATGACATTATGTTTTATTTAATATATCATCTAATACTATTGTGATTTATTCTACATATTAATTTCAACAAACAGACTCCATTTATAATTAGAATTCATATTAAATATAAGACAGAGAAGATATAAAACTTAGACCATGGTCCTAATGATTCGGTGCCAAAATCCTTGGTACTATCAAATGCGAATGAGTATTAATCATCGAGTTGTTTGATTTCCGTGACAATTTAGAGAGTTTTCTATTCTACAAAGAGTATCCCCGCTGACTTAATTGTCGGAGGTTAATTGCCGGGCCAACCCCAACAAGTCATCTAGTGTTTGCCTCGATTTTGTAGGTTGGGGCGAAGAATTTTACTATGCACGAATACTATCGCTTGACATTCGGATTGTAACACCACCTTCACCTTGGACACATGGCAAATAATCATGCTTTCCCGATTTACTTGAACTTGAAGATTGGTGAGTGTTTTTGGGCGGCATCAAATACCAAACTAAAGTCTTAATAATTAGATTCTAAATTCCAATGTAGTCAAAGTTCTAATAGAATATTTGCAAAAAATCAACAATTCAGTCACACAAAGATCATAAAAATTGCATAAACTATTAATTCAAAATATAAATTACCAAAAGATTGCGGAAAATAAAAATTAATATGTGAAAATGATGGAATAAGGTGATGAATCAGAAAAAGTTTGCAAAAAAATATATATACAAAAAGAATTGCAAAAATATACAGATAAAAATGAAATTGATAAATTAAGAGAATTGAAACTAAAGAAAATATCTAACATTGCTCAAAGCTAATTATAATTAAATCTAATTTCCTCTTATTAATATTTCTTGTGTTCGTCTAATAATATCATCAAATCCTATGATTGATAAATTTGTTCTTAATTTCCACGTATGTCAAATACACACTTTCCATTATGTCCACATCACCCAACTCGCCCATATATGCCAGCCAATCAAAGTCAAGAATAACAGATAAGGTAATAACCATCGGCTAATATTTTTTTCTCTTCCATTTTTATGTATTTTATACACATATTTTTATTTGTTAATAAAAATAATAGTTTGAAGGGTAAAAACTTATTATTAAACATTTTAAAAGTATATAAATATATATAGTGGGGATTAACCTTAAAGGGACTTGTTTTTTACGGTTTGAATATTGCTATTTACGGTTTATAACAAAAACCACGTTATCTCTCTAAAACCCCAAAACTTCCAAAAAAAATTCAAAAACTCCCCAAAACGCATAAAAGCCCAACTTGGGCGCCCATTCATGCAGTGCACGCCCAAATTGGGCGTGCAAGCTGCATTTGGGCGCTCGAGTTGGGCGTTCCAACATGTATTTTGCGAAAAAAAAGCCCTACAAATCGATTTGTAGGGCTTTTTTAATATGAAATTGGTTCCGTAATCGACATACCCAATGCATATTAGACATAAAATAGTCGAAATTACCTCAAAAAATCGAAGCCCAACCCTTCTTCAAGCTTGATTTCAAATTTTCGATTTTTTTTTTTTTGCTATTTGTAGTTTGGGGGTTTTAGAGAGATAAAATGTATTTTGTTATAAACCGTAAATAGCAATTTTCAAACCGTAAAAAGCATTTCATTTTTATTTTCCTTTTTTTGGGTCAATTACATTTAAAACCCTCAGGTATGCAAAAATAACTTTTAGGTCCTTGTGGTATTGGTAATTACAACCACACCCCTTAAGCAATTAACGGAGTCAAGATTTCATGTCTTGCGGACCGATATGCTCTATATATATTTTATGCGGGGCTATTAATGCTACCGTAGACGAAAATTTATAAATCTATATAATATAATAATGATTTAAGAAATATTGGGGAATGCATACACCACTTCCTAAAACTAATAGTCCGTTAGAACCCTAACAAAATAAGTTATCCAATACATTATTCCGTAAGGTTTTCTAACAATATTTGGAGATTCATTGTAATTACCGCATACTACATGAACTTTAAAATTATTTTAGCATAACTCGAGCGGGTAAGTATAATTTAAACTTTTTCTTTTTTTAGATGGAATAAGTTCCAAATATTTGTACAATGTACGACCAAAATACCCGTATTTGGTCAGACACTTATCCGATCAAAAACACTTTTTCCACTCCCAATTATAAGCAGATTGTTGTACCTTACTCTAGGGGTGGTTTCGGTACGGTTGTCGAATATTTTGATCAATACCGTGTACCTACCGAATTATATGGTATTGAAAAATTCGATACCGTTACCGTACCAACAAGTGCGGTATACCGTTATTCGGTATACCATTACTTTCGGTACGGTATATCGGTATATGGTTCTCTACCGTTAATTTTAATTTGTTATACTTTGAAGACGATCTTTATAAAAACACAATACTTGAAACAAGAACATTGGCTATTTATATAATCTTATTCAATTTTTCAAAGCTCCTTCAATATTTATCAAACTTTAACTTCATTGATTTAGTGACACCTTGCAAAATAAGATTACTAGAGTCATGATCTTTTTTTTCAATCTCAATTTGCAGCTCCATTATTTCAGTGAAAACCAAATGGGATGTACGTTTTTTTGTTGCACTAAGCTTCAATGTTTTCTCATAATTTTTTAAGAACTGTATTTTAACTTTTTTAAGTTTCGACCTATTTATTTTATGTAGTAATTTTAATTTTAGTTAATTATTAACCAATATAAAATAAATATACATTAATTAAATTATAAAATTCAAATTTGTGGTACGGTACGGTATTCCCATGGTACTAAAATACAATACCGCTATCGTACCGTATAATAGTGGTACGGTACTAATACCGTACCAAATGTAATGGTTACCGAAGTTTCGGTAATTTTTCGGTATTATTTGGTAGGTATACCGTGGTATTCGGTAGGCGGTAATTATTTTCCAGCCCCTACCTTACTCAATCTCAATTGTACATTATACTGCAATCAACAAAATTGCCCTGCCATTTACTTCCCCTAATATAATAGTATTTTATAATATAAATACGTTGGCACTCTTTCCTCGTTGGCACCACAAAACCATTTTTTTAATTAAAATAAAAATTCCCAGCATTTTTAACAAAGTCTTTGCAGAAATGGAAAACAACCCGCAGCAAAGCGCCGCCGCCGCCGCGGCAGGGGCGTACCCAGGCCAGACGGCGGCGTACCCAGCCCAGCCGGCGTACCAGCACCTCCTACAGCAGCAGCAGCAGCAGCTGCACATGTTCTGGACGTACCAGCGGCAGGAAATCGAGCAGGTGAACGATTTTAAGAACCACCAGCTCCCCTTGGCCCGGATTAAGAAGATCATGAAGGCCGACGAAGACGTCCGCATGATCTCGGCGGAGGCGCCGATCCTCTTCGCCAAGGCGTGCGAGCTCTTCATCCTCGAGCTCACCATCCGATCCTGGCTCCACGCCGAGGAGAACAAGCGCCGCACCCTCCAGAAGAACGACATCGCCGCCGCGATTACCCGCACCGATATTTTCGATTTCCTCGTTGACATTGTCCCCAGGGACGAGATCAAAGAGGAGTCCGCCGCCGCCGCCGCCGTCGCTCTCGGTGGGATTGTGCCCGGTCCTCCGCCGGGTGCGGGTGGTGGTGTGACGGGGGTTCCGTACTATTACCCCCCCATAGGTCAGCCTATGATGGGCCGCCCCGGCGTGGATCCGAGTGTTTACATGCAGGCGGCTGCGCCGCCGTCGCAGGCGTGGCAGTCTGTGTGGCAGACGGCGGCGGACGATGGGTCCTACGCTAGCGGCGGCGCGACCAGCAGCGGGCAGGGCAACCTCGACGGACAAGGGTAATTTGATCACGCTTAATTTTCCCCCATTTTTTTCTGTGGAAATGCTTGAATTTATTCAGATCTGGTGAATTTGCGTATTTTTGGGTGATCCTATTTTTTGTTTAATTTCATTATTATATATACGGTTGCGAAAATTAATTTATGAACTGAATTACACAAACCTAAAGCTAAGAGTTAGTATTAATTTATTCGATTTATTTTTTATCGAAAAATGTGTTTTTCTGGTTCATTTTTGCCTACTGTTAGGGAACAATGCAATTTCTCATTATATGGTACTTGCGTTCGGGGAAATTTTATGCGTTCGCACAATCTGAAGTTAATACGTTATTCGTTTCATATGGTAATATATTAATGGGACCGAGAGAGTCAATAGTTATATTCGTAAGACGAATCAATCTAGTATCAGAAACTAAGAAAGTTTGTTTCTGGTAAATAAGGTATTGTCAACGGTACATTGGAGTTGTATGTGTATGATGATAACGGCACTTAATGAAGACGGCACTTGTCAAAATGTCATTCGTTTAATTTTCCCTCGGTCGAAAACTAAGAAACGGGGTCTCTCGGATTATGTCCAAGAAAGCTTTGTTTTTGGTAATATGCGTAATATGATAAATGGTAGTAATGAAGATGCATTATATAATCATATAATTCCGTATTGCCGAAACTAAGGTATCGTCTCTCAACATAAATCGACATATTGGATATACCATAGTGGATGGTGAATCATTAGCCAATTCTATTTCCCTCTTCTACCGTTATCGTATTGGCATATGCATGATGATATGTTTCTATTCGTACTGTATAATCTGCAAACTTGATGTTTGAAGAAGATTAGATAGACACCTTAATATTATGTGCTTATTTAGGGCGAAGAATATTTCAAATAACGGATATTGGATTATTGTCGGGATTCATATTGCATTGTTTATTGTTCTTGCTCTTTACTAGAAAATGGACCCAATTATTTATAAATATCGACGGAGTTTTTTGTACCATATTCCGGACTTTGAGGTCTGGCACTAATCTGACTAGTACTTTTGCCTCCCCGTTTTGTTTGAAGTTCCAAATTCATTTTATTTATACCGCAAAATATGAAGTCGATATTTATTGTTCGGTAACAATTTATACATGATGGTGGAGGAAAAAAAAAATTTCCGTGAGAGATACTTACGATGAAGTTGTGCTTGAAAGTAGGAGATCCTTTTATTTTTTTTCGAAGC
This sequence comes from Erythranthe guttata, assembly GCF_056151865.1. NCBI lineage: Eukaryota > Viridiplantae > Streptophyta > Magnoliopsida > Lamiales > Phrymaceae > Erythranthe > Erythranthe guttata. Next base: position 6,904,319 of record NC_142536.1, read on the forward strand.
TCTGTTGTTATGTTTTTTTTCAGGTTTTCGTGAAATAGCAAGAGCGTGGATACTGATACTGATTACGGCATTCTTGTTTTTCTCATCTCATTTTTTTTTCGGGTGCAGCTAAAAGGCGGGACCGTGTGCTGAGTCGAGAATAGAGAGTGGCGCCAAATGGACAACGCCAAAAGATTGGCATTTAACTGATAAGGCGATAATGATTTTTCGTGCTTTTGTATAAAAAGTTGAAATTCGTGTAGGGTACTCTCCCTTTTATCTCATTAGCAACCATGTGCAGGTCATGTTTTCATATGCAGCGATACACTGAGTTACGATTTTCTTATTTTAAAAAAAGTCGTATTTCTCGCTGATTACATCTCGGGTTGCAAGAGGGGTTTTTTCGTAATATCGTTGTGTTGATTTTCTAGTTTTGATGATTATGTTTCAAACTGTAATCTCTATTCAGAAATCACACACAAAAGAAACACAAGATACATCAAACATTAAGAAAAACAATATTCCCTGGTTTATTATTAGGGCATCCTCTAAATACATATAAAACTGCAACAAAACAGAGTACCAACTTATAAGCTTCACTCGGACAAGAAAAAGAAAAAAAAAAACACGAAATATCAGTACTTAGTTCTTCCATCACCCTCCGTAATCACATCCTTAAACGCACCACCGCTCGGAATCATCGGCAAAACATGCTCCTGATGCGGCACAATCACATCCAACAAATACGGTCCCGGAGTATCGAGCATCTTCTGAATCGCCGCCCTCAGCTCCTCCTTCTTCGACACCCGTGCCGCAGGCACACCGCAAGCCTCTGCGAACTTGAGCATATCCGGAAATATCTCCGACTCGTTGGCCGGATTCCCAAGAAACGTATGCGCCCTGTTCGCCTTGTAGAATCTGTCCTCCCACTGAACAACCATCCCCAAATGCTGGTTGTTCAACAGCATAATCTTCACCGGAAGATTCTCCACCCTCACGGTGGCCAGTTCCTGCACGTTCATCATGAAACTCCCATCTCCGTCAATGTCGACCACCACTGCCTCCGGTTTAGCAACTGCCGCCCCGATCGCCGCAGGAAGGCCGAACCCCATCGCCCCCAGTCCGGCGGACGTCAGCCACTGGCGGGGCCGGTTGTACTTGTAAAACTGCGCCGCCCACATCTGGTGCTGCCCGACTCCGGTGGTGATGATTGCTTCACCGCCCGTTAATTCGTCGAGCGTTTGGATCGCGTACTGTGGCGGGATTAGGTCACCGAACGTCTTGAAACTCAAAGGGAATTTCGTCTTTTGCTCCTTTAGCTCCGTCCTCCATTCCGAAAAATCAAGACTCAACTTTCGGATTTTCTCCTCTAATATCGAATTCAAACCTTCCAAGGCTAATTTCAAATCCGCACATATCGACACGTGTGGTATCTTGTTTTTTCCTATCTCTGCAGAATCGATGTCGATGTGGACTATCTTCGCCCGGCTAGCAAATGCTTCTAATTTTCCAGTGACACGATCGTCGAACCGAACACCGAAAGCAAGCAACAAATCGGATTTATCCACTGCGTAGTTCGCGTAAACGGTGCCGTGCATTCCGAGCATCTGCAAGGCGAAGTCTTCATCGGAGCCCGGATAAGAACCGAGGCCCATCAAAGTGCTTGCAACTGGGATTCCGGTTAATTCGACGAATCGTTTTAGTTCTTCACTCGAGTTCAAACAACCACCGCCCACGTAAAGAACCGGTTTCTTCGACTCGGATATTAACCTAATTATCTGCTCTAGTAACATTTGATTTGGGGGTTTGGGTAATCTAGACAAGTATCCACCTAATCGCATTGGCTGGTCCCAATTCGGGACCACCATTTGTTGCTGAATGTCTTTCGGGACATCGATTAGAACCGGGCCGGGTCGACCCGATCGGGCGATGAAGAAGGCTTCTTTAACAACCCTAGGTATGTCTTCTACATCTAGAACGAGGTAATTGTGTTTTGTGATGGATCTAGTTACCTCGACAATCGGGGTTTCTTGGAAGGCGTCGGTTCCGATCATGCGGCGGGGGACTTGGCCGGTGATGGCGACGAGGGGGACGCTGTCGAGTAGGGCGTCGGCGAGGCCGGAGACCAGATTGGTGGCGCCGGGGCCGGAGGTGGCAATGCAGACGCCGGGTTTGCCGGAGGCGCGGGCGTAGCCCTCGGCGGCGAAGACGCCGCCCTGCTCGTGGCGGGGGAGGACGTTGCGGATGGTGGTGGAGCGGGTGAGGGCCTGGTGGATCTCCATCGACGCGCCGCCGGGGTAGGCGAAGACGTCGGTGACGCCCTCGCGCTCCAGCGCCTCCACGAGGACGTCGGAGCCTTTTCGGGGCTCGTCGGCGGCGAATCGGGAGACGAAGGTCTCCTCCTCCTGGACGATTTGTTTGTTCGTGTAGGAGAGGACGCTCGAGATTTGGAGGCGGCGGCGGTGGGAGATGGAAGCTCCGGTGGGCTTCTGGCTGAGATGGGGGAAGGGGAGAGTGAACCGAGAAGTGAGCTTCGGCTTACAGTCTAGAGAGGGATTCTTTGAGATGGCGGCGGAGGAGGGGGTGGGAGCAGCGGCCGCCATAATTGACGGTGGTGAGATGGAGAAGCGGCGGCGGCGGCGGGCGTATTAATTTTAGGGTATTTTCTTCTGGTGAAGTGACTGAAAGGGGGGCACGATTGGTACGGAGTGCAGATCTTATTCAGACAAACATATGAAGTGAAATGTCAGAATTACCCTTGGCTGATTTGTCAAATTTTGTGGTTTGCTACACACTACAATTACGTGGTTGTGGACAATTGTTGATAAGGGAGGCAATCGGGCTATTTTAGTGATTCAATTATTGGGGATAAACATAAACATAAATATTAAAGAAGCCGAAAGAGATTTTGCAACCCAGCTTGCAAGTTAGTGGAATGAGTGGAATTTAAATATATTAAACTATCAAAAATGAATTTAAATATAATAAACATCATTCTCATGTGAAGTTTTTAGACATTTTGTAATGTAAGCATAGTTGTTAAATCGAATTGAATCGAATTGTAAATCGTGTAAATACTAATATATCCAGCTCTTCACTTTCAATATTTTCTTCATCGGCATTTATTTTACTTCATTCAATTGTCTCAGGCCTACTTTTCTTGTTCTCTTCTTCAATGACCTTTTCTTTCCTTTTTTTATTAGTATGTCTAGGTCCTATGAAGAATACATGTCATGTACTTAGACAATCGTACTAATAAATTGTATGACCATATACGAAGGATATAATAATGCATGATAGTAAATTACCTTTTTTCTTTCTTTTGCTTGATTCAACATTTTTCAATTGAAAAGACTCGTTCATATTGAACCAATTTGTATCCTTCGGTAGAGTTGGGTCTTCTCTTTCCGTTATTCATTCATAATCAAATTCCATATCAGATAAAGAAATAGGATCGTAGAACTCACCATCTTTAACCCTTTTTTGATGTCGCGCTTCAAGTCTCAGATTGTACTTCGTGAACACAAGTGCATTAAGTCGTTTTTGCTCCAATCGATTTGTCCTTTTAGTATGCACCTATCAGAGAACTTATAATTAAGATTTGGCATTCACTAATATCTTCCTACCCAGAAATAAAGTTCATATCATACCTGATCAAATAAGCTCCAATTTCTCTCACATCTCGTGCCACTGCATGTTTGGAGATACGGATGACAATTTTCTGAAGTTTTGGGCTAGAGCTCCATAAGATTCCCACAGATTCTCTATCCTTCGTCAACGTATTCAAAGTAGGCTTAGAAGAGCCATCTCTTTTACATAATTAAAAAAACAAAAAAACTTCATTATTCGTTTCTTTCCCTTTCCAAGAATTTGCACCAACATCATCTTCAAAAAAAATTTCATCATCCCCATAATCTCCTTTATCTTTTGACTTTCCAAATAGTTTAAAAAATAAATTCGCACTTTTTTCAGAACATTTTGTACATGATTCAACAACTTTTATAGTTCATGCTAAATGATGTTTTATTCGAAAAACACCTCCCCAATAGATAAGTTCACATTGCACACATCTTACACGCATGTTTCCTTCACCAATTTTTAGATAATGATTCCATCTTGGATCATCATTGCTCTTGCCTTTCTTCCCCTTAGATTTTCCTATAAGAAATCTGCAAACTAACGACAATATACAAAATTAAAATACATACATATAGAAGAATGTGCAAAGTGTAAATTAAATAAATTATTTTATCATATTCATAAAATTGGGCAAATGGAATTGGGTACAATCTAAGACAATCGGCCAAAAAATTACAATAAAAAAAGTCACTTTTCGTGCCCATTACCTGTGTACTTGCTTGAAGACCAAAACAAGAAGAAACCCTAGCCTAGCATCTTTAATGGAAGACGATGGGATGATTTTCTTTAATTATTATTTGAGTTTTTTTAGAGAAGAGAGAGTTAATTAAGGACAAAGTCAAAATGCGACTTAGTGTTTGGAAAGTGGGTCTTCTAAATTATTTTTCCTAATTTAATAATATATTAACAAGATAAAAGTCTAAAAGATATCATAACAAATCGTCCAACTTGTACTAATCGTACTATTTGAGCAATTTACTAACGAGTTAAACGATTTAGTTACAATTTTTTTTTTATTTTTTCATTTATTCGACGAGTTGAATCTGAATTGAATCGAATCAGACGATTCAAATCGTAAATCGAACGATTTTGATAACCATGCATGTGAGGAATGTGCTAAAAGTCCCTTAAATGTAATTTCATTGAGAATATGGACACTTTTTATTTTTTTATTTTTTTGTAATGAAACTTCATTTCTGCTTTATTTAACTTTGATAAATGATAGATACATATGTGGAATGGTAAGTAAAAATATAGTAAATTGAGGGTAAAAATGTCAAAAAATTGATGAAGTCACAAAAATAATTAACAATGGAAAAAGTCAGCTCGCCACATCATCACACACAAACAAATTACAAACAGAGGGGTCATTTTGGTACATACCCCATAGTTCAGGGGTGCAAACTGTACTTTCACCTAAATTTTATTTCTATGAGCTCCAGCAACTCAAGCACATTCCGGGGGCGCTCCGATTCTCCAATTTTTGCGACGAAGTAAATGGGCATAATCACCTATTTATTTGTCGTTGTGGCTTGCACGCCGTAGGCCAAACCTTGTGGAAGTCGGCTAATTCGGGCCGCCATTTTGTTTCTTGTCAGAAGCACGGGGTACGTAACGTAAACAAAATTAACCATGCTTCCTCCTCATAGCGCAACGTGCGATTGAAAAAAAACATGGCGACTCCTTCTCACTCAATTACATATTTAAGAAATTGGATATTCTCAAAACGAGGCACAACGTTCGGTTACATGTTGGCGCTCCCTGAGGTGACGTAAGATGAAGCCACTAACGTCGTTACCGGGGATTCAGTTTGGAGAACTATTCTAAAGGTGTGGCATTTTTTAAATTCAATATTTGTGAAGTATGTTCTTTAACATATTTTAATATCTCGTACCTTTTACAATATGTATGAACACACTTTCGCATTCGCTTAGCGGACTTACAGGGATAGCCATTGGGAGGAATTACAAACCATATTTGCACCCCATAAACCCCCAAGATTTTCAAGATGGTAGCACAACAGGCTAAATGTATCCACATTCATTCGCGAATTTTGTACCCATATATTTGTTAGAGTAGGTGACCAACAAGCCAACTTGTGGCTGTGGTCTTTCTCTTTTTTCTTGTAATAAAACAATCGTTTTTCGTTCGTAATAATAAAATATTTCATTTGGCATTCTATATCTCTTATCCCATGTAAGTAGCATAGATATAGTCCTAACGAGTTACTCTATTACTGTGAGTTGATCTAGTAGAATCGTGAGATAACTCAGCAATGTAATGTAACTGTTAAACCTTGTTCCTAGTCGATGGGTTACGCCAATAATGAGGATACCGGCCTTTCCCTTTTGAGACTAGCACTTAGTATAAATAGACCTCAAACAAGAGTTTGAGTTAAGAGATTTTTACTCCCACAACCCTAGCCGTCCAGCCCTAGCCGCCCAAGCCTCTCGGCCGCTGCTGCCCCACCGCACCGGCACTGTTCGCCGCCGAAAACCGCCGGTTTTCTCTTCTTTTCTCTCGTATTTCCCTTGTTATCTAACCCCTTTGTATCTAGTGCTACAGTAGGGGGAGATCGGTTTATTCGAGGTGAAACCTGATTGGAGAGGAGCTGCAGCCCTGAAGACATCGCTGCACCGCCCCACGCGCCGCAGCCGCTGATTCGCACGCGCCGCCGTCGCCTCACCGTCGGACCAGCTGCCGTTTGATGGTATTCCTGCAGCCCCTAGGAGTGGTATAACGCAGCTTGTACGGGTTTGAGTTCGGATTTCGATTCGTCGAAATCTCACGCTACAAGAGGTAATTAAATCGGAACTTTCGTAAATTTGATTCGAACATGTTTGTGTGAATTTTAATTTACGAGCATGAGTAATATGTGATTACGTGTTTCGATTTTTGCAATATGATGAACAAGCATGTTTTATATTTTTCGGTTTTACATGTTTTAATAAAATCGAAAATTACCATGTGTATGGCGGAAGCGTTAAGGTACGTTGACTATGTGATTAGTTCATGCATGTAATCGAAACTAGTTCGATCTAAAAATTTTAAATTCTGCTGCGTATACATGCACGATCCCCAACAGTGGTATCAGAGCCACGGGTTAATCGTTTATTTGTCAACGTGTTTATCGCGTTCGAAAGCATGCTTCGATTTGTTGAATTGTTGAATTTTTGGTGTTATCAAATTGGTTGGTTTAATATTAATTGAATATTTTGAATATTTTCAGAAAATATAGTTTTTTTTTAATTTGAAAAATTCGAATTTTTTCAGCATTTTTAATGCTGATTTTTCTGCTGTTTTTATCGGCCTTCTCCGACCGGACCGGTCTGATCAGCACACACACAAAAAAAAAAATTATTGATTTTCTGATATTAATATTAAAATTAATTGATTTTTAATTTTTGAAATTATTTATCAATTAAACCCAATTAGATAATTGATCCATTAATTTAATTTGAATTCAAAGAATAGTGTTGGATTAATTATTTAATTTAATCGTTAAATTAGTTTAATTAATGGAACACAAATTAAATGGCAAATAATTAATGGACTTCATTCTTATTTGATTGATTTATGAATGAAGGGAGTCCGTTAATTATATTTGCAAATTAATTCATGAGATGAATGATTGGAATTAAGTACGATGATGATCATATGTCTCTCTTATGATCAATATGCGTTTCCACATACCTAAAGAACATAGTTGTAGGAATCACAAACGATCATAACCTAATACTTCCGATGAGCTAATAAGATTTAATAAATAAAATCCCTCGTTCTTAATCAAGAATAATTATCAAGCTATAAAGAAAAACCAAATTGTTGAATTTTTCTTTCCTTCTACCAACAATTAAATTATGTGTAGCCTCTCATAATAGTGCAGTAAGCCGTGTTAGCGGGGAGTGCTATTATGGGATAAGCTGTAATTTAATTGACATTAGATGGAGATATGGTCATAGATAAAATTCTATTGGATTAATGTGGTCGGCTAGATTAACTAGGGATTGCATTAATTTGATATAGTTGGATCTATGATATCTCATATTGGTAGGCTAGACTTGACACACGAAGATTTTGATATTCGCTAGATTAACTTAGGTCATTATCAAGTGTGAGGTAAATCAAACTTTAGGGTCACATAGTGATGTGATTGATAGTACTCTACCTTTAGGCTTATGTAATCGGGATAGATTAACTACGGGTTACATTAGCGCTATTGGACCTAAAGCCCATTAAAGAAAAATAAGTTTTCTCGATTGTCTGCTAGAGGGTGGTGGAATTCGATAAAATTAGTGGGAGAACAATTAAAATATAAAAGTCCAAAATTTTAATTGTAACGATTATTACGAAATAAACTCTAATTATTGTCTTCTTAAAATTTTCTCAGCAACAATGTCCAAACATCCCATTTCCTCTATCCTCGACCAAAACAAACTCACCGGTCCAAACTATCTGGATTGGCTTCGCAATCTGAAACTTGTGCTCCAAGTCGATGAGCGTCTCTATGTGCTCAATGAACGCCCCCCCCCCCCCCCCCTACTCTCCATGCGACTGCTACTGCTGACGAGATTGCCACTTTCGAGGCATGGAAGACATGCTAGCATCCATGGTGCCAGAGCTCGCGAGGAAGTATGAGTCTCACGTGCATGCTTATGATATCAAGCATCATCTTGAAAGCATGTACAGTGAGAATACTAGGGCATCGAGGTACTCAGCTACCAAGGAGTTGATCACCATGAGGCTGCGTGAAGGGGCTTCAATCCACGAGCACGGTCTCAAGATGATCACTCTCCTTGAGAAGTTGGTGAGCCTTGATGTCACCCTCCCGGCCGAGCTCTCGGTGGATTTGATCCTACTGTCCCTTCCTGGTTCTTATGAATCGTTCATAGTGAACTTCAACATGAACAAGCTCGATCCACCATTGGATGAGTTGTTGAACATGTTGGTCAGCTATGAGTCCACGATCAAGAAGGAGAAATCTGTTCTCCTAGTTGCTCCTTCTGCGAAGAAAGGTTCTTTCCAGAAGAAAAGGAAAGAAAGGAGTTTCGGTCCAAGCAAGAAACTTGAGAAGGGCGAGTCGAGCGGAGTGAAGAAGGACAAGGTCACCAAGTAAGTTGATGACGCTTGCCATCATTGTGGAAATAAGGGCCATTGGCGACGCAACTGCAAGGCTTACCTCGATCAGAAACGTTCTGAAAAGGGTACGTATTTAATTGAAGTTAATTTGTCCGTTAAATCTTCTTCTTGAGTATTGGATACTGGTTGTGGCTCACATCTTTGTAATGATTTGCAGCTTATGACAAAAAGTAGGAGGCTTAATGTGGGTGAGACCTACCTAAGAATGGGCAACGGAGCAAGGGTTGCTGCTGAAGCCATTGGGACGATTTATCTTTCTGTTTTGGATTCTAGTTTTTCCATTGTTTTGAACAATTGTTTATTTGTTCCGTCACTTATTCGAAACCTTATTTCTATTCATGTTTTGGATAATGAAGGTTTTACTGTTATTTTTGGAAATTCGATTTGCATTATACAAAAGGATCAAAATATGATTTGTAAGGGACAACTTATAAACAACTTATATGAACTAAATCCAAGTGAAATACCAATTAACGTTATATCAGCAAAACGAAAAGATATAAGTCTTAACCCCGCACAACTTTGACACGCTCGACTGGGTCATATTTTCTTGAGAAGGATGAACGAATTTGTAAGTGAAGGATTGTTCTCCTTGGAGGACGTGAAATCACTTCAAACTTGTGTATCCTGCCTTAAAGGAAAAATGACCAAAATTCCCTTGGAACGAGCCGAGGGTCTTTTGGATTTGATCCATTCAGACGTGTGTGGTCCACTAAGCGTTAGTGCTAGGGGTGGTTTAAACTACTTCGTTACCTTTACCGACGATTATTCTAGGTATGGTTTCGTGTACTTAATGAAGTATAAGTCTAAAACTTTTGAAAAGTTCAAAGATTTTAGACACCAAGTAGAAAACCAACTCGGTAGACGTATTACGAAACTACGATCCAATCGTGGTGGCGAATACTTAAATACTGAGTTTATAAACTATCTTAAAGAGAATGGGATTCTGTCTCAATGGACTCCTCCTGGAACTCCTCAACTTAATGGAGTTTCCGAACATCGGAATCGAACACTGTTAGACATGGTTCGATCTATGATGGGGTTCACCGAGCTACCGGCATACCTGTGGGGTCATGCACTCCTAACTGCCGTGTATTTGCTGAATAGGGTTAACACCAAAGCAGTTGACTCCACACCTTATGAACTTTGGCACTCCAGGAAACCCACGTTTAAATATATAAGGATATGGGGTTGTCCCGCTTACGTGAAGCGGCTAGTGGGAGATAAGTTGGATAGAAAATCCGACTTATGCTATTTTGTGGGGTATCCCGAGGATTCCATGGGATACGAATTCTACTATGTTTCCGAGGCAAAGGTGTTCGTCTCGAGAAATGCCGTGTTCCTTGAGAAGGAATTTCTATCGGATAGAAAGGGCAGTGTAGTTGATCTCGAAGAAGTTCGAGAACCACAATCTGAAGTTCAAGCACAACAATCAGATAATGAACCAATTCAACAAACCACTAATATACCTCATGAACCGTCGCTGCCTAGATCCGAAAGAGTTCGGAGAGCGCCCGATAGGTTATTCCTCGTTGATGAAGTTGACCAAGGATGTGATCCTAGAACTTTCAACGAAGCTGTATCGGATACAGACAAGGGACATTGGCTTAATGCCATGAAATCCGAAATGGACTATATGTACTCCAAAAAGGTATGGACCTTGGTAGATCCACCCGAGGGAATCGTTCCCATAGGCTGCAAGTGGATCTATAAGAAGAAAATTGGAGTAGATGGAAAGGTATCGACCTACAAGGCTAGATTGGTAGCGAAGGGTTATACTCAAGAGCAAGGAGTTGACTATGAGGAAACCTTCTCTCCAGTTGCTATGCTTAAGTCCATTAGGATTTTGCTGGCCATCTCCGCGTGGTATGACTACGAGATATGGCAAATGGATGTGAAGACTGCTTTCCTTAATGGGGACATTGAGGAAGAAATTTACATGGCGCAGCCGGAAGGCTTCATATCTTCTGGAGATGAGCAAAAGGTTTGCAAACTCCAGCGATCCATTTATGGATTGAAACAAGCATCCCCTAGTTGGAACAAAAGGTTCGACACAACTATCAAAAAGTTTGAATTTGTGAAAAACCCGGAGGAACCTTGTGTCTACAAGAAGGTTAGTGGGAGTGCAGTGACTTTCCTTGTACTTTATGTTGATGACATACTACTCATTGGGAATGATGTAGGGATGTTACAGTCAACTTGAGTGGGTGCTCATACTAGATGAATTCACTGAACACCCTCGCCCTAGAAATCTATAAGTGGTTCTCATTCATCGAGTAATAGGTTTCTAAGATATAGTTGTACACCATTAGTCCTTAAGACCCAGACATCACCGTGACTTCACTAGAGGACCGATTGTATCGTGACCTGTCCCTGAGTCCCACAGCGGACCACTCCAAAGGCCAACGTTCGTGCAATCCGGAATCTAGTGTGAAGTCTGTGCATTGTAGTAGGGGATTCGAGTGCTTGAGTAGTCATGGATGTCCTGTGTGTTCTAACGGTTTATAATCCAAGGAATCTCTGGCCAGAGTTGATAGTGGGGTGATTAGGGAAATGTGTTTCCCTAAGTCACACACGAACGGATTTATAATACCTAGAACGTTCGCACGGTTATTGAACTTTATAAGAGGTCTCGGTGAACCAATGCCTCTAGTTCAATCGGGACATGTTCTGCGAAGGGATCGTACTGTACGCTAATTATATCATAAGGTTCTTGCAGGCACTTCACTTGTATCTAGGGAATCATGATGCGTAGTTGCTAGACGCCAATCTTGATTCGTTGGGCACCGATTTGATCGGCGATCAAGTAAAATGAGTTTTACTCTAATCGGGACTCTTGGGAGGAGTTCGTATAAGAACAATGTGTTGTTCGAATCACAAAGAGTTGTGAGCCCACGGCTAGCATACACCTGAACCATTGAGGGTCACACTTCTCGTGTAATACGGATCCTTGATAACAATGAACATATGTTAATATGTTAATCTTTGCAAAGTTGGAGGTCAATATGATTGAGTCCAAGATTCGTGATTGTGGATTACGAGTCGGAATAAACGTAGAGAAAGAGACATGCGGAATTTAGTGAACTTTCTAAATTGGGAAGTTTCCCGATTTAACAGGTCCACTGAAGTGGAAGTTTCCACTTTTGGAAATTGGAAATTTCGAAGAGGCACTCGTATCGACGAGGACTTTAAGCTCGTCACAAATATAATTTTGTTATAATTTTGTGAACGATCGTTTTCTAGAAACGAGGCCGACGAGGGAATGGGCTTAATGCATCAGTGGGTCAAGCCCAATGACTTAAGCCCACAAGGGTTGAGAACCCTAGTATAAATAGACCTCAAACAAGAGTTTGAGTTAAGAGATTTTTACTCCCACAACCCTAGCCGTCCAGCCCTAGCCGCCCAAGCCTCTCGGCCGCTGCTGCCCCGCCGCACCGGCGCCGTTCGCCGCCGAAAACCGCCGGTTTTCTCTTCTTTTCTCTCGTATTTCCCTTGTTATCTAACCCCTTTGTATCTAGTGCTACAGTAGGGGGAGATCGATTTATTCGAGGTGAAACCTAATTGGAGAGGAGCTGCAGCCCCGAAGACATCGTTGCACCGCCGCTGCACCGCCCCACGCGCCGCAGCCGCTGATTCGCACGCGCCGCCGTCGCCTCACCGTCGGACCAGCTGCCGTTTGGTGGTATTCCTGCAGCCCCTAGGAGTGGTATAACGCAGCTTGTACGGGTTTGAGTTCGGATTTCGATTCGTCGAAATCTCACGCTACAAGAGGTAATTAAATCGGAACTTTCGTAAATTTGATTCGAACATGTTTGTGTGAATTTTAATTTACGAGCATGAGTAATATGTGATTACGTGTTTCGATTTTTGCAATATGATGAACAAGCATGTTTTGTATTTTTCGGTTTTACATGTTTTAATAAAATCGATAATTACCATGTGTATGGCGGAAGCGTTAAGGTACGTTGACTATGTGATTAGTTCATGCATGTAATCGAAACTTGTTCGATCTAAATTTTTTAAATTCTGCTGCGTATACATGCACGATCCCCAACAATATTGTCATTCGTGTCCATTACATATGTCAAATTTCGGACTTGATCTGGTATCCTACCCTTCATAATATACGATACACCGAGAATATAATTCCTACGGCGACGACGTACAAGTATATGCATGAGCTTAGTAAATAACTTAAGGAGTACTTGAATTTGTTAGATTAATTCGTAAACCGCCAATACCACGACTTGTTCTTCAGTGTTGTTCGCCATTAAAAGTGTAGACCTTATTGAAGAACAAAAACATGCAAATGTCTAAATTATGGAACTCCAAATTAGTTCATATATTATATGTATAATGTGAATACTTGATTTAGTTAACAATATTGACACTTTCAAATGTAATTAAGTACGCAACCATGAGATGTAATACCATCACCAAAACTGTTTTTACTAACAATAGCATTCTTACTATTGTTGTTCACAAACAAATATTCATGCAACGAGTTATTTGACAAGAAAAATGTCAACAGCTACATGGTTCAACCATAAACAAACATATACTTATTTATATATCACATACTTGCACACTACACACACTCCGCACTATAACAAATACACATGCCACACATGCACATACCGACTACATCCAATTGCACACAGAACATATAAAACATATGCAAAACTCAATCCCGTAACACACAACATAATAACAGTAGCATGAGTAACATACTAACACAAATTAAAGGGTAATACAACAGGAAATTAATAATTGGAAATTTATTGCATATTTTCACGACTAACAAGGGGTCTTGTTCTCAATGAATTGAATTTTGGAAGCTTTGTATTTTCATTTGCCAAGTCTCCAGACATTCATCAGTAACATGAGTAAAATGGAAAAAAATACAAGGGGTTACTATTAAATGTTTCTGCAGAATAGACATCTCTCTGCATAAAGAAAAGGGGTAATTAATATGGCAGTGTGTACGCAATTGAACGAAAGGGTTCCGGAAATAATGTGTATGAACAATGTTAGACAATTTTTAAATATGAATAAATAGCCAGTGCATTTTGGTAAACTAACCAAAGACTTGGGCCGAGAGATGGATTGGATTACCCAATTTTACCTCCACAGACTAGGTCCAAGATCCGGTAGTTGAGGGATGGGAGCCCGGACCCAGGATCCATCCGGATTTGGGTTAGGCTGATCCAAATATGAGATCCGAATGGATTGTGGGATCAATCACACTGAATCAGTCCAACCAAAAGAGATCTTAGAGGTGCATTCTATCAAGACCGGTCCTAAGATTTTGCGGCCCTAAACTAGTTTTGTGAAAATGGTCATTCTATAATTCAATATTACTTATATTTTTCTCGGTCAATCAATTAATTCAACTTAATCATTATCAATATACTTTAATATATATAAGTCATTATTAAACTGTCAAAAACAGTATTATACTAAATTAATAAATACATTAACTTGTGAAGCTAAATAATTTAGACTGTGAGAAATCTTGATAAAAAAAGATAAATATTTTGAAAATTAATATGTTAACAGTCGCACGCTCTAACCAACTGAGCTATTCAAGCTAATTTTAAGATATAATATAATAATATATTTCTTGTATAATTAATTACTTAAGAAAAAGGAAAAAAATGGATCAACATTCAATAAAAATTAAAATCCCTAACTACACTTAAAAAATAATGCCAACAAAGCAAGAAAAAATATGTACAATCAAATGATGTAGTTCACAATCATCTCCTTAAAAGATATAACATTCCACAATCATCTAAGATTATTATGCATGCTAAAAAAATTTAAACAATAAATAAATTCTCTTGTGAAGCTGAATAATTTAGACTGAGAGAAATCTTGATAAAAAAGATAAATATTTTGAAAATTAATATTTTAACAGCCGCACGCTCTAACCAACTGAGCTATTCGAGCTAATTTTAAGATATACTATAATAATATATTTCTTGTATAATTAATTAGTTTAGGAAAAGGAAAAAAACGGATCAACATTCAGTAAAAATTAAAATCCCTAACTTCCACTTAAAAAATAATGCCAACAAAGCAAGAAAAAATATGTACTATTAAATGATGTAATACATAATCATCTCCTTAAAAGATTATTGTGCATGCTAGAAAATTTTAAACAATAAATAAATTTCGTTCGAACTTACCAGTGGCTCATAGGAATCATATCTCAACAGATGCATGTCCGTTTCTTCCTAATCATTTGGGGCACTAAGGCCAAATGTTAGGATATATATATATATATATATATATATATATATATATATATATATATATATATATATATATATATATAAAATCAACTTCAATTTTGGTGAACTTCTTTAGAGAAACTACTGTATCGATCTAATAATTATTTGAAAACATACCTATTATATACAAATAATTCAAAATATTAATATAAAAAAATTATAATATGGTATATGAAGTCGTAATATTTATTTTCTGCAAAATGTATTTATTTGTATATAGTAAATAAAGAATCAAATAAGATATACTAGAAATTTGCTGAAAATACATACATATGAAGCCGAAATTTTTTGTTGATATTATTTTAGGATTGTCAATATATTATAATTTGTAAGTGATTATTAAACTACTAAAAAATATTCTTATATTAAACTAACAAATACATTAACACGTGAAGAAAATAATTTAGACTATGAGAAATCTTGATAGAAAATTTTTTATGCATTGGCAATTACTATGTTATTATTAATAGATAATTATTTTAAAACATACCTATTATATACAAATAATTCAAAATATTAAATATAAAAAAATTATAATATGGTATATGAAGCCATAATATTTATTTTCTGCATTTATTTGTATATAGTAAATAAAGAATCAAATAAGATACACTATAAATTTGGTGAAAATACATACATATGAAGCCGAAAATTATTGTTAATATTATTTTAGGATTTTCAATATATTTTAATTTATAAGTGATTATTAAACTACTAAAAAATATTATTATATTAACTAACAATAACTAGTGAATCAAAATAATTTAGACTATGATGAATCTTGATAAAAAAGAGATTATATATTGGCAGACTATCTTATGTTGTTAACAGCCACACACGCTCTAATTAACTGAGCTATTCCAGCTAATTTAATATATAATATAATGATATTTTTCTTGTATAACTAATTGCTTTAGCAAACGGGGAAAAATAGATAAACATTTAATAAGAAATAAAACCCCTAACTATTCTTAAATTTAAGTAATTGCTTTAGCAAAAAAAAAAAATGTACTATCAAATGATGTAGTTCATGTTGGGGTATTTTAATAAATATATTATATTATCTTTGCTACTTTTACGAGGTCATTTAAACCATTCGTTTGAAACATCCAATACAATTATTTTCCTACATAAAACACAATAAATTTCCCAAATTATATATTAAATAACTTCTATGGTGACGTTATTTTACCAAGCTAGTGAAATTAAAACTTTCTAGTAAATATTTTTCAATAGATAAAATTGCTAATTTATTTAATTTTTCTTGGCACATAGTTGATCAAAGATAAGATTTAATCATCTTCAATTTTGGTCAACTTCAATGCATAATTAAGTGTAACCGGTCTAGTCAATACTCAATAGTATTCTATAAATAACTTATGTGTCGAAGACGTAATATATACGAATAAAAATAGAGGATATCTAAAGATTAATAAAGTACTAATTGTTTAGAAAAAAAAAGGTTAATCACTAGTTTAGTTTTATTTTTGTATTCAAGGGAATAAAAATAAAGGATATCCAAAGATTAATAAAGTACTAATTGTTTAGAAAAAAAAAAGTTAATCACTAGTTTAGTTTTATTTTTGTATTCAAGGTCGCAAGAATAAACATGTGTGGAGACCTGAAGGGGTTGAACCTACGCTAGAAGAAGGGGTTGAACCTTCGACCTTGTGGTTAACAGCCACACGCTCTAACCAACTGAGCTATTCCAGCCAATTTAATAAATAATATAATAAATTTTTTTTTATAAATAATTACTTTAGTGAAAGGGAAAAAATGATAATGAGAAATTAAGTTCCTAACTACTCTTACATAATAATGTAATAGAGCAAAAAAAAAAAAAATACCGTCAAATGATGCAGTTCACAGTCATCTCCTTGAAAGATTTAATATTCCTCAATTATCTAAGGATATAGCATGCTAGAAAATTTTAAACAACAAATAAATCTTGTTCGAATTTATCACTGGCTCATGGGACTCATATCCCAACACATGCATTTCCATTCATTCACGATAATTTGGGGCACTAACACGAAATGTTAAAAGCTAGTATGAAATATTAGCCCATGTGTATCATTTCTCAAAAAAATAACCTAAATAAAATAAGTAATATAACATGTGCAACTCATTTTTATAAGATATAGCTAATATAACAAACGAAGTACTCCCTCCATTCTAAAATAATTGTCGTTTTAGGGTGTTACGCACATATTAAGAAAATTAATAGATATGTGTGGATTTTAGGAAAATACATATAATATGACTAAAATACCCATGCAATTAATTATATCTCAACTAATTAAGAGTAATAACTAATAAGGGCATAGTTGGGAAAACAGTAATTAATGCATTATTGGAATTTTAAAGTGACAGATAATATGCAACAAGAAAAACTCCCCAAAGCGACAGTTAATTTCGAACGGAGGGCATCAGCCGAAAGGTCTTAGCAAGAGCATCCAGGACGTAAATAGAGTATGCAAAATGGAAAGAAGAATCAATTAAGGATATATATGGATCTTTAATTGATTTGGTAGAAAGAATCTCCCCACATGTATATAAGAAAGAGAATGTAACCTAAAGGAAGGACTTGTGATTAGGGATGGCAATGAGGCGGGTATGGGGCGAGTTTTGCAACCCCCATCCCGCCTCGCCATAGAAATCCCATGCCCATAATAAATCCCGAATTTTATAAAAATAATCCCTATACACGCCCAATAAAATCCCCACGGGTACTGGGGCGGGTAAAAATCTCCATCTATTTTTTTTTTGTTTTTTAATAAATAAATATGCAATCTACTTATAATTTAAAGGCTTATTTCATCAAACAAACCAATATTTAATTATATTGCTAATATTTAATTATATAACCGAAATCTAAAAATCTCCATTTGTAGCCAATATTTAATATTTACTACTATTTAATTATTTATATGTAATATAATAATTAATAAATATATATTATATATATAAATAAAGCGGGGCGGGTACAAGCAAACCCGTCCCCGTACCCCTACCCGGTCAAAAAAAAAAATAAAAAATCAATCCCCATACCCATCCCATTTTTTTTCGGGATGGGTAATACCCGAAGATTTTGGGGCACGTCGGGACGGGTCAAATTGCCATTCCTACTTATGATTCATTGAATAATAAAGAATACTTTATACTCTCTCCAAACTCTCTCTCATACATATTATTTTCGTTAGTTATCTCACCATCGTTGGTCCTAGATCCGACGTCCGGTGCATGTTCCGACGGTCATAAATAAGTAGGGTTTGAAGCAAGGTCTTGAAGGTGTGGATTCTACACCATCAACTGGCGACGTCTGTGGGAATCTTCGAATCGGGTTAAGACGTTGAGAAGATCCATATTAAATCCAGGGAGTGTCTTACATTTTTTCTACTATTGAACATCGTTTCTTTTCTCTCTTTCCTCCTTTCTTTCTGACCTTGCGAGCAACAATCGCAAGAGGGTGTTTTTCTTTTCTTTTTTGTTTTGTCGTACACTTGTATTTAAATCTTCTTTAACTCTTATGCAACTAGGTTTTAATAAGATGAGGATTGAAGAGATAAATCATAATTTGGAATCAGAGGTGGAGGCTTCGACACCCATTAAGAACCCCGAGGAAGTTGTGATCACTGAGTCGCAGGAGCCCCTTCTCAAGGAGACCCCTGGCATCGGAACAGAAGAGCCGAGAAAGTGACCATTCACCTATGTTCCGCTTGACATCCATACAACGGCGACAAGAGGATTACAAGAATTGATCGAACAACAAATAACCATCAGAGATAGCGAAAAAGAGGCGGCCAAACAAAAAGAAAAGGCCAAGCAGCTCGAGGAAGAGTTACTGAGGGCTCGAAAATCTCATAAAGGTGAGGACGAGTTCGCATATCTTGAAAATCTCGGTGGAGATTCGGAAATAGAGCCAGACGAACGATACTTAGCCGCACACATCGCTGAACAACAAGAGAAGTTACGTCAAATGTAAGAAAAACGATACACAGAGGAACATCGGATCGAAGGGATGCAACGCGAGCTCCAATGGCTGAAAGAGAGGAACAAACATCCCACCAAAATCTATAGAGGTCGTAAGAATGCAGAAGGCCATAGATAATTCGGGGCTCTCGTTACTCAGTTTGCGGACGAAGGAGAAGCGAGTCACGTCTCAACTAATCATGGTGCTGATATGCAAGCCCGGGTGCATGCCCAGACGACCCGAAAGGCGACTAAAGATTAGATCTCTACCCAGGGACCATTTACTGAGAATATTATTACTAACTATTTGCTCAAGAACTTTAGCCCAGTCAATTTCTTTTATGATGGAACCGGAGACCCCCTAGATCATCTACATCTCTTTCAAAGCACAACAACTTTGCACCATTTCTCGGATGGAGTAAAATGCCGGGTCTTCGCAACCTCTTTGATCAAGGTTGCACAAGTGTGGTTGAATAATTTCCCGTTTAACTCCACTCCATAAGCTCATTCGACCAGTTCATCGCACTCTTCTTACGAAATTTTTACAGCTCACGCAAACAACAAAAAACAAGTATGTCCATTTTTAGTATGAAGCAGCGCGGGGGAGAACCTCTAAGAAGCTACGTGAAAGATTTCGCAAAATGATGCTGGAAGTGCCGACGGCCCAGTCAGAGATTTTTGTAGGAGCCTTTGTCCACGGGCTGAATGAGGGAGAATTCTTCAGAGCCCTCGCAAAACGGGGGGAACTTTGATGAACTCGTACAACGGGCTGAAAAGTATATCAATCTGGACGATTGTCAGAAGATTAAAAAGGAAGGGAGTTCAAGGATAGAAGGACGAGCAGAGTGGCGTGAGATACCTATACACCCTGTCCGTTCAACTATACATCCAAATCACCGCGATGGTCGTCGAAGCGTCCTCGTAGGAATGCAAAGTAGGAAGATGGATATCGCGTAGACCTCAAGACACATGAGTTCTTTCAATAACGTGGATCGATTCAAGATCCCAAAATACGACTCATATGCGAAGATGATTTTGCCTCAATAAAAAGTTATAGAGCGAATCTCGAGAGACCAATCATTACGGTGGCCAAGGAGGCGAGATGAATCACCTAAAGGAAACCCCAGATCAAGCCTTTTCTGCCATTTCCACAACGACGAGAAGAGCGTTTTCACCCTGAAAAATGAAATAGAGAGGATGGTGCGAGTAGGTCTGTTGGACGATTTTTTGATGGATAAGAAGGGGATGAAACGAAGCAATGAGGATGACTCGACGATCAACCCGAGAGACGCGATCACTCCACCCCCAATGAAGAGGTTTCATAAACATGATAGTAGGTGGACCACGGGCGGAGACACTAATCGAGCAAGGAGGCATCACCTGGAAGCAATCAGAAAAGGTGAGGTCAATCACATTGTCACCACGGAAAGCCCAAGACCCCATTAGAGTTTGAACCCGATGACTATAACGCCATTGACATGCCGCACCATGATGCCTTGATGGTTACTGTTAATATCGAAGGATACGACGTCTCGCAAGCATTTGTTGACCACAGTAGCTCGGTAGATGTGTTTTTCTACGATTGTTATTTACAGATGGACCTAAATGCAGAGATCAAACCAATAACAACATCAATATACGGTTTTATAGGCGGATCTATCAAACCGATGGGACAAATTAGGTTAACCGTAGGCACATATCCGCTAATCATCTCACGAGCTATGAACTTCCTGATAGCAGATGCGGTCTCACAACATAACATCATCATCGGTATTTATCTGTAGCCGATACAAAGTATGAGTAGTATTGTTTTAATTGGGGCCGTACCGTCTCGCGATAAAAATCGCGGTATCTCGCGAGTTTAACTACTAATAAATCACTAATGCATCGAAAACATAATATATAGTTTCCAAGTAATTCGACACTTCAATTGTCATTCTTACTTCTTTTAGAAATTATTTTAGTACTCTTAGGGCATGAAACAAATCATCTTTGCCAATATTCGATTCCATGTAGTGCTTTGAAAAAAACAATTGAGCTTAACACAAAATTTAGGTATTTGGATGAAAGATAAAAATCGAGAATATGCAGAGATTGATAAAACACTATTTGTAGTTCAATTTTTGTTTAGAAAAAAAATATAAAAACTAAAGTAAATTGCTAATTTAGCTTTATTTAAGAATTCAAGGTTAAAAATACACACATTATAAATTAATGTTAGTATATAAAGTGTGTGGAAATTTTTTTTTGCTAAAATTTGGAGCCTAGTCGGCCGTCTACTCCTTGAACTCGCCATGTGAAGATGGTTAGGGAAACTCCAACCGATGCCCTAAATGAGGCCCCAAAAGCAATAACTGCCATTTTGATGGCCAAAGTCTGGATTTTTTTGTTCCAACCGAGCCATCAAAACAGGCCCCATTTTGGGACCTCCCCATCTCTGCCATAAAAAATGGGGTCTGAAAATTAGGTAATCAAAAATTGGAGGGAAGCTCCCAACGGATCTATTTCCTCCCAACGGATACATTTCCACCGAACGTCTCTTTTATTTTGCAGATTCAACTTGAATTAAAAAAAAAAAATCCTATAAAGAAGACCATTTCGGTTTGAAAAAAATACATAGTTTCAAAACTCAAAATTAAAAGAAAAACAACGAAAAAAAGGTAACCTTTTATGGGTTTCTGAGTTTCTGATTTTTCTTGTGAATCGGAGCACGAAACAAACAGTGAAAGAGAGATGAGAGAAAAGGGGTTAGAAAAAAAGAGAGAAGAAGATTGGGGAGAATGATAGAGAGAAAAAAAAACAAACAGAGGATGAAAATAAGAGAGAGGAGAGAATGAGAGAGAGAGAGAGAGAGAGAGAGAGAGAGAGAGAGAGAGAGAGAGAGAGAGAGAGAGGGGAGAAAAGAAAAAAAAATAAGAGAGAGAGATAGAGAACAAAGGAGAAGATATGAGAATAAGAGAGAGGGGTGTTGGCGGCTCAAAGTGGTGGAGGTGGGGGATTAGGATATATATATATTAGGTTAATTAGGGTTATTTACTTAAGTGTTTATTTTTTTATATTATTTTTTATTTATATGCTAATTATTTTTAGGTTAATTATTTTTATATGTATGCTAATTAATAATTATTTTCTTGCTTTTGTAGATGGATGACGATATGTATCATTCTTATGCTGATTTGCTAAATAGCACGTTACCGGAATTTGTGGAAACTAATCAATTCGACGAGATTTCTACACCTCTCGAAAGTGCAGTGGCAGGGCAAGTATTATCAAAAAGAAAAAAGAATTTTTCCCGCGATGAGGATATTATTCTTGTTTCAGCATGGCTAAATACAAGCAAGGATGCTATTACTGGAAATGATCAGAGAGCCATTACGTTTTGGGGAAAAATATATGATCTGTTTATGAGTCATGGCGGTGATGTGGGGCGTACCGAGAAAAGCATTAAACATCGTTGGGGACAAATTAATGCACGATGTGCTAAATTTGCTGGTTGTGTCAAACAAATCAACGATAGGCATCAATCTGGTCAATCGACTCATGGAAATGTAAATATTTATATTCAAATTTTTGTTCATAGAATATTATTTACTTATTTTTCACCTTATTTTTTTTGCAGTTGATTGAAGCAAAACAACGGTACGTTGCCGATGAAGGTAGAGCTTTCCAACTAGAACATTGCTTTGAACTTTTTCAAAACGAGAGAAAATGGCAAACACTAAAAAAAGTTCAAATTATCGACCTCGATGTTGATGCAAGCCCACTTGGTGATAGTAGTGATCATTCCACTACTCACGTTCGACCTCTCGGTAACAAGGCGTCAAAAGAACAATTGTCAAGGAAGAAAGCAAACATAAACACCGGTAGCTCATCTACGATGTTTGTTACAGATGAGCGTTGGGCAAAAAAGATTGAAATAGAAGAACAAAAGTTTGAGCAGCGCAAAAAAATGATAGAGGAGTCTCAAAAAAGTCGTGAGATTGCAATTATGGGGACAAACACTAGCGGAATGGATCCAATTCATGCCGCTTATTGGGAGGCCCAGAAAAATGAAATACTTAGCAAAAGAGGTTTTAATTGATTAATCTTGTATGTTTATTTCTCTAGTAATTTCAAATTGTATGTTTACTGTTTTCTAGATAAAATGAAAAATTATAATTTTAATCAACGTTATTTTATTAATATTAGAAAGTACCGTTGAGATAAACTGAAACATTATAAATAGAAATAAATTGAAACACTACAAATATAAATATTGCCACAAATTGAAATATTACAAATACAACTATCAATCTTCTTGACCGTGCAAATTCCAAAGATGCTCAACAAGATCACATTGGAGTTGGGAATGAGTACCCCTATCACGAATCTGGTGATGACTTTGAATAAACTCAACAAACTCATTTGTGTGCTCGTGTGACGGAATAACATCTGGAGTTGCATGGTCAAAATTCACATTACTTGCACCTTCTTTTTCATCCTCAACAATCATATTATGCATTATGATGCATGCTTTCATTATATTAGATAGGGTATTTTCATCCCAAAACCTAGCTGGTCCACACAATATACTGAAACGAGCTTGAAGTACTCCAAATGCCCGTTCTACATCTTTTCTAGCACCTTCTTGGAGTTTTGCAAAATGTTTGGCTTTAAAGCCTTGTGGTGCAGATATCGTCTTAACAAAAGCAGCCCAAGATGGATATATACCATCCGCTAGGTAATAACCCATGGAATAATTATTACCATTGACGATAAAATTGACTGGAGGAGCACGACCGTTGGTTAATGCTAAAAAGATATGAGATCTATCTAAAACATTTATATCATTAAGTGAGCCTGGCATCCCAAAAAAAACATGCCATATGCAAAGATCCTGAGAAGAACCGCCTCTAATACAATAGTCGGTGAACGAGAATGGCTAATGTACATACCTTTCCAAGCAGTTGGGCAATTTTACCACTCCCAATGCATGCAATCAATGCTTCCAAGCATTCCTGGAAATCCACGTTGCTCGTTAACTTGGAGTAGTCGCGATAGATCTGTTTCGGTTGGTGTTCTTAGATATACTTCACTGAAAATGACAACTATCGCTTCGACAAAATGACGTAAGCTATCAAGGGAGGTGCTTTGACCTATGCGTATATGATCATCTAGAAGATCAGCTGGAATTCCATAGGCAAGTATTCTGAGTGCAGCTATTATCTTTTGAAGAGATGATAAGCCAGGGACCCCGATTGCATCATTTCTTTGTACGAAGTAGGGATCATATGATTCAACTGCATTTAGAATTCGACAGAAAAGAGGCCTCCGCATCCGAAATCTTCTTCTGAATTGATCATCATAATATGTTGGATTATCAGAAAAATAATCATGATAAAGCCTTATGTGCCCTCCAGCTCTGTCACGATGAATTACCCTTCGGCCCGTAATAGAACCACGACGCTGCCTATTTCGCCTTTCGCCTTCCTCATTTTGAGTTGCTATTAAAAGCAACTCAAGATCGTCATCAGACTCAGAAGTTAAGAAAGTGTTTAGCAACTCAAGATTTCGATACATGGTGAAATGATGAGATGAAAATTGCAAATAGAGAACGAATATTATAATATGAATAAGCTATTCAAGTGTTGAAAACTGCATCCTATGAACCCTCCTAAATAGATGTTTGGGGATGAAGATAAGATGTACGATATGGACACAAAATCTCATCAGAAATTTTAACGTCCTATAAAAAATCGACATATATCCCAAAAAATCTTATCGGCTAAAATGTAATAGTAATTTTGACGTCCTCTAAAAAATTGACAAGTGTTCTCGAAAATCTTATCAGATAAAATATGATAGTTGCAATATGTAAAATAATTCTTTAATCGACACCTCGACAAGATAAAGATAAGAGGTGTGACGTGACACAAATTATTTTTTTTGTATTATTAAATTTATTTTATTTTTATTTAATTTAAATTTAAATTTAAATATATTTATTGATTTATTTATTTCTAACAAAATATAGTTAGTTTTCATTTAAATAAAATAAAATAAAATAAATTAAAAAATGGGGCCCCAATTTGATGTTTGCCATTGGAGTGAAAACCTTTTTGTGAAGCCCCAAACACTATAGCAAGCCCCAAATGAGTGTTTGAGGTCTTCAATTTGGGGTCTCCCATTGGAGTTGCCCTTAATAGCAACATATCTCTTGCTTGAAAGTTACATATATTATTTTTAAGCATTCATGTCAAAATATGATAGTTTTTCAATAGGGGGCAACTAAAACAAATCCCAAATTTTTCTCACTTCAATACCTCAAAGTTTAAAACCATTTTTTATAGAAGTTTTTACAATTTTTTCTTAGTTTAAAACCATAAATAAATAAAAAATGCTAGCAAAGTACAAAAATGCCCTTCATCAACCATAATACAATTTATACAAACAATTTTTTTATTCCTCACTTCAATACCAAGGAAAAAAAGAAAAACAAATCCTCTCTTCTTCTCCCCAAACTCAAATCCCTTAAACCCTATCTTCTTCATCTTCTTAAATCCTCCAAAACATCTCCAAATTCAAAAAATCAAAACCTCACAAAACTTATAAAATGGAGTTATAAGACAAATTAGGTTTACCAACAGTATTTTTTCGACACATACCTGTCAAAATTGGGAGAATTTTCGACAGGTATGTGTCGAAATTTGTTTTTTTTTTTATTTTTTTTATTTTTTTTTTTTTTTTTTTTTCGACACGTTGGTGTCGAAAATTGACCAAAAAATCGACCTGTATGTGTCGAAAATTGCCGGCGGGTTTCAAAAAAAAAACTTCAAAATCGACTTCGAAGCTCAAAAAAGACATCGATACTTACCTTAATGTGTTCTCCTTTCATATATACTACCATATTATTGTCTTATAACTCAATTTTATAAGTTTTGTGAGGTTTTAATTTCTTTAGTTTTGAGATTTTTTAGAAGGGTTTTTGGGGGAGGGAGAAGAAGGAGGTGGAGGAGGTGAGGGGTTTGTGAGTGAGGAGGGAAATGGTTTTTTAGGGTTTTTGATTATTTGGTATTTAAGAAAGAAAAATAGTATTTGTAATATTTTTTTGGTTTTAATTTTCATTAAGGGTATTAAAGTAATTTACAATTAATTATTTATTTTTTATTTTTTTGGTATTCAAGTAAGCAAAAGTTGGGATTTGAAATAGTGATCCCCTTTTCAATATGCTTGGATGATTTCAATTTGTATTAATTTATTCATATATATTTTCAAAAAAGAAAATTATTCGTATATTAATTTAAGAAGAAAAAAAACTATTCATATATTTGGAATATTTTTTTTAGAGTTCGTACATACCTATTTTTAAACATACCTATTGTATACAAATAATTCAAAATATTAAATTTACAAGCATTTATTTTATATATAATAAATAAATAAATCAAATAATATATACTAGAAATTTGGTGAAAATATATACATATGAAGCAGAAAGTTATTGCCAATATCTTTTTAGGATTTTCAAAAATATATTATTGGATGAATATACTTTACTATAATACTGAAGACTACAAATACTATAATTGCAGGTTCATACCAAAAATCAGCATAATTTTCTTTTAAATAACTCAAAAATATATTATTTTGTTGGGACTTTACAAATATTTAGTACGAAAAAAAAAAACAATTGTTGATGGCATGGACAGCAAAATGCCCATCCGTCAGGGGTAATTACGGAATTTCAGCTACCGTCATCTTTGTTCATCATCGACTACAATATAAATCAGTTTAATTCTCATTTCCTCTTTTCATCGATTTCTCTCATACCAAATCCCTAAATCCCCAAATCCCTAGATCTACAGATTAAAGAGCAAAAGACGTACAGATCTACAGAAAAGAGAAAATGGATGCTTTGGATTCAGTTTTCGATCCGCTGAGAGATTTCGCAAAGGACAGCGTTCGTCTCGTCAAGCGTTGCCACAAGCCTGATCGGAAAGGTACAAAACAACCCACCCACCCTATCGATCGGTTCGTTTATTGATTTATGGTTTTAATAATTTGCTGATTTTTTTTTTTTTTTTTTTTTTTTTTTTTTTTTTATTTTGGATTCGTTCTTACGTAGAATTCACCAAGGTCGCGACTCGGACTGCGATCGGGTTTGTCGTGATGGGCTTCGTCGGATTTTTCGTCAAGTTGATCTTCATCCCTATCAACAACATTATCGTCGGTGCTACTTAATTTCATTTTAGGTAATTATCTTTTTTTTTTCTCTATTTAATTACCCGATTTGAATTTTTTTATAGATAAAAGTTGAGTTTTTTTTTTTTCTTTTCTTTTTCCCTTTTTATGTTCAATTAAATACTGGGGTTTTTTGCTTTCTTATGGGTTTGTGTTTGTGAAGCATATGTTTATTATGCTCAAATCGAATATTCCAGAAATGAAATTGAATTTTGTTTGAATTAAGATTCAGTTGTTTTTCTATGAGGTATTCGGGATTTGGGAGAATAGCCTGAATCTTTTCTTTCGGTGTGTTGTATGTATTCATTTATTATCAGATTTTTCAAACTGAAAATCAAGTTCAAGTTTAGGATTGGATGATAATTGGAATAGGATGTAATGAAGTAAATAGATTTTGAAGTACATTAGGTTGAGGTACGAAATATGAGTATGAAATCGTAATTTTTACCAAAATGTTTCATGCTTTGCCACTAAGATTTGTTGAAATGTCAAATTCAATGGGATATTTTAACTTCTAGGCCCGAAAAAGATGCATCAGTTTCGATATCAGTCAAGGGAGTGGTCATGGGCTTTTAAGACTACAATTTGATTATTGCACTTAAGAACAAGCCCATTCGATTGATTAGAAAAATAGAAATTCAAGAGGATGTGCTCATTTGGGAAAATAGGTGCATTCTTTGCTCACTGACACTGTAAATACACGTATATATATACTTTCCTATTAAACATATATAAAAAATGGTAAGAACCCTAGACGGGACCTTTCAATGTGGCAATTTAGTTTCATTGGTTAAACTAATGTTGAAAGTATTGCTTTCCTGTTTAAATCATGTTGATCTTTGTTGTATAAGAATCTTGGGACGAAGTTGCCTTCTTTTACACAAATGAAGCTATGCGTAAGGATTTCTAAGGTCTACATTTCAGGATGGGGGATTGTTCAATGTTTCTAAAATGGATTACCTCCTTATAGAGCGTGCTATATTATGAGAAGGTCTAATAGTACAAAAATTGGCCTTCATGAAATTGACGTATATTAAAAAAATTGCGGTGCTTAATTTCGTGCTTCATTTATTGGTTTGATGAAATGCTGTGGGGATGTACTTGGAGTCTTGGACGGTGATCTTGTTATGAGAAGAAGCATTGCATTTTTAGCCATATTTGTGTATTCATTAGAAATCAAAGTGAGAGAACATAGCATATCTGAATTTATTTTTTAATTCAATTGTACAATTTTTTGTTAATAAATTCATAGAGCCTAGACTACATATTAATCTTGGACTGCATAATAAGAAGCTTCCTTTGTCTGTCGAGTGGACATCAGTTAGTTGGTATGTTAGTTATATGTCAATGTGCATAAAACCAAGCGTATTTCTTTATGCATTTATCAGAGGAAGATCCCATGTTTCAGTGAAAAATTGTTCTTCTTCAGCTCGCAATTTGAATGAAGTTGACTTTGATTAAATGATTTTTTCTTTGAGTTCATGTACGTGGATGTTTAAAGTAAAGTGAAAACAGCTACTTCTGTGAAATCAGTTTTTTTTTTTTTTTTTTTTTTTTTTTTTAATCTTCCCTTTATGCCCCACAGAAATTTGTTTCGTCTTTGGTCTGTAAATTAAATATTCAAATACTAGGTTTACTATGAGAAGAGACTAACCGAAACTTTTGTGTGAAATTTCAGGCTTTTGCTTGGTACAAGAATCTTGATAATATCGTAATGCAAAAGCAAAGGAAGGGCGCCAGTTCTGAAGATTAGTTAAGCCTCGTTTTTTTAAGAAAATAGGACTCCATGTAAAAGTAGACTAATGTTTTAATACATTTTTGTCGATTATATAACTCCAGCATGATTTTATGACTACATTGTTTAGTTTTATCCTCATATTTCCGTGATTGATTTTTTCCTGAAGCGCAGCACTGCTACTTTATGTGTTTTAGTTCTTTGGATAGTTAACTGGTTGAAATACGAATTAACTGGTCAAAATACGAATTAACTGGATTGAAGTATAAACACTTGAGAGAAATTGGGCTTCTCTTCCTATTTTTTTTTTTTTTTTTTTTTTTTTTTTTTTTTCTTTTTCCTTGTTCGATAAAGAATTCTACCATCTGGGAGGACAATAGGAAAGTGTAAATCGGTTTAATCGAATCAAAATTCACTAAGGGTGCATTTGGATGGAAGGATTTGGGGAAGGGATTTCAAATCCATAATAACAAATCCCTTCGACTTGTTTGGATTGAGGGATTTGGGGATGGATTTCAAATCCACACCCCTCCTTTTTAGTTATGTTTTGAGCAATTGATGTGGATTTCAAATGACTCCAAAATTGGAGTCATTTCAAATCCCTTCCCCAAATCAAATCCCTCCCCAAATCCTTCCATCCAAACGCACTCTAAAATTTTGTATAGAAAACTGAAATTGGTGATATTACTACCTACCAAAACATTGTCAACTAATAGTTAGATTTAGAAGTGAACTGTTTGGTGAACGACTCTATCAACATTCAAACACAACCTTTGTAGTTCAACTTCCATAGATCAACCACAAAGTTAGCCTTCCCACTAAAAATGCATATAAGCACACAACACACAACACTCAACGCAAACACACACATTCTTCCTCCCAAAACATTTTACACCACAAAACACACACACCTCAACGAATGGCTAGCAAGAAAGCTCAAGTTGAAGACCAACGGGCCGGAGCAGAGATCATCCACGGGGCCCACGAGTGCTACAACCACTCCGTAACACAACTCAAGGAGCTAGGGTTTCCGAGGGGCGTGCTCCCCCTCAAGGACCTAGAAGAGTGTGGAATAGCACGAGAAACGGGCTTCGTTTGGATGAAGCAAAAAGCGCCGTACGAGCATTTCTTCGAAGCGACAAATACGCTCGTGAGATACGACAGAGAGGTGACTGCTTACGTGGAGGAAGGGAAGATGAAGAAGATGAGTGGTGTGAAGAGCAAACAGCTTCTTTGGGTGCCTATTGTTGAGATGAGTATTCATGAAGAAGTTGGTGCTGAGAAGAAGATTTACTTCAAGACTCCTGTGGGGATAGGAAGGTCTTTTCCTTTTGTTGCTTTCATGGATGAAGAGGAGAAGAAGAAGCAATATTTGGAGTAGAAATAAGAACAATTTGGAACTATGCTTAAATTTCCTTCATTTTGTCCTTTTTTTTTGTTGTTGTTGTTGTTGTTGTTGTTGTTGTTATAAGTTGTTCAATCAAGTTTTGAATTTGAGTGTTCATTGCATTTATATATGTTTTATTTATTTTTGAATCTCATAAAAAGTATTTTATGTGGGTTAGGTTTCGTCATGATTTTTAATATCCATTTATTTTTAATTTTTAGTGTAATATTTTTTTTTAATTTAATTAAACTAACTATTCTAGCTCAAGCCTCAATACCCTTTTCATACATCAATTAAAAAAAATATATTTACTTGTTTTTAACAATAACATGCAGAAAAAATATATTTTATTAATTATCTACTGTATGTCATAGTAAAAAAAATAAATCATTAATATTCGTAAGAAGTAGATCAGAATAAATCAATAAAGATTTTCACTTAAAAATTTATATATCAAATATTAATATTCTCTAACACTTTATTATATATATATTTTTTTGTCTAAATAATTAAATACTTTATGAATTTTTTTTGAGTAAATTTAACGGCAAAGTTCAGTTTGCACTCCTGAATTATGTCTGTGATGTGCTGATGTGGCAAGTTGACTTTCTTAAATTAATATTTTTTGACATTTTTACCCCTCACTTGTTATATCGATATGTATAAAGATATACATAATTTATTTTATGTATAATGATGAATATATTTTGTCCCATAATATTTTATAGGTGAAAGTACAGTTTGCACCCCTGTACTATGAAGCTTGTCATAAGCACCCCCTAAACTATAAATCGTCTCAAAATAGTCCATGACTTTAACATTCAAATGTTAGAAATTTAACACCGTTAATAATAATGTGCATTTATTTTTTTGCCCTTAATAACTTCTGCTGCAAAATTAATTTAGGGCAATCCTAATGACATGAATAAATGGAGCAGTAGCGGCGCCGACAATGAATAAGGCGAAGGAGGAATCATGTAATTAATGCAGATGCCAATTTTTAATTGGGGAGATTTTTGTATTTGATGACAGAGCTGACGGCAGAGAGGAGTGTTTTGGCGAGGGGGAAAGAGAGGTTTGTGACCATTTGTGTATTTGTAATTTGATTTGTTTTTAGTCCGAAAAATTAATGAAATAAAAAAAAATATTAAAAAAAAAAGAATAACAGAGGTGGAAAGAGTTGGACATGCTGTTTTTCCTAGTTCATTAATTTATTTGTTTATCTTTTATTTAAATTTAAAAGGTTACTTCTATGTAAATGGATATTTTTATTTTTTTGAAAATACGAGATAATTTTAAAAATACATACATAAAATAATATTTATAAAAAATAAATGTGATGAGATAAAATAATTACTTGAGATAAAATAATATAAGCCTCTTTAACCCGCACAAACATATATATACTAGTCTGAGGGGCAAAATGGTCAAAAAAGGTTCCAATAGGTATAGAAACGGCTAGTAACAATAAAGTCAATGCGCCACGTCATCATCCACTAACATATTCGAAACGGAGGGGCCATTTTGTTACGTTTTGTAATTCGGTATTTGCGACAATTCAGGGGTGCAAACTGTAGTTTCCACTATTTTATATTTTCTTCACCTATTAATATAGTAAAATATTTAATTTAAATTTTCATTTAGTTAATAAAATTGGTCTTACGTACTCATCATCATACCTATTGTTTTTCCCAAATTAAGATTTATCTCATAATCAATTTATTATCGAAAATTAGAATTTTAGTTACTCATGGGTTTGTTTTGTCATTTGAAAAACTCAATTTTGGAGAAAAAAGAGATGTCCAAAGAAGAACTTATATTGGGGGTAAAGAAAAAAGAAATAAATAAATAATAATATATGTAACAGTAATAAGGGTAAAAAGGCATTTTCCCCTCAAAACTAGTATAGTTAATTTTTTAAACATTTGGCTAGAAAAGAACGGGGCTATTTAGTACGTTTTGTAATTCCGGGGATCTTTGATACATACCCCATAGTTCATGGGTATAACCGAATTTTCCCCTAAATTTAAAGTACTTTTCGGATAAGTATTGTCTAAGAAATACATAAAAGAAGATTATATTTATAAATAACAACGTAATAATCTTTTTCTTTTTTTTTGTCTATTTAAACTTGGAGTGTTTGTGAGAAGGTCTCTCACCAATAACATTTATTAATATAGAGCTATTTGATATAAATTTCTCATTCAATTTCCTTTTAATGATAAATTCAAACTTAAATCCTCATTTAGCTATAACCCTTTTAGTATCAAATTACCACATCTACTCTTATTTTATCTGAATAAAATAAGAACTTTTTTTTTTTGCTAATCAGTCATCCCATTAATTTGTTTATCACATCTAATATTTCTCCATCTGTCCACATATCTCACCCCCAACTTCCCCAGTATCTCGAAAATCCATTTCATGATTTTTCTCTTGATTTCCAAAAACTGCAATAATGGCTTCACGTTTACTGTAAGAAAAACTACTATTATTTTCGGACAAAAACTTCTTCTCGTTAAGGCAAACAACATATATATGTATATTGGTACAACACGTAACACAAGCTTTTCCGACGAGAAAATGATGTGTTCAATAGTGATTTTTTTTCCTGTATTCAACCATTTTATCTCTATCAAGTAAGCTTTCACCGTACAACCAGTACTGTATACGCCAGATTGGATTTATTAAGAGGAAAGGACAAATCCACTTTGCACAATAGTGGTAATGAATTTAATAAAGGAAATGCCAAAAACCACTATGCGCGCAAAAACCACTCGGCGCAAAATAGTGGATTTAATAATGGAACGAAAGTACAGTTTGCACCCCTGAACTATAGGGTTTGTCACAAACACCCCCTTGAACTACGAAACGTAACAAAATAGCCCTTACTATTTTCAGTCAACCGTAAAAAAATTAACACCGTTTGTATATGTGTGCATTTACCCTTTTGTCTTTAAAACACGTTTGCATTATCGGGTCGTATCTCTGAGTACAACCATAATAAGCACACCTTCTACAAAATCAAATCTTGAGCAGAATGACCCACTACCACCACAAGCATCTCGCCGGCACCCACTTCTATGTGAATCTCTTATTTGATGGTCCCAACGTAAAGCTCTTCTTTGTAACAATGATATAACCAAATGGCACCATAAAAAGTTCGATTTTTTCATGGCAGCGAGATGTTGAGAATCCTTGCAAGAAACTAAAATTTTGGGACTTTTTTTATGGAACCTTTCTTCGGGAAAATTGCATATCTGAATTGTAGGATTGAAGAGATAATGTGGTGTTCTTATTCTTTAATTTATGCAATCATTTGTTAAATTAAGGAGAGTTTCATAATGGTTGTGGTGAGGCGAGAGAAAGTTTGGAGACTATGTTCTCGGAGTATGTCGAGAGAGAGGAGCATTTATTTGCTGATGATTCCTTTTCCTTTTTTCCTTTTTGTACTTTTTTCTTACTTTTTTTTCAATGATTTGTTGATTTCACAATACAAATACTTTTTTTTGGTATTTTGATTGTTTAAAAATTAAAATATTATTCACGGAACTAGTAAAACACACACACACACACACACACACACACATATATATATATATATATATATATATATATATATATATATATATATATATATATATATATTATTCACGGAACTAGTAAAACACACACACACACCCACACACACACACACACATATATATATATATATATATATATATATATATATATATATATATATATATATATATATATATATATATATATATATATTGACGGGTAAAAACGACAAATAATAAAAAATCAGTTATAAGTGAGAAAGTCAACATGTCACATCATCATCAACTAATAGAGTGTAAACAGATGAGTCATTTTGTTACGTTTCTTAGTTTAAGGGAGTATTTGTGAGAAGCCCTACAGTTCAGGAGTGCAAACTGTATTTTCTCCTAATGGAAATGCCAAATTACACTCTATGCAATAGTCGATTTGACTTCGCGGTCATCAGCGACAACTCCCATAGGGACGAGAATTTAGGTAAGAAGTATTGTGAATACAAGATCCGAGATCCAAGGACGAGGATGGTGGTGGTTGTGAGTTTGTCGGCGGCAAGAGGGTTGCGCGGGTGTTGTGGCGTAAGAGAGTGAGAGAAAGACTAAAGATGAAGATAAAGATCAGAACTGAGACAAAAAATCAGATTTGTAGAATACCAATGTTACGTAAAACGTGAGATAATTAAGAAAGATATACAAAATATTTAATTTTTAATTACATGTCTAATTATAAATTAAGGGTATAATAGTAAAATCTAAAAAATATTATTAGTTAAATATGTATTGGATTTTACTTAAAATCTAAATATTTTTTTGGGCCTAATGTAACATCACCTTCTAATGAAGGAGTTTGTCAAATTTTCCCCATTAATATAGGTTTAGGTGTGTATCTTTTTTGCCAACAAGCTTACCACTCATATATTAGCAACGAAGGCAAAATTCTCTACCGACCAATCATTCACTTAGTTAGTAGTATGACCGACATGTTCACTTGATTAGATCTTGTATTCAATCGGTTAAATGTTGGTAATATATATTATTTGTCTATATAACCTTTTACTTAACAAAATTAATATGTGAGTTAAAGAATAAAATAATCTTTTACTTATTTATTAATTCCCTATTAAATTAATCTCAAGGGAAGGGGAGTAATTAATTTAATGAGATAGTACCATTTAATATCAGACTTAGATTTTTGTTGCTGATTTGAGTAAATATGAATCTTGTCAACTTAACATGTTACCAACCCCTATTACTTATTCAATACTCCATCTGTTCCACAATAACTGTCTATTTTTAAAAATATTTTTGTTCCATATTATCTGTCACTATATATTTCCAATACTGCATTAAATGCATTTTTCCTGTTTTAACCTTATTAATAAAAATCTAATCATTATTTTTCTCTTATAAATCATTAAATAATAAAGGTTGTTTTAGATATGATTTTTTTAAAATCAAAATACATTTATTGAGTTTCTTAATCTTTGTGAAAAGTGAAAAGAGACACTTATTTAGGAACGGAGGGAGTAGTTACGTATAATAGTAATTGAACGACTCATTAACATATCGATAATAACTCCAAATACAATAAATGATTGTTTGATTCAAAATTTGAATCAATAATTAGAATGAAAATTATAACAATGTATGTGAACAGAAGGTTTTGATTACTACAAAATTGGAACTTGGCCAAAATTATCCATTACATTTGCAGACAAATCCATTTTTTATATAATTATTTTTAAAATTAATTTATTAATGAGAATTATATTTGTGAAAGATCAACTGAACAAAATTATTATATTTTACAAAATATTATATCTTTTGTTGAATTTATATTAATATAAAAGATAATTATGTATATTATAATTTATAAAATCAAGTTTCTATTGCAGATATTTCTAATTTGTTGAAAATATTAGTTTTCAATTATAAATTATAGAATATATTATTTTGTTTATAAATCATCAAATAGAATTCCAAAAATTAAAGATTCCATGTAACCATATTAGTCACACTATGGTATTTAATGAGATTATGAAGGTGAGTGATTAGTATGAGAAAATTGAGATATACATGTCTAAAAATGAGATAAATTGTTAAAATATGGGACGAAATTGAAAATATGTAAACATTTCTAAATATATTAATACAATAAATAATACATTATTTATCAAACATAAAATTACTTATACATCACCCTCTTCACTCCTGCCCCCGCCGGCGGCGAACCCTAACATTAAAACCTCCGGCCATATACGCCGTCAGCAGAGGAACAAAAGCCGGCGTCTCCGGTCGAACAGGCACGAGTTCGAACCGGCTTAGGACAGATGCCACCACATATTTCATTTGAATGAAGGCCATTTCTTTACCAAGGCAGACACGTGGGCCCGCCTGAAAAACGGGATACTTGTACGGGCTCACCTTTTTCACCGAACCGGCCCGATCGAGCCACCGGTCCGGTCTGAACTCGAGCCGGTCTGAACCCCAGAGCTCCTCCATCCTCCCCATACCGTACTGGAAGTAAGTGACCCGGTCTCCTCTGCTGACCGGAGTTCCGTCCGGCAGAACGTCGTCCTCCGCCGCGTGCTTGGAGTCCCACACCACCGGCGGGTACAGCCTCATCGATTCGCACAGACACGCCTGTATGAAATTCATCTCCTTCAAATCGTCGAAACCCAGTTTTTTAGTATCTCCGATGGAGGCAATTTCTTCCACCGCCCGTTTCTCGATTCCCCGGTGGCCGGAGAGAAGCCAGAGCAGCCACGTCACGGCGGAGGAGGTGGTGTCCCTCCCCGCCATCAGAAAACTTATCACCATATCCCTCACCATCTCATCCTCCAGCCCCGCCCCCAAAAATCTCGACAGAAGATCACCACCGCCGCTTCCACCGCCGCCGCTGCTAATTCTCTCCGATATCATCTCGTCAACGCAGCCGCGAACGAGCTTCACCGCCTCCTTCAACTCCCTCTCCGATCCCAAATTCAACGCCCTCTTCAACCTCCACACAGCAGAAACCGGGGCAGCGGCGCGCATGGCTGAAATCTCCGACGCGGCGTCAAACGCCGCCGCGAGCGGCGGCGGAGCCCGCGAAAAATCCAGACAGCAAGGATCAATCCCGAGCGACACGTGGCATATAGTATCGAAAGCGAACCTCCTCAGCACCTCCTGCATGTCCAGCACTCCGCCATTTTCGGCTGCGTTTTCGAGAATCGGAATCAACCTCTTCGAAACTTCGTCTTCAAGAACTTTCACCACGAACTCCCTCAACGACTTGGCGCTGAACTCGTGGCTTGCTAACTTGCGCTGCACGCTCCACTGACCGCCGTCGACGTTGAAAATCCCGACGCCGAGAAAATCTCCGAGCAACTCTGTGAAGGGTTTCCCCTTGGGGAAGTTTGAGAAGCGGGTCTTGAGAATATACTCCACGTTATCTGGGTTTGCGGTGACGATGGTGCGTGGGGCCCACAGGCGGTGAACGACGATGGTCTGGGTTGCTGACTCGGATAGGAGGTCGGTGTACCAGCTCAGGAGGCGGCGGCGGTTCTTGTAGAAGGAAATCAAGCAGGCGGTGTTGCTCAGAAGAGGGAGATTTGGGTTGGGGATGATGGATGCAATGAATTTTCTGAGTTTGAAACGGTGTCGTTTGTTGGAAAGTAATAGGGATGAAACGATGATAAACCCTAAAGTGAGAGAAAGGATGAGAGAGAAAGCTGCCATGGTTGGGATAAAATGTAGAGAGAGAGAGAGAGATGTATTAGGAAGTTTGAGTGAAGATGAAAGAAATGAACATATATATATATATATGTATATATATGTGTGTGTGTGGAGAGAGAGAGAGAGATTGATATTAACAGACAAACAAAGTCATGTGAGAAAGGAGGAGAAGTTTTAATGCCCTAGCTAGCCGAGATAAACTCTTTTATTAGTCACGTGTTCAACGAGGGGAATAGAGCAAAAAGCGGCCGGGGTAGAATGGACATTTTACCTAATGGAAATTGTCATGTATTTTGGATTTTGTGGTACACAAACCATGCGGATAGATAACTCATGGCTGACCGGCCACCGTTGTTAAATCACAAATTCAATCGAAAATCGATTTGTTTAAATTTCTAATCGTAAATAGTTAGATTCGTAAGTCTATTAAAAATAACATAGATAATAGTTATGTATAAATATTTTAAAGACATTATGGTGGTGTTTGCAAACGTTTTTTCAAAGTAATTTTGAATTACACAAAAAATATCATAATCACTTTGGAAAAAATTTTGCAAACAAAACCTATATAGTATTATAACAAAAATATATGTCTTTTAAAATTGAAGGTAAATTACAACCACCCTCTGAAGTAGAGACAAATTACGAAGAAAAAAAATTAACCCTCATGTTTGGGTAATTACAACCACCCGCTCAAGTATAAATCTTCTTACACATCCAACATTGCGGTGTCAAATTTAGTGGAATCTTTTAGATTATATAGAATAATCTCAATTTTGTACCCGTTTTATCCCATTGGAGCTTCATATTTTGAAGCAAGATGATCATAAGGTGTGTTTTTTGACTTGTATATATTCGATTGTGGTGCACCAAAATTTGCATTTTTGCACAAAACAAGTACAAATTAGAGAACATTCCACATAATCTAGAAGTTTATGTTGAATTTGACACCATAAGAGTGGACGTGTAAAAAGATTCATAATTGAGGGGAAGTAGTTGTAATTATCCAAACATGAGGGGTTTTTTCGTAATTTGACCATACATCAGGCGGTGGTTGCAATTTACCCTAAAATTTATGAAATCAAACTATAAAAGTTGTATCTTAAAAATTATAAAGAATAGATTGAATAAAATATGAACAGATAAATGACATAAAAAGCTCACTTATGCTATTAAAATTGGTGGCGCGCGTGTGAGAAATTCGAGTAAAAATAATAGGGTTGTTCATGGGGCCCGACTATTGCGGCCAATAATTACCCATCAACCGACCGATTCTGGTCTGACTGATAATATCAACCGACCCATGCATAATCAAGTCGATTATAGTTTCTGAAATATTGAAAAGTTGGTTGGCCGATATTACCCGACCAACCGACTTTTTACTGTTATATATTTTTTTTCCGCCCTTTGACCCTACATTTAATTTTTCGAATCTATTCGCTAATTAATTGGTCGAAAATATTTATACCATAATCTTAAATCTTCTTTTGCCTAAGGTCTAACTCTCGTCTCTCTCTTTAATCTTTATCGTCCAGAAGGTCAGAACTCTAGATAACCACCACCATCACCGCCGCCGTCATTTCTCTTGCAACCACACAACCAGGCCATCGCCATCCCTGCTGGCGCCGACGAGTCGCTACTCCGCCAACTCTTCACCTCTGCCCTATCTAAGTCTACGGGTAAACTGCATACAACCCCATGTTTTATGGAAAATCTGCACCAAACCCCCTTGTGTCAATTTTATTGTATAGAATTTCCCTGATTTTTATTTTATCTTGCATGAAATCCCCATTCCGTTAATTATTAACACCATTAACCATTTAGGGAATTCCATGTATGTTTTTCATAACACGAGGGGGTTTTGTGCATGTTATTTACAATACAAGTGGAATTTATGTAAAATTTATTTATTTATTTCAATGTTGAATTATTTTTTTGAAATAAGTCAAATAAATTTTATTCAATTTTTGAAAGTCGAATTTTCAAAATTATTAATATAATTATTTATATCAAGACTACATTTCAGTTTTCATATTTTTTATATTCTTTGACATATAATACATCCAAGATAAC
This sequence comes from Erythranthe guttata, assembly GCF_056151865.1. NCBI lineage: Eukaryota > Viridiplantae > Streptophyta > Magnoliopsida > Lamiales > Phrymaceae > Erythranthe > Erythranthe guttata. The sequence goes on from NC_142536.1 coordinate 6,944,033, forward strand.
TATATAAATATATAACAATATTGATATTATAAGTATATAATTTTGATTTTTTCGAAAATACATTGATAAAGTTTAATATCTTTTTATTTGAAATTTATTATATATAATACAATAAATTATTTTTTCTAAGATCGTAAAAATTGAATCGTAAATCGTAACGTAAGATTTGATTAGGGGTGGAAACCAGACGGAATGGATCGGAAATGACTTTTTCGAAAAAAAATCATGGTTTTCCGGAAGTACAAAATGAGTTCCTTTTTCCGTTCCAAAAAAATCGGAATGCAAAAATTCAGTTCGATTTCGGAATGCCTCAAAATCGGGGGAATTTTGAAAATTTCGGAAATTACATTTGTTTATAATATTTTGTTCCAAAATCGGAGATAGTGGAATTTTTCACAATATTTTTCTATCTTTTTAACAAAAATTGCATGAAAATGTAAGAAAATCCAAAAAAGAGTTCGACAAAACGCAATAAATAAACACACATGTCGGAACAACAAATTAAAACATAATTTTCTTATAAGGAAAAAATGCAACATAAAGTTTCTTATACCGATTAATCTTTTCTAAGGTTTTAATTTACTTGAACCTTCGATATTTATATTTTTCATATAAAACATAACATAAGTTATATTATCGAATTACAAAATATATCATAAAATTATATTATATATTTTGAAAAAGCATAGAAATATTCGGAACTAAAATCGGATCAGAAATCGAAATTTTCGGTAAATTTATAAACCATTCCAATTATGTTCCAAATAAATTCAGAAGAATCAAAAATCGGAACGTAGGAAATCGGATTGAACATATGATTCCATATACATATATTTTCAGACCGGAATTGGCGGAATTCGAAAAGTCCATTCCGATTTCCACCCTTAGATTTGATCGATTTTTTGACATTTAATATTTGTTTTAAGATTTGAATCGATTTAGGCATGAATCGAATGGAATCGTAAGATTTGAATCGTAAATCGTAAGGTTTTAATAACCATGCATGGGTCTTCTTGTAGATGATTCGAGTAGTTGTTTTCTTACCTATATCGGATTTGACTGGATTAGATTATTGAATTAATTTCCTACTCGCTAAGTAATTAATTCGTTAATAATACGTTTGGTTCTTTAGGTTACGTGTTGTATTAAATTTGTTAGATTATGTTATTACATGTGAATTGCCTATAAAGTCTTTTATTTAACAAAATTAAGTTATTGTTTTAATGATAAAATTGTAATATTCTTGTTAAGTTATCCCCTACTAAATTAATCGCAGGGGAAGTGATGTTACTAGTTTCATATCGTAGTATCGTTTTTCACCTTGACACAAGTCTCAAGAATCTCAATATATATATGTCTTGATTTTAGGAAAATATGTATAGATAGACCAACATACCATGATTTACTAATTAATGCAGAAAGAGTGTCGGAGAGTTAATAAGGATATAATGAAAAATATGTAATTAATGCAGTATTGGAATTGTAAAGTGACAGATAATATGGAACACAAAAATTCTTAAAAGAGACAGATATTATGGAACATATGGAGTATAATGCATGTGTATGATGAAACGGTGACGTTGATTAACCGTAACACGACTTTGTTGAAATTTGTGGTGATTTTGGATTTTATTTGGATTTAAATTTGCAATAATAAATTAAAGATAAACTTGCATCGATCGTTTGCGTAGATTGTTATCATTTATTTGCACCATTCTAAGTTATTAATGTGGATTACAAATCTATCTTAAATTTATGTGTCAAATTCTCTCATTTAAACATATACGGATATACCTCCTATGAAAACTGATAATGAATATATTATATGTTTTAATGCATCACAAAAATGAAATGCTATTTGCGGTCACAAAATTGCTATTCGCGGTTTCTAACAAAACCCCCCAAAACTTTTAAAAATATCTAAAAATCCCCCAAAACTGCAAATAGCAAAAAAAAAAAAAAAAAAAAATCGCAAATTCGAAATCAAGCTTAAAGAAGGGTTGGGCTTCGATTTTTTGATGTAATTTCGACTCTTTTATGTGTAATATGCATTGGGTAGGTCGATTACGGAACCAATTTCATGTTAAAAAGCCCTACAAATCGATTTGTAGGATTTTTTTTTCGCAAAAAAATGTTCGAACGCCCAAGATGGGCGTCCGAACATTTAAAAAAAAAAAAGAAAAAAAAAAAATTGTTTGCACTGGACGCCCAACCCGGGCGCCCAAATGCAGTTTGCACGCCCAACTTGGGCGTGCACTGCATGAATGGACGCCCAAGTTGAGCTTTTACGCGTTTTGGTGGGGGGGTTGGACTTTTTTGAAAAAAATTGGGATTTTAGTGAAATAAAGTGTTTTTTGGGGAGGTTTATTATAAACCGCAAATAGCAATTTTCAAACCGCAAAAAGCAATTCGCATCACAAAATTATAGATTAAACTGGTGTATTTTGCCATCCTAAAACTAGCTATAAGCTAATGGATACATACTTAAATGCAACATGAGATCATTTTCTTAAAATTTAACAATAGTAAGTAATAATGTAAATATTATGGCTTGAAAATTCAAGTAGTGAAGTTGCTAGGAATTTAGAGACTAAGTAATTCTTTGATGATGAGAAATAATATAAATTTTGGTTTCGGTAAGTGATGAAATAATTATTCTCTTTTGCCATGTTCAATGCATACTGTTGGAACTTGGAAATGTGTTGTTGGGAATATTCAAGCTCAGCTCGTAGGATAGGCAGGGTGAAGCGCGAACTAGGTTGTTTTTTTAAGATGAATTTCACGATTCGTTCTCGAAGATGTGCTGTAAGGTCACAATCATGTTGTTGCCTATGTAATACAACAACCCATTATAACTCGTTGTTGTAGCTTCACCGGAAAGTACACTATCAAAAAGGGGCGAGTTTGCCATTGGGCAAGCGTGAACTCAAGTCAACCCTCAATTTATAATTTATCCCATATATTATACATATATAACTATTTAGTCCACTTATTTTTTTATTAATTAGACCACCCAAAGTATAAATTAATGCAAAAAACCCCCAAGTTTTATTAATTAGCCCACCCAAAATCCAAATTAATGAAAAAAAGCCCTTATACTTTTTTTTTCCTTTTCTCTTCCTATTTTCTTTTGCCCCCGAAACCCCCCAAAAATTTAAGTCCACCCTATAATAAATTTCTGAACTCGCCACTGCTATCAAATGAAGGAGAAGATTGCAATAAATTTATGAACTCGCCACCGAAATCTTCCTGAACTCGCCACTGGTATCAAATGAAGCAGAAGATTGCAGCCCCGAAAGTAAAATAATGATGTTTCAACTGAGTTTTGACTAAAAGATTTGCAACTCTCATCCTCTTCCCTATCCCACACGTGTGATGTGCCCCTGTTTCCTTTCTTGTTCAAATTTTGCGTTTCCTTTCTTATTCAAACTTTACGTAATCTCACTAAACTTTATATATTAGATAGAAAAAGATTGGAAAATCAATGTAGGATAGATAGCTCTTTTTATAAAAAGAAACTCCAACACATGTTAAATGTGCTAGCACAAAAGATTAAAATAATAATTTTCCAGTTATTTTATGTTTCCTATAATAATCAATGAAAACTACTATTGGAATATAAGATTGTATCCAAAATAAATACTCATAAAATGAATGAATACTGTTTGATTAACTACGTAATTGATGATGCTAAAATGTAGATCACCTGGGGTAGTGTAGAAAATGAACTGGGAGAGCAAAGCAGATCAGTAGCTTGACAACTTGATGATCCTGAGGTACCTGCGAAATGAACACACGTGAACTACGCCGGGGGTTGATCCGGCGGAAACCCCTCCGACGCTCAAGTCAGACGTGCTGATCATAGAAATAGTCCAGAGAATACGTATTGTAGTATTGCTCAGTTAATCGGACGTACCTTAATAAAATGAGTAAAACCTCTATTTATATGTCGTTTATTGGGTTGGGTTTGCTTTGTTGGGCCCAAGCCTTACTTGAAGGTGTTTGGGCCTCGGTGATATTGGTCTTCGATATTGGGCTCGTAGCCCAGTAGGTAAAGAAATTGTAGGCCCATTGGGTTGGCCCAATTAGGCATATCATTAAGCCCCCCACTCTCGAGTCGATGTGGGGGCCATGTTGTGATGGGTCTCAGATCGTGTCGAGAGTAAAAATTGTAGAAGTCGATCGTTGGCGTATGGCCTAATGGTATGCGAAAACGCGTTGGAGCGTGTGTCGGAGGGGTGTGAATGCGCGTTGGCGCATAGCGCGACAAAGTTGCCGCACTATAAATTAATTGAGTCGTCGGTTTTGTCCCGCGACGATGTAGTAGCGATTTATCTCCTCGTGGGAGCTATCTTGTCGCGGGGTAATAGTGTTGATCGAGTTATCTCCTCGTGGGAGTTGTCTCGCGATAATGTAGTAGCACGGATCAAGTAATCTCCTCGTGGGAGTTGTCTCTGGGGTAATCGAGTTGATCGAGTTACGTCTTCGTGGAAGTTGTCTCACGATAATGTAGTAGCACGGAGCTAGTGCCTAGTATTCTCCTCGTGGGAGTTGTTATTTTTCGACATTTTCAATGTTTTGACGCGTTGCTTGTATGTGTTTACATATAGCCTTCTGCGTGATGTACTTGAGGAGGGGATCAGGCTCTCAAGATTTTTTTTTTATATGGGGGTCGTGCCCCTTGTTAGACCTCGTGGGTCTTAAGTATATTTGGACCGTGGCCACGTTTTAATGAATGACCCATCGAAAACAAGTAGATAAATTTGAGTAATCAAGCTGGCCAGGCTATATAGATTCTCATAATATTTCTAAGTGTTTCTAGGGTTGTAATCGTGCTAACTTGAGCTTGCGATTACATAGTGAGTTTCGGGCGAGTTGTCTCCTCATGGGAGTTGTCTCGCAGCGAAGTTGTAGAATCATTGGATGACGCACGACTGACGAGTGTGCGGATTGATGTCGCTCTGAGCGATTTCTCTCCTCGTGGGAGTTGTCTCGCATCGAGTCTTATTATCGAGTGAGGTGGTTGCACGTGGGAGTTATTTCGCTGAGGGTTCGTAGTACCGAGCGAGTTGGCTCCTCGTGGGAGTTGTCTCGCTGCGGGTTCGTAGTACCGAGCGAGTTGGCTCCTTGTGGGAGTTGTCTCGCTGCGGGATGTGGGACATAGCGAGTTTGCTCCTCGTGGGAGTTATCTCGTTGTGGTTTCGTAGATCCGAGGGAGTTGGCTCCTCGTGGGAGTTGCCTCTCAACGGGTTATAGTACCGAGCGAGTTTGCTCCTCGTGGGAGTTGTATCGCTGCAATTTGCGGGACGGAGCGAGTGGTCTCCTCGTGGGAGTTATCTCGCTGTGGTTATGAGACCCGAGGGAGTTGGCTCCTCGTGGGAGTTACCTCGCAACGGGTTATAGGACGGAGCGAGTGGTCTCCTCGTGGGAGTTATCTCGCTATGGTTTCGTAGAACCGAGGGAGTTGGCTCCTCGTGGGAGTTGTCTCGCAAGCCCCCCACTCTCGAGACGATGTGGGAGCAAACTCGAAAGGGCTACCGGATCGTATTGAGAGTAGATCGGTGCTGTAGTCTTGCGTTAATCGTTGGCATGGTGTGGAGAAATAAAAAAAATTTATTTTTATTTTCCATTAGATAGCGAACGCAATTTGGTAGGTGCGTTAAAGAGCTCGCGCAATTTGGTGGAGCGCGTTGAAATTCTCGTGCGATTTGGTGAAGCGAGTCAAAATCTACGCGCAATTTGGTGGAGGGCGGTGAAAGTTCTGTGCGATTTAATGGGATCGCGCAGTCCAAGGGCGTCTTGGAAAGCGCGCGCGCGTGCTTGCGCGCACCCCCATTAATATATTATTATTATTTTTTTTTTTTCTGTCAGCTGACGCGCGCGCGCGTCAGCGCGTGTACTACACGCGCGCTTCCTCCTTTTCTTTTTTTTTTTTTTTTTTTTTTTTTTTTTTTTCTCTCCTGCTGACGCGCGCGCGCGTCCGCGCGTGTGTTCTACGCGCGCGTGCGGTGCACGCGCGCCTCCTCCTTTTTTTTTTTTTTTTTTTTTTTTTTTTTTTTTGTGATGGAGCCGCGCGCGCGCGGCTTGGCTCGGCTCGCGCGCGCGGCTCGGCTGCTTTCTCCAATTGTATTTTTTATTTTCTTTTTTCTTCTTCTTCTTCTTTCTCTCTTTTTTCTTCTTCTTCTTCTTTCTCTCTTTTTTCTTCTGCTTCTTCTTGTTCTTGTATTTTTTTCTTCTTCTTTCTTCTTCTCTTTTTTCATCTTCTTCTTTTTTCTTCTATTTTTTCATCTTCTTCTTTTTTCTTTTTCTTTTTTCTTCTGTTTTTTCATCTTCTTCTGGGGTCTCGCGTACGCGATTTTACCCCCCTTTTTTTTTTTGGTTGATATTCACCCCCTTGGGGATGTTCTATTTTTTGAGTAGGGAGATTATCCTTGTTCCTTGAGATGAGATGTGCACCCCCTTGGGGATGTTCTATTTTTTGAGTAGGGAGATTATCCTCGTTCCTTGAGATGAGATGTGCACCCCCTTGGGGATGTTTTATTTTTTGAGTAGGGAGATTCTACTCGTCTCTTGAGATGTGATGTGAACCCACTTAGGGTTGAGAGGTAAGGGTCATGCCCAACCTTAGGATGGGGATAATTTCCCACTGTAGGATGAGGCGTTCGAGACCTATGGTGTGAGGTGGATGCGCACGGTTGTGCCATTGGTTCGCGCGTGCGCGTCAGACCCTTTTTTTTTTTTTGAAGTAGGGACGTGAAACACTTGATGGGATGTGAGACCCCTTGGGGTTGAAAGGTAAGTGGATGTACCACCCTTGAGATGAGATGCCCAACTTTAGGATGGGATGGCCCCCCATTTAGGATGAGGCGATCACGAACCACTGGGGTGAGATGCCCAACCTTGGCGATTTATGGTGCCACTGATTCAGTGGCAGCACGAGTTGAATCTTCTGTGATCATACGCTGAAGGTCTTCTTCGGTTATCTGAACCGTTCGAGAAGTAAATAGAAATTGATCATGTTGAGGACCCAGTGGGGCCTCACGAGGAGGAGCGTTGGCTCCTGCTATGACGATGTATGGTGCCACTGCTTCAGTGGTAGCACAAGTTGAAGCTTCCGCGATTATACGCTGAAGGTCCTTATCGGTTATCTGAACCGTTAAAGGAGCTAGTAGAAGTTGATCTTGTTGAAGGTTCGGCGATCCTATGCTGAAGGTCCTCTTCGGTTATCTGAACCGTTCGAGGGGGCGGAAGTAGACCCCCAGAGAGTCAATGACCCATGGCGAATGAAATGTTTTGGGGGCATTGTGAACCCCCAGGGAGTCGATAACCCTTGGCGAACGAAATATTTTGGGGGCAGTTGTAGGCCCCCAGGGAGTCGATAACCCTTGGCGAACGAAATATTTTGGGGGCGATGTAAACCCCCAGGGAGTCGATAACCCTTGGCGAGCAAAATATTTTGGGGGCGATGTAAACCCCCAGGGAGTCGATAACCCTTGGCGAGCAAAATATTTTGGGGGCGATGTAAACCCCCAGGGAGTCGATAACCCTTGGCGAGCAAAATATTTTGGGGGCGATGTAAACCCCCAGGGAGTCGATAACCCTTGGCGAGCAAAATATTTTGGGGGCGATGTAAACCCCCAGGGAGTCGATGGCGGTGGTGCCATAGGTGGCTCCACATGTGGAGCAGGTGCTGGTATCGCGTTGGGAGCATTTGCTCCCATCGTGGCGATATATTAGATCACGGCCTCTGTGGCAGCGCGAGTTGAAGCTTCTGCTATCATGCGTTTAAGCGCATCCTCGGTTATTTGAACCATTCGAGGAGCAGGGAGTGATGGATCGACGAGTGGTGGGTCCCGAGGGGGGATCACCTGAACCTCGCGAGGCGGATCCATGGGACGTGGAGGAGGTGGCAAGCCAGAGCCTCCACGAGGTGGGAGGTTGTTAGCTGTGTCATTTTCTCTCCGAGCAGACGCCTCAGGAGGATCTTGTTGGCTACGTGATCTGGTTTGCATCGTTCCCACAGACGGCGCCAAAATGATGATGCTAAAATGTAGATCACCTGGGGTAGTGTAGAAAATGAACTGGGAGAGCAAAGCAGATCAGTAGCTTGACAACTTGATGATCCTGAGGTACCTGCGAAATGAACACACGTGAACTACGCCGGGGGTTGATCCGGCGGAAACCCCTCCGACGCTCAAGTCAGACGTGCTGATCATAGAAATAGTCCAGAGAATACGTATTGTAGTATTGCTCAGTTAATCGGACGTACCTTAATAAAATGAGTAAAACCTCTATTTATATGTCGTTTATTGGGTTGGGTTTGCTTTGTTGGGCCCAAGCCTTACTTGAAGGTGTTTGGGCCTCGGTGATATTGGTCTTCGATATTGGGCTCGTAGCCCAGTAGGTAAAGAAATTGTAGGCCCATTGGGTTGGCCCAATTAGGCATATCAGTAATAAAATTATGTAAAGAAAAGTAAAACTTTGAATCTATTATGCCAACAAATTAACTAATTTATTAATTGCAGGCTGAGTTTGAAACCCGATTCTTTGACTAGGGCCGAGTCGTCTAGAGCCAAGTTCGAGTCCGCTCGGACCCAGTTCTTGGTCACGACTAGTTGTAGCGAGGGAGTTTGCAAGAAATGCAATCGTCGATCATGTCTAGTTGTAAGCGTAGGACCCTTTTGCAACTAATACTTAATTTCAAACAAAAAATAATTTAGATTTGCAATATTATTGATCTCTTAATGATAATGAGGTATTTACTAATAAATATTTATTTATTATGTCAATTAATATAATATGTTAAAAACAATTAATACCTCCGTCCCTAAAATAATTTGTAGGACAAGGGAAGGGCTTATGAGATCCTACATCTGATGAAATACACCACGTGATTTTAAACCGTAGATATAAATAACTACACTCTAAGCACACATGCGCATGAGTGTGCGTTATTATGTATAAATATGCGGTGTAAAATCACATTGTGTATTTCATCAAGTGCAGGTTCTACAAAACCGACAAGAAAATGGTCTGTTATTTTAGACACGTTTATTAAATGGAAAAATGGCCAAAGAAAAAGAGAGAAAAAAATCAGTGTAACACATTTTCCACGTGAGATGAAAAGGATACATCACTAATCATTTATTTAATAGTCAGAATGAAATAATATCTAACTGTGAAATTGTTTTCACTATTTCGGCGCCGTAACATCAAACTGCTTTTGTTTTTAAGCCAAATTTTGTTGATTTAATAAAAAAAAAAGTCAGATTTAAAATAATAAATTGTGGAATATATAGTGGCTGTATGCAAATTGCAAACAATGTGGTGTGAACTTGTTATCTATTTATTTTGAGGTGTGTATTCATTGAACTGTCTTCTTTGCATCATTTTCATTCTACTATCTTCTTTTCCATATTCGGAATTTTATTTATGTCAATATATCTACGTGTATATATATTATATATATACAAATTATATCTATTTATTTTGAGGTGTGTATTCAATGAACTGTCTTCTTTGCATCATTTTCATTCTACTGTCTTCTTTTCCATATTCTGAATTTTATTTATGTCATATATATCTACGTGTATGTATATATTATATATATATACAAATTAAATAGGTCAAGCTCGTATGGGTATAGCTCAATTGGTTCTGGGGTACTGGTAAGTTGGTAGGAGGTCTTACGGTCGAATCCTGACAGCCGCAGTGTGGAAATTTCAACTCCAAATAAGGGTTGGTTCATTGTGGGCACCAGGTCCGAATCCGCTAGCCTAACAAGCCGTTGAGTCACCATAATTTACATTTCTCCATCAAATACATGTCGGGCCAAAGGATGGAGACCCTAGGAGCGAGGAGTTTCACCTTATTGGTACAAGATTAAATAGGCCAAATCTGTTACAGATGATTTACGTCAAATTGACATTTAGTCGTACTTTAGTCCCTTGTGTCCCAATTGTATCATTTTCATCCATCATCTCTATATCTATCTCATTATTATTCATTTGTGTATTTTATTGTTAGAACTACTTTTGATAAATTATGGTTTTTTTTAAATAAATAATAAACTTTGTAATCTAGAAATGATATTTACGACCAAGAGACGTATAACTTATAAATATAAAAAATAAAATATAACTTACAAAAATTACTATTTTTACGAAATATTAACTTATATTTATATAAATAGAAGGATAAATTACGAGAACTTCCTATGGTAAGGCTTAATTATGAAATTCCTCCATATTTGGGTAATCACAACTAGTCATGTTTGACCGTTTTAATTCACATAAAATGTGTATATTTCCGTTTTACCCTTCAATTGTTTGAAACAAAGCAAATGGTAGGTTCTAATTATGAAAATCTCCTCACATTTGAGTAATTATAAAAATTCCCCTGAGGTATGACGCCGTCTTACACAGACCCTCTGCGATGTTATTTTTGACGAAAAAATAGTATATTTACAATTACCCTATTATCCCTCGGAAGAGAAAAGTAAAAGAGAAATCCTAATTCTATTTCCTTGTTTTAGTTCCCCCTTCACTCGTTTTTTTAATAGTGAACTATTATTAAAAATATATATAAACGTAAACGAGTGAAGGGGGAAATACGTAAAAATATATATAAAAATAAGAAAAACATTTGTAGCATAAAATAAGAAATACGAGAATACATTTAAAATACGTAAAATTGATTTTATTGAATAAAAATATATATAAACGTAAACCAAAAAAAAAATACAAAGGAAATAAAATATCTTTTAATGTTACAATATATTTAATTCTTTTTTGTGTAATTTACATATATATATTTTTTATATTTTTAATAATTATAAAATGAGATATACATAATAGTTTTAAAATAAAAAATAACTACATTTTTCAATATATATTATACCCCCCAAGTATTTAATATGCTGACAATTACCTTCTGTGAATCGTAGTGATCAGTCGTGACGCACATGCTCATTAGCAAAAATGACATTTTCAAAGAAATATTCTATGAATCAAAAAGTTTCCGTCAAAAGTAACGTCGGGGAACTGTGTACGGTGACAACATTCCTCGGGGGGTTTCCATAATTTTTTTTTTATAGTTTTTAGTACTTCATGTTTCTATTGTCTCATTTTCATCATTCATCTCCAAAATCTATCTCACTACAGGCCTTCGGCGTATAAATTAATAATACTAGGGAGAAAAAAAACGTATACCGTGGAATTAGTTCTTCGATATTAATAACATAAAATTGTAAAAAAGTATAAATAAATTTAAAATACAGAATATATGTAGATAATATATTATAATTATTAAATATATTTGCAAATGCAAGTCATATCCACAAAACAAATCTAAGTCATTCTTCTTATATTATAAAGTGATATTTCCTAAAAATAGTAATTTTTTTAAGTTATGTTTTCATAAGTTGTGTTTATCTTGATTGTTTAAATAATAAAATTTATTATTTATTACATTGTTTCATAATTTATCAAATCTTACGCTAACAACATCGTAACATTCCATTCAATCCTAAAGAGATTCCATTGAAGTTAACAAAATTATCCATCGATGGACTATAATGAAATGTATTAGAGAGACGAGGGATGAAAACGAAACAATTTGGACATGAAGGACTAAAGTGAAACTAAATATAAAGATGATGGACCATTAATGAGATTTGGCCTTTAAAATTTTATACAAACCTAGTAAAAATATTAAATACATGAACATGAATTTGCAGAAATTGTAATTGCAGAATAGCATTAAAACAGTTTTGCATTACTTAAAAAGGCAATTCCATCACTACATTACAACCACATTTCTGAAGTCAGCGGCGGAACCTGGATTTTGACCGACGATATTACACTACTCACAAAATAACAAGTCTATATAAAACTACTGGCTTTTTAAGCAATGGTGGGGGGCCACGGCCCCCCATAGCTCTATGCTGATTCCACCATTGTTTAAAAAACTTCACATCTCTTAATCTAGCCTTTCAAGCGAGCAATCAGATCATCCTGTTGATAGGAAGAAAATTATGTATTTTAATATAATGATCGAAGTAAATATTAACTCACGTGCGACTCAATTAAATGGCAAAGTTATTCTTGAAAGAAGAAAATATAAAGGGAACTTGCCTTTCGCCCAGTTACCGAAAGCCCTTTCTCCCTAAGAAGAGCACGTAATCTCTCTACAGTCAAGCGTCGCAGATCTTTGAGTTCTATCAAAGACAAGTATTCCATAATAAAAGTTTAGTAGCAGAAAAGTACGTACAGTGCAACAAAGCAACAGATACGGTTTTGTTGTTCTTATTGCAGATAGACCATAACCATGAAACTACGAAACTGCCTCTGTTTTATGGCTGCAAAAAGAAAGTTATTCAGCTACACCTGAGATACATAACTAAAAATGATTCTTTGGTTTTTTTATACGAAAGGAACAAAATGGTATCGACTTCGTCCAGCGTCACTTAAACTTGTTCCATACCAGCTGACCAGATCAGGATTAAATTCACCAAAGAATTCACTTTTTTAAGCTCGAAATTCTTCATTGGCTCATGCTTAACTTTAAGAACAAATAGACGATTTTTCTTCAGTTCAAACCAGGCTTCAAAAGCCAAAAAAATCGCAAGAAATTTCTAAGTTCACAACACGCTTGATGAGTGAAATTACCTTCACATAAACAAGATAGCCACAGCCCTAAGAGTAGTGACAACTCCAAAAGAACTCGATTGAAGAAAGACAGGTAAAACGTGTTTAAAGTATAAAACAGTAGTGTATGAAGCATGCGGATCTCACCTTCAGAAGAACCAAGCTGCGTGCCGGACATTGCCTTCTTTCCAGCAGCTTTACCATCCAAAGGTTTCTCAGCAGCCCTGCGAATTGACAGTTATTCAGCACATTAAAAAAAAAAAAAAGGAAGCCGAAGGATTGCAATTAGTAGAATAAAACTGGGGATACAAATTCCATTCATTGCTAACCCATATAGTATATGCAGTTAGTACCTTTTCCTTGAACCTTGATTTGCAGCAACAGCTTTCCCAGCTTTTGAAGCAGAATCCGATTTTTGTTTCTCAATCAGAAGAGATCTAATCAATATATTTTTTTGGTCTGTCTTTATAATCTGCTCATCTGGTACAACACAAAATCAGGGAAAGATCTTAATTATTTACAGGAAAAAGAAACACAAACTGAATGAGATCAAATAAGATGACAAATAATATGTAAAAGCAAGCGTACAGTTAACAAGCTTTAAAGCTAAATGCACCACATTCGGCTACATATTATATAGGTATATATGATATATTCAGAATGACGGGGCAAATAGTAACAATGAGAACATAAGACTTGATTCCAATCAACAAAACTACCCGATAGTGACCAAATTCTCACCCCAAAGTAGGTAAAACATCTTTGATGCTTTGTTTGCCAATGATTTTGGTGAAGAAAAGGAATTCTTTCTTTTGCATTTCAAGGAAAAAACGACGGAAATGTACATCACGAGAGACGTCTTTTGTTTTATAATGCAAGTCTGTAACTTTATTCATAATACACAACAAGAGTTAAACATTATCTGAATTTGATATCTTGTAAAAGCAGAAATAGGACGGAATTTGATATTAACTGATTGTAACAGTGGGTAAGATACCGCAAGTATGCCTCTATGCTTATACCACTAAAGATGATTTTTTTATAAAGGCAGAAGTTACAGCCCAAAATGAAGAAAAATTAGCTAAAAGATATTTCGAGCACATGGAATGTAAGTATCAAAAATAAACAGGTTTATGTGGGTAATTAGCATTTTCAGTGTACGAGATAAGATTATTTTAGTTCCCAAATGCAGGCATGCTTAGGCCATCCTAGCTCAAATATATACATTTTTCTTTTCAAAATATAGCAGGATGATCGGTTAAGAAAAACGTAAAAGAACCTGGAGCTGATGTATCACGATTGGAAATGTAAACCCGCATGCTTCCCTGCATAAATTGTCAACATGTAAAACTTAAATGTCGATAAACTGATAAAGATTAAAAAAAGAAGAATAAATATCTTCGACATTCAACAAAAATCAAACACCCTTTCTTTTTTAAAAGTAGGCCAAACTTGATATTAAGACGATAGGGAAAACACAACCAAAAGTCTATTGCCCATTAACTTCACTGATTTGTAATTCACTCTTTAAGTTCTTTTAATGCCTAACATATGGATCGTATTTACTTTTGCCAACCTGTTTGGTTTATTACACGAGAACCCAAGTCAACCACCAAGAAAGATTGAAAGTGTACGAGCTCAAGAGCTCAACGCGAATGGAATTTCAATTCATGATCGATAAGTGATGGTGCTAGTGAAATCTTAGAAATGTCTGATTACGATTGGATTGACATTCACATAAGCTCAAGTTACTACAACCTCTGAGAAAAAAAGATAACAGCTTTAGTTTCAATGAAAGTTCCGTAACTTCATCGCTCTAACTTCCTAAGCTGCTGCATCAGATTCATTTAATTACAAAAGTCACCAAATATGTGTATATGTATACATACATATAGCCATCACTTCATTTTATTTCTCCTAGTGACTTCGGAATTCGGACTAACTAAGAAATTCCAACAAGAATACTAATTTAATTTCCATAAGAATATTAAAATCCATAAAATATAAGTAACTTCCATCTGGGTTTAAAAAATAAAAAATAAATAAAAAAAAAAAGTTGCTTTGCACGAACTAATGAAACAGAAACCCTAGAAAAAAAGAACTCTTAATAAAAGGCATAATTTCCACTAAAATCATATCTGAAAAATACTAGTTAAATTCACATGAAAAGAACAATTAAGATATGAAATTGAGCAACTTCCATTAATGTGTGTATATATATATATATATACTGATAAGAAGAATAACAAGGTTTTAGGGGAAACGGAATATACCGGATTAGAGGAAATGACGGTGGAGGAGAAGTTACCACGAGAGGGAAGGTTAGCAAGGAATGGGGAAGCGCCGCCGTCTGAGCCAGCCGGAGCATTGCTCGGCGAGGGTGCGAGGCCACCGTCCATGTAATTGTATGTATTCAAAGACAATTACCAAATGGCGAGTTGGGGTAAAATTAAATGGGTATTTATACTTCGGTCACTTTTCCTCCTTTTGTACTTCATACTTATCCCAATTAAAATGGTGGATAAAATATTAAAATTTATTTTTCACTTAATCCATTAAAACATTGGATTTTTATTGATAAGTCTATAACCATTTTTATTATTTTAGATTTATTGTTAATTTTTTTTTTTTTTTTTTTGAGTAATTCAAGTCGGGAAGTAGGGGAGGAGGGACTCGAACCCTAGACCTTTTACCCTATTGGTAAGGCTAAGTACCAACTCTCCTAATGAGGGTTGGTGATTTATTGTTAATATTAAACGTCATAAATAAGGGGCTATTCGAGAGAACTCCCTCTAACATTTTTTAATAAGGCTGGATCTAGCGCCTTTTGTATTATTAGTGATAGATCCAACTTTTTGTTATTCAAATTTACTCTCCCTTCTATTCACTCTCCATTACTTTTTTTCCATTTAATTATAAAATTCGTTTATTTGTTTAGGTTCATTTGGTATACACCCCTAATATGGAAAATATATAGGGATAGATCCGCCCCAAAAATTCTTTCTTTGAGATATCCCTAGAGAGGCAAAAGTTGGGCCCTTATGTGCAATTTTCGCCCAACTGCATTTAGCATTTTGAACCTGCATTTATCATTTTTATAGATGTTTTAATAAAAAATATAAATGTTTGTTTTATTATTATTTTTTTATATATACCCTCTTTTGTATTTTTTTATTTTTCTATTTTTTTAATTTTTTATTTTTTTTAAATTTAAAAAAAAAAAAAATTCAAATTTTTGATAAATTTATTGTACTGAAATAGACGACACATGACTATAGTATATACTCTACATATGACTATAGTATACCACAGTCATATATGGTTATGGTCGACCGATTATGTAAACGGTTGATTATATAAAAAAAAAACACTTCATCTACACCAACAAATCACAATTTGAATATGGATATTATAAATCAATTAGTACCCAATATGGAAAAATACAATCATCAATATCACTATACATTAGAAAAAACGAATAACATATGTGCAACCCAGTAACAGGTGGCAGAGTTTCAGCCCAGACCCCTCACAAACTATCCTCGTATAGCTCCCGCTGCTCACCTCCATTTGTTTTTCTCCAGAAGAAAAGATGTGGCCTTTCTAACAACCCCACGTGTAAATCAATTTAAAAGCACCTCATTTAATGTAAACTAAGAAAGAGGACATTGATATCACACCGTTTTTCATCTTCTTCGTCGAAATCGAAGAGCGACGCTTGCGGCGGATCGTGGATTTGCGAAGGGTGGACCGGCAGCAACGGCGACGGCTCTATGTCTTTGGCTTCGGATCTTGTTACGGCGGATTTGAAACGCTTGGAGGTGGAAGGGCTTTGGGTGGAGAAGGTTAGGGTTTGGGTGGGTAAGAGAGATCAAATTAAATGAGAAAGATTGTGTTTCGTTGCTCTTATTTCCCAAAAACTGCCCATTAAAGGCAAAACAGTCATATCACTTGGTCTCAAGGGTCTCACAAATTAAGATCAAAATTTGAATTTTTACCTAGGGCGAAAAAATTCATTGAACCTCCTTGTATATATTTTCAAAACTAAGGGGTATCACTCATTTACCATATTTATTTAATGAAAATTTGTTTTTCTAAAAAAATTAAAAATTAAATAAAATATCTTCAGTTTGTTCTTTTTTTCCAGTTTTTTAATTTTCAAATTGACCACAATTTTTTTTGAAAACAACTATAACTTTTTTCTAAATCAACTATAATTTCTTGTTTTTGTTTTTGCTTATTTTTTTCTAGCATCAACTACAAAAATGTGAAATAACTACATTTTTTGTTCATCTTTTCCCTGTATCAACTATAAGAAAACTGTAAACAATTATAAAAAAGTAGTAGTTTTGAATAGTAGGTTTACCAAATAAAGTCGACTACAAGTTAACGAAATCAACTATAAAAATTGTGGTTTACACTAGCAAGTTTAGCAGAGATAAAAACAATTATAAATTAACGAAATCAACTATAAATTTATCAAAATCTACTAAAAAAAATTGAAATCGATTATAAAAAAATTTACAATCAACTAAAACTGTAGAAACCAACTACAAAAAATCTAAAGCAACTATAAAGCTATCGAAAACAACTAAGGAAAAAACGAATAGCAGAACACTAAAATACTACAAAAAATGAAAACAACTATGCAAGTGTAACTAGGTGGAAAAGACTAAGAGCCCGTTTGGCTAAGCTTATTTAAAACATCTTATAAGCTCCTACATCTGATAAGATGTTTTAGGAGCTGATAAGCTGTTAGATCTTATTTTAAAAATTAATTTTTAAGGTGTTTGGATATGTAACTTATAAGTTAATTTTAGTTTTTATAAGTTAATCAGGTGTTTGGAAATAAAAGGTCTGTTTATCACTATAATGACAAAAAAGTACATGACGCCATTATAACTGTCAAACTAATTCGACTTAAATAATTTTGTTCCTAAAATGTTATTATAATAATATTTACAAATTAATTTTTCAAATAAAAATAATAATATAAAATTATATATTAAACATACCAAATATTTTTTTATGTATGTTGATATGACATTTGACAATTTTTTAAAATAAAATGAAGTGTAATAAAATATTTTAATGAAACAGATTTGTGAAAGTTTTAATTTTTCTCCCATTAATATATTAATATATAATAATATAAAGGTTGTAAAAGAAATGTATATTTTTTTATAGCTAGATAAAAGAAATATAATTTATTATTGAGATAATAAGAATATTCGGGTATTTTTATATACATATAAAATATAAATAGAGAACATTTTTTTTACAATTATTATGATAATTATATTTTAACTAATTATTAATCTTGATTACAAGAATATGTTGTTTTGATAAAATATAAATGTTATTAGTATTCATGTAATATAATAAAGTATTTGAGGGTAATTTTGTATTTTAAGTGTTTTAGTAAAGAATCAAATAAGATCTTATTGAAAAAAGGTGGGGTGGAGGTACTTTTTTAAAAACATCTTATAAGCTCCCTAACAGCTTATTTTTTGAAAAAATAAGATCTTTTCGAATTTTTTTACCAAACACTTTTTAACAGCTTATAAGCTCTTAAACATCTTATAAGATGTTTTTAGGAGCTTATAAGCTTAGCCAAACAGGCTCTAAACCAAATCAAACCAAACCAAACTCAAAACAGTAAATACCCAAATCAATCTTGACAAATGAGATTTCTTCAGCTATTTTTTTTTAATCTCTACTAATATTGTTAGAATTATTTCGTGCAAATTAATTATAAATTTGTGTCCGATAAATTCCAGATTCAGTTTTAGCTACTGTTCTACTGTTTTACGAAGAGTTGCAACAGTTAATGGAACAGTAATAAAAAGACACAAATTTTAAAGTGGTTCGGATACAATTGTACCCTACATCCACGGGGACCTGCAAATGAAATTCACTAATTTTTAGTTTTACGAATACAGTAATAGGACTTAATCGAAAATGCAAAGACTCCCTCTTTGTCGACGCCGTTCTTGTATCCTACGCTGAATTGTCAATCTTCACTTGCAGCACGTCCCTTTCCGCACGGTTGAAATTCCTTCAACGCTGAGTCCCTCAGTCGGCGGATCGACCTCCTCCCGAGATCTTCTGAATTCTTCTCCCGAAGAATCGATCTTCTTTTCGGTGAAAGAAGCAAAACTTTTCTCTGTATTTTCTTCTCGATTTAAGACCGGGAATTCTGGAGCAGCAACGTAAGAGCAGAAATTCGTTTTCTCTCCAAAATAATGGGACGGACAATAACTACGTTGATGCTGCCTTCTTATATTTCCTTTTGTTGAATTAGTAGAGCCCTACACAAGAAATAGAGCCCATTAGGTTAGATATAATCTTACGTAAGGAAAAAGAGTTATGTAAACAAGGAAAATCTTATTCAAAGGAATTCCTTGTTAATAAAACACTTAGGTAATTAAATAAATTAATGACAAAATAAGAGTTTAAAGAACTAAGGAAACTTCCCTAGTTTTTATACACGTTTTTCGTATACGTCATGAAAAACCGAAATAGAATCCTCTCGGATTCTAACAATCTCCCCCTTTGTCATCTATTTATTATAATCAAGTCCTCCCCCTTAATCAAAAACCTGACAAAAACATTAGACTGCATAAAAGAGTAACTGTTAGAACAGTTAACAAAAACAAACAAAACAACAGTCAAAAAGAGAGCAGAATTAAGCCTATCCGACTATTACAAGCCATTGTTCAGAAAACAACTTCAACAATCAAATAAAACAAAATAAAAGGAAAAAATTAATCTAGAATATCCTCGGCATCCACGAACAGCTCTTCTTCATCATCAGTATCTGCCTCAGCTGTTGCACCACCAACTGTTGGAACAGTTGGAGCAGCAGTTTGATCACTGGATCCAGCAGCAGCTGCAACTCCCCCTGAGCGAGATATCTCCTGATGAGCGGCATCGTGGCCAGCTTCCCCTGAATGAGCGGCATCTCCCCCTGAAGTGTCTCCCCCTTTCTGAGCAAGGGCGGTATAGTAGTCGATTTTTGTCTTCAGTGCATCGGCTCTTGCGAGGGTGGCCTTATACTCTGCGGAAAGAAGGGAAATAACGTCGGAAAGTATGGGAGCGGTAGCGGAAGGAGCAGATTGATCGCCGGAAGTAGGAGATGGTCGGCACGGTAGGTCATCCACACGAGGCACGCGGCGAGAATCGGAATGAGGATCCACTATCTTCGAGGAGATAGAGAGAGGAAGTGGGAGAGACGGAACTGCGTTCTTCCGATTTGGGATGTAGCCTTGGTCAATCAGAAGTCGGTAGATCAACGAGGGAAACGGAAGAGAGTAGGCAGTAGACTTAGAATCGGCTTCGGCCACGATTTCTTCAAAGATGAATTGTGCAAGATCACATGGGAAGCCACTTCCAATGCAGTACAGTAGAAGTCCTCGTCGTCGATTCAGAGTACCATGGTGAGCAGTGGGGAACCAATTTGTAGTTCCAATGCCGAATAAGATCCGGTACTTCATAGTAAGATCAGTCGTCTGGAGAGGCCATGTGCGCATCTTGCCTCCAGTAAGGGTGGATATCAACTCAGAATCACCAACTGTCGGAGCCACAGTTCCAACTGTTGACAGGTCAAAGAGAGATGCAATCCGAGTGGGATTGAACTCGTAGACTCGATTAGAAACATACACCCTTTCGTAAAAACCACTACGACTATCAGAGACTCCACTAGTTAGGTTTGCATAGAAATCATGAATCACTTGACTCTCAAAATGAGAAAAACGAGTCACAGTCGCAAAGATACCAGCACTACGGAGTAGATCAGAAAAACCATACGCATCAAACGAGGGACCTAAGGGTCGTTCGGAAACAAAAGGTCGTCGACTTACCAGACGCCATCGGATTTGATTCGCTCGGAGAAAGAACCGAGAATTAAAGGCATCGACGGCAGATATAGGCACCACGGGATCGGGTGCAGAGTCATCAGAGGTGGTGGGTTGAGCGGAAGGCGAGGCAGAGTGAGGACCACGTCGACGGGAGCGACGGAGCGGCGGTGGTGTGGTGGCAGGTCGCTTGCCTTTGTGGACCGACGAGGATGGCGGCGGTGGAGGTGAAGCCGGTGCGGGGGTTGACAGCGGCGGCGAGGTCGGTTCAACAGGCGGTGGAGCAGAGTGTGGCAGCGGAGAAGATGGCGGAGAATAGGTGAAGGGTGACGGCGGTGTCATAGGCGGCGACGGCGACGTCACTGGCGGCGACGGCGGTGGAGAAACCCTAGGAACAGCAACGAGTGGCCGATTGCCAAAATTGGCAGCGGAGGCGGCCGGAAGGGGAAGTGGGGGTTCCCAATATGCGAGGGGGACGGCATCCAACGGCTCCGCGAATGACGATTGGGGACCAGGACGACTAGGCGGCAGTGGGTCCGTCGGAGATGTGGCCGATGGTCGAGAGGGTCGTCGTTTAGACGAAGAAGACGATCCCCTGGTATTCTTTCGTTTCCCCATGAAGATGTTCCTTGATCTCCTTCGATTTGATGGAAATTTTGGGAGGTTTTGCTGCAAACAAAAAAAAAAACGGAGCACCAAGGCAGAAGAGAAGAAGAAGAAAGGGAATTTGGGAAAAAAAAACTAAAAACAAAATTACGCAGAGATGACTGTTGGCCTTTCTGATGGGTATTTTAGCAATTAGGAAAAATATAGTGAGAAAGTTGCAATTATTATTCTGCCAACACTGATAGCAGTTAATTAAAACCAAAGTCAGATACAGCAACTCTCAAACTTCTCATATGAAGCCCAATACAGTTCAAGAAAACATCGAGAAGAAAAAAAATGCTCAGAAAAGTGGGTGACTTCAAAAAAATGATTGCCGCCAAAAACATATACGAACCCACCCCCGGTTTTTTTTTTTTTTTTTTTTTTTTTTTTTTTTTTTTTATATATATATATATGCCTAATATGCAGAATTAAAATACTAGGACAAAAAAGTAGACGTGAGAGAACGAAGAGAAGATGAGTGAGTAAACACGAGTGAATAGGATACTATTAGGACTATCAAACCCATGGGGTTTATCTTCAATTTTAACAAAAAGCAAGCTCCAAAATACAAACTAACGAGACTAACAATAAATTTAATACCCTCAAATCAAGCACAAAAACGCTCTTATTAGGTAGCATACACACCCTACTAATGGTAGCTTTTTCATGAAGAGCAGAGCAATTTAATTAGCGAGATAGTTGTAGTCGTGCAATGTGTAGTCCCCTGGGCTTTCTAATTGAGTCGTGTGGTGAGTGTTCGATCATGAGGTTTACCGGCTCAACTCAAAAAGGCTTCGAACTATTCACTGACCATATAATGGTCGTGCAATGTGTAGTCCCCTGGGCTTTCTATTTGAGCCTTGTAGGAGCTTTCGGCCACGTGATTTACTGACTCAACTCAAAAAGGCTTCGAACTATTCACAGACCAATTTATTATATATAGTTTTTTTTTTTTTTTTTTTTTAAAACAAATTCAAGAGTAGCTTTCACTCATTTGGAGAGGCAGCTTTTCCTTATGAAAGTGTTAAACCATGACGAGATTGTGAAGAGAATTAAATAAACTAAAGTCTCAATAGCTATCATTCGGGGATTGATGAAGTTTTACCTCACAAAGTTCGAAAGTACAGATAGTATCCAAAACACAAGAGTTTTCATCACATGCAGCATGACTAATGCAGAACTAAGATGAACAAAATGCAGTATGTGTGATGTGTCCAAAAAAAAAATTAAAAGTTGCAAGTCTGGACACAGACAGTTGCAACAGTTTATGCAACTGCACAGATCAAACAATACAGATTCCAAGCGAATTTCGCAAGGAATCGAACCTATGTGCATCAAGGGGTTTAGTAAAGATGTCAGCAAGTTGTTTTTCTGTTGTGACATACTCTAATGAGACAGTTCCTTCCTCTACCAGATTTCTAATGAAATGGTACCGGATTTCAATATGCTTAGTTCGAGAGTGCTGTACTGGATTTTTGGAAATATTAATTGCACTCATATTGTCACAATAAATATGCAATAAATCTTGACTAATACCATAATCACATACCATTTGTTTCATCCATAAGAGTTGGGCACAACAGCTACCTGCGGCGATATATTCCGATTCGGCAGTGGAAAGCGAGATACTATTCTGTTTTTTGCTGTACCAGGACACGAGATTGTTACCAAGATAGAAGCATCCTCCAGTTGTGCTTTTTCGATCATCTGCATCACCTGCCCAATCAGCATCGCTAAAGCCTGCAAGTGTTGTGTTAGTATCCATAGAATACCAAATGCCGAAATCAATTGTTCCACTTACGTAGCGAATGATTCGTTTTACAGCACTAAGGTGGCATTCCTTGGGGTTGGATTGATACCTGGCACAAACTCCAACACTATAGCATATATCTGGTCGGCTAGAAGTAAGATACAAAAGACTACCTATCATGCTGCGATAAAGTGTGGGATCTACAGCTGTTGCATCCAACTGTCGCGACAGTTTGTCGTTCGTTCCCATAGGAGTTCTAACAGTTTTTGCAGATTCCAAACCAAAACGTTTGACAAGGTTTTTTGCATACTTGGATTGAGTTATGAAAATTCCATCACTCATTTGTTTAACTTGAAGTCCTAGAAAATACATGAGTTCCCCAACCATGCTCATTTCAAATTCACTAGACATTTGTTTAACAAATTCTTCGATTTTTGTTTGCGAGGTAGATCCAAAAACGATATCGTCTACGTAAATTTGAGCAATCAGGATGTCTCCCTTTGATTTTTTAAAGAAAAGAGTTCGATCGACGCTACCCCTAGTGTATCCCTTGTGCGATAAAAATTCTGTAAGACGCTCATACCAAGCTCGAGGCGCTTGTTTGAGACCATACATGGCTTTGTTTAATTTGAAAACATGCTTGGGATAATGTGGATCTTGAAATCCTTTGGGTTGTTCAACATAAACTTCTTCTTTTAAAATACCATTTAAGAAAGCGCTTTTGACATCCATTTGAAAAAGTTTGATTTTTAGAAAACAAGCAATGGCTAGGAGTAATCGAACAGATTCTAGTCTAGCAACAGGTGCAAAAGTTTCATCGAAGTCAATGCCTTCGATTTGACTATAGCCTTGAGCAACTAATCTAGCTTTGTTACGAATGATATTTCCGTGTTCATCAGACTTATTTTTAAAAACCCATTTTGTACCTATTATATTGACATTGTCAGGCCTAGGGACCAAGACCCACACGTCATTCCTAACGAATTGTTCCAGTTCCTCATGCATGGCTTGAATCCAATATTCATCTAATAAGGCTTCTTTGACGTTTTTGGGTTCTAGAGTTGAGGTGAAACAAACATACCTTGCCATTTCCTTGTAATTCACCTTGGGTTTACCTCGGGTTTGAATTCCTTCTTCAACTGAACCAATGACTTGATCCACTGGATGATTCTTCTTGACTCTTCTTGAGGGTTCCTTGTGAGTTTGGTCATCCAGTTCGAGAGGCCTGACCTCAGCTTCGTCTCCTGTTTCAGAATTGACGTCACTGTCTTCTGAAATGGTGGAGGCTGCATCAACTGTTGGAACTGTTGGTGCGACACTGGAACTGTTTTCCGATTCCTTTGTTGGTTCCTCTTCCAGTGGTCCTGCATCATTGTTAAAATCATCAAATTGAACATATGCAGATTCCATCACAGATTTTGTTCTAAGATTAAATATTCTATACGCATGGCTATTTCGAGAATAGCCTAAGAATATTCCTTGATCACTTCTAGCATCGAATTTCCCAAGCTGTTCTCTGTCATTCAAAATAAAACAAGTACAACCAAAAGTACGAAGATAGTTGAGTTGGGGTTTTTTACCTTTCCAAATTTCGTACGGAGTTTTAGTGGTACCTGGTCGAAGATAGACTCGATTAATAATATGACATGCAGTGTTAACTGCTTCTGCCCAAAAGCGAGGAGCGATCTCCTTTGCGTTCATCATGACCCTGGCCATCTCTTGCAGAGTGCGATTTTTGCGTTCAACCACTCCATTTTGTTGAGGTGTTTTAGGTGCAGAGAATTCATGAGATATTCCATATTTTTCACAAAAGTTAGTAAATAAGGAATTTTCAAATTCTCTCCCATGATCGCTCCTAATCCTCACGATGTTCTGCTGTTTCTCAACACTCACCTTTTTGCATAATTTTTTAAACACATCAAAAGAATCGGATTTTTCCCTAATAAATTCTACCCAAGTAAATCTAGAAAAATCATCTACACACACAAATATGTACCGTTTTCCACCTATACTCTCTACTTGCATTGGTCCCATAAGGTCCATGTGTAGAAGTTCTAGGTTTCCACTGGTTCTCACATTAGCTAAAGCCCTGTGTGAACTTTTGATTTGTTTACCCATTTTGCAATCACCACAGATTTTTCCTATTTCTTTAGTGAGTTTGGGCAGCCCTCTAACATATTCACAGCTGGAGATTTTTACGAGATTATCAAAGTTCAGGTGTCCTAACCTTTTGTGCCAAAGCACTGTAGAGTCTGACAGACTGTTGAAACAGTTCGTACCTGCAGAGACAAGAATATAGCAATTGTCAGATGATCGAGTTACCTGAATAACACAATTCTCGTCTTTGTCTAATACTCGACATGCGAATTTGTTGAATCTGACTTCAAGATCTTGATCACATAGCTGGCTGATGCTTATCAGATTTGACGTGAGCCCTTCTACAAGTAGTACATTCTTCAGCTTTGGCAGATTCTCATGATTTAGTGATCCTTTCCCTAGCACTTCACCCTTTTTTCCGTTTCCAAAGGTAACAGCTCCACCGGTGATTTGTTGATAGTTTTTCAGAAACTCTTTAACACCGGTCATATGTCGTGAACACCCACTGTCAAAATACCAATCATTAGTAGTACTTGCTTTTAAAGAAGTAATCGCAGATAAGCATTTAAACGTGGACTTTTCAACCCAAATTTTTTGCTGAGGTCTATTGGAAATATCAATTTTATTTTTGGGTTTTTGAGAGGGTGAAGGAAAATAATCAGCCCTAGCAGAGTAAAGAGAACGAGCCACAAGCTTTTTCACAAGTTTTAAATATTTGAAACATCTAGGACGTATGTGACCTAGTTTTTGACAGAAAAAACAAGTGGGAATAAACTTTTTCTTTGAATCGTGTTTCGTTGCTTCAACAGTTGCAACTGTTTGTGAGACAGAAGCTTGTTTAACAAAGTTGATTTTTCTGTTTTGATCTTCCTTTTGCTTTAGATCAACTTTGGGTAGCTGACTCCCTCCTATGCCTAGACGATTATAGTTTGGCTTGTTGTTGCTTAGGATTTCATCTAGATTACCTCTACCCAAGTTCAATTTTGCAATTGCTTCTTGAGTTTGAGTAAGTTTAGCCTGCAAACTATTTTTCTCTTGATCACTAGATATGACCCTTTCCTCAAGAGTAGAGATTCTTACCTTCAGTGTCTTGTTTTCCTCTACAAGCACAAACTTCTCCTTTTCCAGGAAGTTATTTACCTTAACGACGTCAAGCCATTTTTGGTACATTTTTTCATATACCTCCTTTACTTCATCCAAGGTTGGTTCTTCCTCATCACTGCTGCTGTTCGGATCCTCTGCAAAAGAAGAATTTTCGTTTAGATTTTTGTCATAGTCAGAACACATATTTTCATACCTGGATTCTGTTTCACAGTCTGTTGCAACAGTTGAAGCAACAGTTGATTCTGAGCTGTCCAGAGGAACTTTGCTGCTGAATGCTACAAAGTTAGTGACTTGATCGTTGCTTCCTTGGTCATCATCAGATTCTTCTTCATCGCTCCAAACAGTAGTAAGTGACATTTTCTTCTTTTTCTTCAGGGTGTTTGCGCATTCTGATTGAATGTGACCAAAACCTTCGCATTCTCGACATTGTATTCTTCTTGGTTTTGACTCCTCTGAGTTATCTTGATTTGAATTTCTCCTAGAATTTTGAAAATTCACGGGTTTCCCTGTGCTTGGAAGATTTCCCCTTTTTCCGATTTTTTTGAGAAATTTCCCAAAATTTTTCGATAGTAGTGCCAAGGTTTCTTCAACCGTTTGCTCATCTTCTTGAGTTGACGAATTTTGGGGCGTTGCATATGATGTTTCTGCTTGAAAGGCTATCTTCTTTTCTCTAGACTTTTCACGATGATTTTCACCATGATTGAGTTCTTGTGCTAGAAGTTTCCCCATGAGTTCGTCTAGTTTGAGCGTGTCAACATCTCTGACTTCTTCAATGGCAGCAATTCGGTAAGCGAATCTTTCAGGTAATGAGCGCATCGCTTTTCTCACTAATTTGCTTTCTGAGTATGGTTCACCGAGTGCGTATGATTCATTGGAGATATCACATAATTTAGCATGGAAGTCAGTGATCGTCTCATTCTCCTCCATCTTCAAATTTTCGAATTTGGTGGCCAGCATTTGTAGCTTGGATGTCCTTACAGTTGACGTTCCTTCGTATGTGACTTGAAGGATTTCCCAAGCTCTTTTTGCAGATTCACAAGACGCTATTAGTTTGAATTGATTATCATCAACACCACTAAATATTGCGTTTAGGGCCCTTGAGTTGTAGTTTGCGAGTAGTATCTCTCCATCATTCCAATCTGCTTCTGGTTTGAATACTTCCACTTTGTCTTCTCCTTTGACCATGGGAGGTGTCCAACCAGTTATGATGGCGCGCCATGCTCTCTCATCTATGGATTTGATAAACATCTTCATTTTCAATTTCCAGTATGAGTAGTTGGAGCCGATTAGGAGAGGTGGACGAGTAGTTGAAGATCCTTCTCGTTGAGTATTCATATCTGCACAAAATAAGAGTAATTAGTTCCCAAAATCTCACTAGATGTATTTAGTGACAGGCTCTTGATGCCAATTGTTAGAATTATTTCGTGCAAATTAATTATAAATTTGTGTCCGATAAATTCCAGATTCAGTTTTAGCTACTGTTCTACTGTTTTACGAAGAGTTGCAACAGTTAATGGAACAGTAATAAAAAGACACAAATTTTAAAGTGGTTCGGATACAATTGTACCCTACATCCACGGGGACCTGCAAATGAAATTCACTAATTTTTAGTTTTACGAATACAGTAATAGGACTTAATCGAAAATGCAAAGACTCCCTCTTTGTCGACGCCGTTCTTGTATCCTACGCTGAATTGTCAATCTTCACTTGCAGCACGTCCCTTTCCGCACGGTTGAAATTCCTTCAACGCTGAGTCCCTCAGTCGGCGGATCGACCTCCTCCCGAGATCTTCTGAATTCTTCTCCCGAAGAATCGATCTTCTTTTCGGTGAAAGAAGCAAAACTTTTCTCTGTATTTTCTTCTCGATTTAAGACCGGGAATTCTGGAGCAGCAACGTAAGAGCAGAAATTCGTTTTCTCTCCAAAATAAAGGGACGGACAATAACTACGTTGATGCTGCCTTCTTATATTTCCTTTTGTTGAATTAGTAGAGCCCTACACAAGAAATAGAGCCCATTAGGTTAGATATAATCTTACGTAAGGAAAAAGAGTTATGTAAACAAGGAAAATCTTATTCAAAGGAATTCCTTGTTAATAAAACACTTAGGTAATTAAATAAATTAATGACAAAATAAGAGTTTAAAGAACTAAGGAAACTTCCCTAGTTTTTATACACGTTTTTCGTATACGTCATGAAAAACCGAAATAGAATCCTCTCGGATTCTAACAAATATGAAATTATTCATAAATCAATTGATTTGTTGAGAATTCGTCGAAATTGGATGATGCAAATTATTAAGTATATATATATATATATGTCTATGGCCCCCTTTCTCCGCCCCCCTATTTACTTTCACTTTTTTTTTTTTGCCACTTTTTATTTGAAACGACGCCGTTCTGTTCGCCCAGCCAATCAGCTGTCCCCCTTCTTTTCTTTTCCGTTTTCTTTCTGAATATGCACGATCGACGTGCTTCTTTATTTTCCCTTTTCTTTTACTGTTCTCGCGTCGTTCCAAACGGTGGCCTACAATTGTTGACTCTGTTCGTGGCCGCCGCCGCTTCGTTTGACAGCCACCGCCCCAGCCGCCGACGTCACTTCCCACCACATTTTTCCCCCAATTGCAGACCTCTCCCGTTTTCGATCATATCCGGAGTTGGATTACTCATGAATTGTCGGCTCATAATTTTTGGGTGCCCACCCCTTTTCTCCAACCCAATTTCTCAGCCATGGTACTGATTTTATTTTCTTCCTCCTCTTCTTTTTCTCCAGTTCTCCCATTTTTTATGCATTGGTATTGGTTCGATTTTATTTTAGAAGCAACGCTTGATCAAGAAACCACAACTCTCGGTTACCAGGTATGCAATCAATCCTAATCCTACCCCTACTTCGTCTAATTTGGTATCTTGCACATCTCTCTATTTGTGGGCTACTCGGTGTTGATTGGGGTGATTTTTTCTCATGTTTCCCTAAATTTCTTGGGGCGATGGATTTATTTTATGTTTTATCTTTGAGGTTTCATATCTTGCTGGTGGTTAATTGTTGATGGAACTCCCCGTTGGAGTACATAAAAGCTCTTGAGGTGGTGGTCATTCTTTTATGCAACCCCTGCTATTTTAGCCTCATGATTGTGATTGCTAATTAACATTTTCTTAACAGGATTTAAGTATTATAAATTGTTATAACCAAAACAATGTTTTGCCATTGCAGTTTATCTAATGGAACCTCAGTGTACCTTTAATTTGTATTGTTTACCTTTTTTTCTTTGTATGCAGATCTATCAGGTGCTTGCACATCCCTGTACAAAATATTAGCCGCATACACATGCAAGAAGGTATAATAATGGAAACTCATAATTTTTCATATTATCGGGTAGTGGCATGATCTAGAATTTTGTACTGTTCATTTGTCTGCATTTACGTGACATATTGTTGACCAGTAATACTTTTGCGTATAATGACTGAATTCTAACACTGATTATGTTATTACTTGCAGGTTTCTTAAACTTGAGGTTGTCCCGATCCACTTGTTGCATCACAAGGTTTGTCTCAAGCAATGGTTTACATTTTTTCATAAATGATGCTTTAAATTCTTGAAGGGGTAAAGAGCAGAATTTTTTTTTTTTTTTTTTTTCTTTTTGTATTTAGAATGCATAGTCTATTTCTCTTGACATTATGCATCATAGTTTTCTAAGTCATTTTCTTCAATTCCATTCTGGTAGGACAGGAATCTTAACACAATAGCAAAGTGTGAGAAAACTTTTAAGCAGTTAAGTCTGGTTATAATACGGTTAAAACTTTGTACATAGAAAACATGCTATATGTTTGCTTCGGCTATTCCTTTCAAGTCCTATATGGTGCACGGTTTCCATTCATATTTCAATTTTTATTAGCAATTGAAATTTTATGAATTGCTCCTTTTCTTTTTGTAGATTGGTAACATCAGTTGTTGATGTTGAACCTCCGGCTGATTGGGTGAAGATTAACTCACATGCACTAAGAAAATTGACCGTTTTAATTTGCAGAAGGATTGTTTCGAGGTTTATACCTTAGTCCCAGGACTGTTACGTGAAGAGGTATGTACTCCCTTGCCGTAAACTGTATCTGTGGTATTCCTTATATAGGCTGAATCGTTCTGAGAGGAATAAAAGAGAGAGTCAGCAATAGCAGCGGCGAGGAGGACGATGAATCGTTCCGAGATGAACAAAAGAGAGGTTCGGAATCTGGTGTTGACGGAAACTTTTAGTACATATTTCGTCTGATTACATAGTTTCAGACAGAACTAACTTATATAGGCTTCGATGCTGTTAGGATTCAATTCGAGGTTTTGGCTGATTCATGCAAAAACAATAGTGTTGATGTTTCTTTTTAATTTCCTCTGCATTTGATTGGCATCGATGACCCTATTCATTTCCATTCGCATAATCTGTTTTTCTCTTGAAGAGTGAGTGATTAAATTCCTTCAACTAATGTTGATGAGCTCACTTCAATTTTATCAGGCTATTTGTGTAGCACTTTTGTCATTGAAAAGGGTTGAATTCTGCATTTGTAATATTGGGAGAAACATTGTATTTTATTGGATTCATCAGATTAAAAAATAAAAAAATTGTTTCAGGGATATCCAAGAAAATTCTATTCGTTTGCTTTGTGGCCTTCTTCGCAACATGTACAGCTTCCTCCACCAAACACGTGCGGCTCCAAAAACGGGTCCACAGTTACAGTATCAAGAATACAGCTCAAAGATGGAAGACACTTGGCTTACAAAGAATATGGTCTCCCAAAAGATAACGCAAAGCACAAAATCGTATTTGTCCATGGATTCGATTCTTGCAGGCACGATGCCTCTGCTATAACCGCACTTCTCTCTACGGATTTTTTTTCCATTACATTGCCTAACGTCTTTTTCTGTGCTCGTTAGTGATAAATTAATGTTTGAACTCGTTTGATTTTCAGGAAATTGTTGAAAGCGAAGGAGTGTATGTTGTTTCATTCGGCATACCTGGTTATGGAGAGAGTGATCCTAAAAATACGAGGACAAATACCCCTCATAATGTCGGTTCATGAAAATATTTGCTTATATGACGAAGTTTTTTTATAATTAAGTTCTGTATTTTCGTTAGAATTTCTCTCATTATTACATCACAAAACAAATACTAATGACATTATTATGTTTGCTTACATAGTCTCTAGATCATGTGCTGAAAAGTACTGCATTACAGGTAGGAGTGAAATCAAAGAATCTCCTTCACCTTTGCCCTTCACCTTTGCGTGCTGCCAATTTTTCCTCTTTAAGTTTTGATCAAATAAATCGACCGGGCACCGTACCTTGCGCGGTGCTTCATCACTAGTATATATATGTATTTGCACAATCAACATCCTTATTTAATAAACCTATTTACAAATTAGTCTAGCACAAATTTCTGATATCAAATTTGCGATATATTTAATTCTTAAAGTTTTCTCCACAATAACACCATGCATGCTGGAATTGCACAAAGGTGTCATCAATTACACAAGTATTATTTATTTAGGAGATAAAAATTTGATAAAAAATCAAAAAATAATATTTATGAGATAAAAATATGATAAAAATCGTAAAATAAAATTTAAAATAATATTTAGGAGATAAAAATATGATAAAAATCGAAAATAATATTTAAAATAATGTTAATGAGATAAAAGTTAATAAAACACTACCTATATTTTTCAATAAATTAAAATTGATACTGAACCGTGAAGAATCATTCTAGCTTCAATCTTCTATTTTTTATTAATATATCTCAAAAGTCAAATCTTAAGAGATAAAGATAGAAATTCGATTTGTTAAATCTTAATCTATTTGTTTGGATTATAAATTTTACTACGAAAAAAAACTACTGTTATATAAAATATGAATAGTAGAATTTTCTTAAATTTTACTACATTAGTGTATTATATATATATATATTTTTTTTATTTTATGTATTAAATTGATCATTTTTTAATAAAAGTGAGGTTGCTCCTAGTAAACCCTAGGAAATTTTTTCCGCTCATCCAATAGTTATAATTTTTATTTATTTATTTTAATTATTATTTTTATTATTTTATTTCATTTAATATAATCAAGTTTAATAATCCATTAAGTATCCTGAATTTTTTGAACCCAAAATCTACGTATCTTATTAATAAAAGTAAGATAGCTCCTAGTAAACCCTAAGAAAATTTTCCCGCTCATTTAATAATTGTAATTGTCATTTATTTATTTAATCATTTATTTTTATTATTTTATTTCCTTTAATATAATCAAGTTTAATAAATCCATTAAGTATTCAGATTTTTTGACCCAAAATCCACGTATCTTATTAATAAAAGTAAGGTTGCTCTTGGTAAACCCTATGAATTTTGTTCCGCTCATCTGTTAGTTATAATTGTCATTTATTTATCTAATTATTAGTTTTATTATTTTATTTCATTTAATATAATCAAGTTTAATCATTCATTAAGTATCCAAAATATTTTGACCCCAAAATCTACATATTTTATTATTAAAAGTAAGGTTGCTCCTAGAAAACTCCAGGAAATTTTTCCCGCTCATTTGTTAGTTAGCTATAATTGTCATTTATTTATTTAATTATTATTTTATTTCATTTAATTTAATAAAGTTTAATAATCCATTAAGTATCCATTTTTTCCCCAAAATCTACGTATCTTATTAATAAAAGTAAGGTTGCTCCTACTAAACCCCAATGATATGCCTAATTGAGTCAATCCAATGGACCTACGATTTATTTACCTACTGAGCCACGAGCCCAATATTGAACACCACTACTATCTAGGCCCAATCACATTCAAATAAGGTTTAGGCCCGACAATCTCAACTAATTAAACTTCAGTCCATTCAATGAGGTATAAATAAATGTTTTAACTCATTCCCTAAGATACGTCCTATTATCTAAGCAATACTACAACCTGTGATCTCGAGACTATTTCTACTATCCGCACGTCTGACTTGACCGTCGGAGGAATTTCCGCCGAATCAACCGCCGGCTTAGTTTACGTGTTCTATGATCGAAAGTATCTCAAGGTCTAGGGTTGTTCATGGGTCGGTTTTACCCGACAACCGACCCACTATCGCCCCGACTTTTGTGGCCGATAATTGCCCACCGACCGACACGCTTTGGTCGGGTCGATAATTTTAACCGACCCATGTTTAGTTGGGTCGATGAATGATGAAAAGTTGGTTGGCAGATATTACCCGATCAACCGATTTTTTATTTTATATATAACATATAATTATATATTATTTTAACCTTTGACTTTTGAGTGACTATTCACTAAATTATTAGCAAATATTAAAACTCTAATCTTCAATCTCTAAATCTATCGACTAGAAGACAGAACTCTACATAAAGTCATAAATCACCAACTCCGCCGTCGGCGTTTCTCTTGCAAGCCACAACCAGGCCAGCACCGCCAGCATCGGTGGGCAACTACTTCCTACAACTCTCCACCTCTGGTCCTTTCTAGTTCTATCTACCTTACGACTTCTACAATCTACACTCTAAAGGGCAAAACTCAAGGTTAGGCTTTAAATTTTTTTTTTCTCGAATTAAAATTGGGCAATTCAACATTTTGCCCAATTTGATTTATTTTTTTACATATGAATGCGTATTGATTAGGTTTTATGTTTCTCCATACTAATTGTGTGAACGGAAAATAAAATTACATACATAATTTTATTTTGCCAATTATAAATAATGATCACATTTTTGTCATATTTCTCCAAACCATGTACAAATTACAGACTTATAAATTTTGTGTTATGTGATGTCATTGATGTGAGTGTGTTCTGTGATGTGTCATGTGTGTGCGAGAGAGATGGATGAGTACTGATATGCTTAATTGGGCCAACCCAATGGGCTTACAATTTATTTATCTACTGGGCCACGAGCCAAATATTGAAGACCACTATCACCGAGGCCCAGTCACCTTCAAATAAGGTTTGGGCCCAACAATCTCATCTATGGTATAAATAACGATATA
Organism: Erythranthe guttata; assembly: GCF_056151865.1. Classification (NCBI taxonomy): domain Eukaryota; kingdom Viridiplantae; phylum Streptophyta; class Magnoliopsida; order Lamiales; family Phrymaceae; genus Erythranthe; species Erythranthe guttata. Next base: position 6,978,153 of record NC_142536.1, read on the forward strand.
ATTCATTTATTAAAGGTAGGCCCTGTTATCTGAATAATACCATGAGTCATATTCTCTCAACTATTTCTACAATCTACACGTCTAACTTGAGCGCCGGAGGGGTTTCCGCCGGATCAACCCCCGGCCTAGTTCACGTGTTCTCTGTTCGCAGATATCTCAAGGTCATCAAGCTCATGAGCCAGTGATCCACTCTGCTCTTCCAGCTCATCCTACTTCAACACTCTAAGATGATCTACTTTCTGGCATCATCATTTTGGCGCCGTCTGTGGAAAGGCAGACATAATCATGTAGCCCGCATGATAGCCCTGAGACATTTTCCTAGGGGGAATGTGGCACTGCTAACGACCTCCCACCTTGTGGAGGCTCTGGCTTGCCTTTTTGCTCCTATTTGTGCTCGGTATCCATCACGAGACCTTCCTCGGGTATCCCACTAGATCCTCAACAAGACCATCTTCTACTTGCTCCTCGAACGGTTCAAATAACCGATGAGGACCTTCAGCGTATGATCGCGGAAGCTACAACAGGATCAATTTCTACTTGCTCCTCGAACGGTTCAGATAACCGATGAGGATCTTCAGCATATGACTGCAGAAGCTTCAACAGGATCAATTTCTACTTGCTCCTCGAACGGTTCAGATAACCGATGAGGATTTTCCAAGGGTACGTGATCGCCATCTCATCCCAAGGGTTCGTGATCGCCTCATCCTAAGTTGGGGGTTATCCCACCCCAAGGTTGGGCATATCATCATAAGGGTTCGTGATTGCATCATCATAAGTTGGGGGTTATCCCACCCCAAGGTTGGGCATCTCATCACAAGGGTACGTGATCGCCTCATCCTAAGTTGGGGGTTATCCCACCCTAAGGTTGGGCATCTCATCCCAAGGGTTCGTGATCGCCTCTCCTAAGTTGGGGGTTATCCCACTCCAATGTTGGACATCTCATCCCAATGGTTCGTGATAGCCTCATCCTAAGTTGGGGGTTATCCCACCCCAAGGTTGGACATCTCATCCCAATGGTTGAACATCACCGTTACTTTTCAACCCCAAGCGGATTCACATCCCACATCTCCATCCGGATTTACTTAGATCAATCTAATTATTCACTATCACTCTCAAAATCTAAAAATTGGGATCTAAGACGTCTCCTACTAGTACCAACATCATCAATAATATTGGTAATTCCATTATTCGATGCCAAATTATTACCCGGAGAAGAAACACGTTGACACTCCTCGAAAACGGGCGAAAAAGGTTCATCCGCGCGCCCCCACGTGCGGGCAGACGCACCCCCACGCGCGTCTCCCCACCCCCCCCCCCCCCATTTCTCTCTCTCCCTCTTTTCTCTCACCCCCCCCCACGTGCCCCTACCCCCCCCTCCCTCTCTATCTCTCTCTTTTCTCTCAACCACCCACCCCCACGTGGGCCTCCTCACTTATCCCTCCCCCCTCTCCCTCTCTCATCTCCACCCCACGTGGCCAGTATCACCTCCCCTCCATCAATCAAATCGTGCGGGTCACCCACCCTCCTCCCCTCCATCAATCAATCACGTGGTAATTCCCCCTCCCCTTTATCAGTTGCGCGGTCAGCCCCCACCTCCCTCCATCCGTGCGCAAATTCCACTGCGTTCTACCAAATCGCGCGCAGATTCCACCACGCTTCACCAAATCGCTCGAAAATTTCAATGCGCTCCACCAAATTGCTCGAGCTATCCAATGCGCCTCACCAAATCACACGCGCTCTTAAACGGATAAATATAAATTATTATTTTTCCACGCCACGCCACGCCACGCCAACGATTAACATACACTACAACATCGATCTATTCTCGACACGACTCGGTACCATTCTCGACTTATATCCCACATCGAATTGAGAGTGGGGGGGCTTGCGAGACAACTCCCACGAGGTGACAACTCACTCGATCTTATAACACGTTGCGAGACAACTCCCACAGGGAGCCAACTCCCTCAGTACTACGAACCCGCAGCGAGACAACTCCCACGAGGAGCCAACTCGCTCGGTCCTACAACCCATTGCGAGACAACTCCCACGAGCCAACTCCATCGGTATTACAACCCGCAGCGAGACAACTTCCACGAGGAGCCAACTCGCTCGGCACTACAAATCCGTTGCAAGGCAACTCCCACGAGGAGCCAACCCACTCGGCAACCTTAGAAACACTTAGAGATATTATGAGAATCTATATAGCCTGGCAAGCTTGATTACTCAAATTTCTCTACTTGTTTTCGACAGGTTCCTTATTAAAACGTGGCCACGGTCCAAACATACTTACGACCCACGAGGTCTAACAAAGGGCACGATCCCCATAAAAAAAAATCTTGAGAGCCTGATCCACTCATCAAGTACATCACGCACAAGGCTATATGTAAACACATACAAGCAACGCGTCAAACCATTGACAACATCAATAAATAACAACTCCCACGAGGTGATAACAACACTGACGACTCAAGTAACTTACATCGCGACAACTTGGTCAGGCTACTCACCAACGCGCCTTCACGCCCCTCCAACACACGCTCCAACGCATTTTCGCATACTATCAGGCCATACGCCCACGAGCGACTACTACAATTTTTACTCTCGACACGATCTGTCGTCCATTTCAACATCGCCCCCACATCGACTTGGGAGTGGGGGGCTTAATGATATGCTTAATTGGGCCAACCCGATGGGCTTACAATTTATTTACCTACTGGGCCACGAGCCCAATATTGAAGACCACCATCACCGAGGCCAAGTCACCTTCAAATAAGGTTTGGGCCCAACAATCTCATCTAAGGTATAAATAACGATATAATTCATTTATTAAAGGTAGGCCCTATTATCTGAATGATACCACGAGTCATATTCTCTCAACTATTTCTACAATCCGCACGTCTGATTTGAGCGTCGGAGGGGTTTCCGTCGGATCAACCCCCGGCCTAGTTCACGTGTTCTCTATTCGCATGTATCTCAAGGTAATCAAGCTCATGAGCCAGTGATCCACTCTGCTCTTCCAGCTCATCCTACTTCAACACTCTAAGATGATGTACTTTCTAGCATCATCAAGTACATAATTAATTTATTTAGTTATTACTCATTACTTATTAATTACTTTATAAAACAAATTCCTAAATTTCTAATGCTTTGAATATTTTAAATGGTAAAATGATGAAGCACACCGGCACATTGGCCTCTCAAATTGCTAGTGCAAGTGAACCCAACAAGAACCAACTTTTAAGCTGGGAAAGAAGAAGTCAGAGGTGTGGAAACACTACCACTGTAAAATGAATAAAGATGGCTCCTACGTCTTGCCTGTAAAAGTCGTTTGCAACTACTGCAGACAAAAGGAATATTCTTGTGGGTCAAAGAGAAGGTACAACAAACATGAGATATCATGTTTACAATGTTTGTTGCAATCTCTAGTTTTGTTGGATAAGAGCAATCCAACTCAGTCGGTGTTGACAAATAGCACCAAAGGCGAGCTTATTCCTGCACTGTGATAAGGATTATACAAGAAAGAAGTTGATTCAGATGATAATCATAGATGGACTTCCATTTAATATGGTAGAAGGAGCTGAATTTCGAGCTCTTTGTCATGTCTCAATGACCAATTTCTAGTGCCTAGTCATTCCACAATTGCTAGAGGTGTCATGAATTGTTTTCTCGAGGAAAAGGCAAAGCTCAAGAGTATTTCGTGTAGCGATGTAAGGGTGTCTCTCGCTACAGATACTTGGACCTCTATTCAACGTATTAATTACATGGCGGTCACTGTACACTTTTTGGATGATGATTGGAATTTGCACAAACAGATCATCTCATTCAGCCAAATTGTCAACCATAGTGGTGATACCATTTCCAAAGCTTTGGAACAATTTTATGTGATTGGGGAGTTGAGATGGTTTTTGCCATCGTAGTAGATAATGCATCAGCCAATACCAAGGCTTGCTCGAAGCAAGGGGCTCGTTTTTCATGGAACTTATTTGCATGTGAGGTGTTGTTGTCACGTCCTAAATCTAATTGTGCAATCTGATATGAAAGTATTAAATGAGTCGATTGAAGAAATTAGATTGGCAATTAAATGGGTAAAAGAATTACCGCAAAGGCTATAGAAATTTAGGGAATATGCTCGGGATGAAGGCATAGAAGGGCAGCCCATGGTATGCCTATACGTGTGTACTAGGTGGAATTCCATCTATCTTATGTTAGTACATGCTTTAAAATTTTTGAAGGTTTTTAATATGCTACGTCTTCTAGATTTCGGGTTACCAAGACTACTTCAAGGACCACAATAGTGCTAGGTGCCCAGATTTCGCGGATTGGGAGAGTGCGAAAGAGTTTGTCTCTTTCTTAAAAGTGTTTCGTGAAGCAACTCTCAAGTTAAGTACTTCTAAAATTCCCACGGCTCACTAAGTGTTCAAACAACTATTGAATATCCAAACATTGTTGACTAAGGAGACGGAAAAATCAGCAGATGAGGCATTGCATAAAGTGGCGGCAAGTATGAAAACGAAATTTCAATTATATTAGGGAAAGTGGGAGAAAGTAAATTATTTTCTTTATCTTGCCGTGGTTCTTGATCTAATGTACAAGTTAACTTATTTGAGTTTTCAACTTAAGAATATTGGGATCGAAGTAAATATGGTACTGAATTTGGAAGTGCAAGTGAAACAAATGCACCGTGATATGTTTAAAGAGTATGGTTTGACGATGACTAAAAACAATCAATCTAATGCTGATGGTGAAGCTGTTGATGATGATCTCATAGTCGAAGAGAGTGGTAGTGATTCTGGAGATGAAGATAGTGTCAATATGTTATATCATCAATCATTGAAGAAGAGTCAAATTGTTGCCTTAAGTGATGAGGTTGATCAATATTTGAATGAACCTTACCTAAAGACCAAGAAGAGCAAATTCAAGATTTTGCAATATTGGAAGGCAGAGTCATTTAAGTTTCCCATATCGGCAAAAATTGCCAAAGATGTATTTGCAATGCCGGTTTCTAATGTTGCTTTTGAATGTGCATTTAGATTGCGCTCAAGAGTCGTAGATCCTTTTAGGAGTCGTTTAACTCCTAGGACGGTTGAGGCATTGATTTGCACAAATAATTGGCTCAAGGGTGATGGATTTAGTTACTACGAGGATCCAATCGAAATTTAAATAGAACTTTATTCAATATTAGAGGAACTTGAAAAAGGTGATACAATTCCAATACTAGTACATTTGAGATTTATTTTTATTTTTATTTCAACAGTTTTCTAATTTTACAATTTGACTTCTAAAATTGTAGAAGCTCTATCAACTCAGAATCTCCAAGAAATGCCTAGTGCACCTCGTTCATCCACCCAAGCTTCGACATCAACCATCTAAATTTGTGGGTAAGCCCTGTATCAAATCTTTTAAATATTTGAGATTCTATATATTTTGTTAGAGTACTGATGTATGAGTTTTTAACTTAGAAGTTTTTCCCAATTATTTAATGAGTATAGTGTGTGTGTTTTTTTTGGTGATAGGTGCTTACTCATTCTTGAAGAATTGAGACATTTTATTGGAGTATTCGACGAAGAGGTGGATTGATTTAACTTAAGATTTATGGTTTACTAGCTTGGGAGTTGTATGACTGTGAACTTTGATTTTGGTATTTGGTATATTAATATTCTTGGATTTTTTTATATTTTTGTATTTTGTATTGTTTTTTGAATTTGAGGTCTGTAATTTGAGATACATGGAAACTTGATTTTGGGATGTAGTTTTATAATTGTTAGGGGATGGATTGTAATCAGGCGAAGCAAAAAAATCTGATTTTTTTTGTTTTTTCATTTTACTGGGGCCGAAAATTTGCAACTGAACTATTTCGGCAACCAACAAAGTCGGTTGCCAACCTCTACCCGACCCTTAATAGTCGAGCCAATAATGGTTTTACATTTTTGCAATAGTCGGTTGGTCGGGTCGGGCCGATAATCGGCCGATATTCAACCGACCCGACCCATGAACAACCCTATCAAGGTCATGAAGCTCGTAAGCCAGTGATCCACCTTGCTCTTCCAGCTCATCCTACTTCAACTCTCTAAGGTGATCTAATTCTAGCATCATCACCCTAGAAAATTTTTACTGCTCATTTGATAGTTATAATTGTCATTTATTTATTTAATTAACTTTATTGTTTTGTTACAGAGTATCTTCACTTTTCGCCCCCAAATCTATTTATCTTTTCCCACTAAAATTGTCATTTTACTTACTATTAATTTTATGAGAAAATTATATAATTATTTAGAAAAATATTTGGTTCTTATCTTAGTAATAAAAGTAAAATTATTCCTGATAAACTCTTGAGATTTAATGGCATCATTGATTTACAATAAATTTTATGGGTGATAAAGAAAAAGATTCATCAAACTTTTACATTAACAGAGATAAGATAAATATACAACCATATTACATCAAAAACATAAAATTAAATTAATAAATATGGCAAAAAAAAACTTATGGATGGGGGATTATCAATTTATCATCAAAAGTCAAAACATCAAAATGAATTGAAAATTCAGTTTTGTCGTTTAAATTGAACTTTATTTTGGATTAATTTTACTTCAATCTCGTGCATCGACGTGCCAAAAATCTACTTAATATTAAAAAGTGGTGGAATCCATCCTTATTGATTCATATAAGTTAGGGGGTTTTCACTAATAATCTCTTTAAATAAAGGAAAAATTAAAGTATACGACAAAATTACCCCCAATCCTTTAAACTCAATTCCCAATTGTAACTCCAATTTAACTTCAATTTCATCACTTTTGATCACAAAATCCAATTTTGACTTCTTCTTTTTTTGAACTTTTTTTTACGCCGATCTCTGTCGTTGAACTTTTTTTTTTATTTTTTATTTATTCCGCCGTTGGTTTTCGGAGTTGACCGGTTGTAAACGTCAGTCTCCGGCGTTGATTTTTTTTTTCTTATTTCTAATATTTTTATGTTTTTTTACGCCCCTCGCTGAACGTTGACCGTAATTGTATTGTCATTGACAGTAATTGTACCAGTAATTGTATTGTCGTTGATAATACAACTACTGTAAACACAATAATATTACTGTCAACCACATTAATATTATTATTTTTTTTTTGTATTTTTTTTGTTTTATTTGTTGACTAGTCAACGTAATAATATTACTGTCGTTGACGATAAAACTACTGTAAACACAATAATGTTACTCTCAACCACATCAATACTAATTTTTTTTGGCCTTTTTATTTTGTTAGATTTGTTGACCAACGTAATAATATTACTATCTACTATTGTAATATTACTCTACTATTGTAATAATACTGGCTTTTTATTATGTTTGCCTTTGCAGAACAATCAACATATTAATATTATGCATTAAACAATAATAGTGATTTTTGTTGTGTTAATATTACTGTGCTAATAGTAATATAGCAATATTATTGTGTTAAACAGTAATATAGTTAATATGATTGTCAACCACATCAATATTAATGTTTAAACAGGGATAAAAAGTTGAATAAAAAAATTCAAAAAAATCAATGCCACAGAACGGCGGAAAAAAAAAAAAAAGAAAAAAAAAACTCAACACCGGAGACCGGCGGTTAACTACGACGATGGTCGAAATTGTAGTCAAAATTGGATTAATGGTCAAAATTTAATAATATGTGAAAGTTGGGGTCAATTTGATGTTAAATTGAAATAAATGATGAAATTGGAGCATATTAAAATGTGAAAGGGTATTGTAGTTTTTTACACACCTCTGGACATTGTCTGAATTTTTCGTAAAAGAGATTTTTGTCTAGACCCCTTTATGAATAAGTAGCCCATAATGTGCTTATTTGTAATAAGCCCTTAAAATTTAGGGTAAATAACACTTAACCCCTATGTGGTTTTACCCTTTGGCACGTCACCCCCCTCTTATATCGATTTGGGCACTTAACTTCTATGTGGTTGTCAATTGATAGCGGCCTTCTAATAAATTAATGGAACATGTAAAATGTCTTAAATGCCCTCCTTTTTCTACTATTTGCAGGTTAAAATCGTGGTTAAAACCCTCGTAAATAAATATGAATTCAATATGATTTAATTATAAATAATCTCTGTGCTTTTTTTGACGTGAGAGACTTTGGAGAGAGAAAGAAAATTTAATTATGTGCATGATCAAGTAATTTTCGTGTATGATTTAGCATTTCACTTTTTCAAATTGTTAGTTTTTGGAGGAAAGTTTAAATTATTAATTATTAAATATAATGACACATTTTGTGTGCTTGCAACCAACTATCACAATACATTATTTAAATCATGAGAACAAAATATTGAATATTTTTAGTTCAAGTCTCAGAATTTTAGAAAACTGGTGTGCTCTCAATTATTATTGTCCGAACAGACAGTTACTCCCTCCTTCTATATTTCACACTTATTAAGAAGTTTATTAATTTATCTTTATTTTGATATAAAACACCAAATTCACCCATTAATCTAGAGATTAGTGTTTATCTATTTTTTATCCCTCCACATTATTGCTATTAATTTTACATGTATAAACGTAAACCCGCTTTGTATCTCTCTCCTCCACCATTAACTTTCTTTAGAATAGCAAAAGACAACTAAAAACAATCCCCATTTTGTAGGCGTTCTTTTGTTGCTGGAATATTATAGAAGCGTTAAAATTTTCAGCTCAAAGTATCATTCGCTACTAATATAATCAAAACTAAAGCTTTCACAATTTCATTCACCCACTAAAAACAAAACATAAAATTTGAAGACCCATTCAAAAGGTCAAGACGAAAATGTTTAAACAAATATTTTGAAACAACCACTCTAAAAAAATATTTTTTTTCATAGTCCCGCTTAAAAACATGATTAAAAGTTCAAAATTTTCACTAAAAAAATTTCCCACCAAAATTGTTCTATAAATGAGGTTAAATTTAACTTTCAAGATTAAAAAAAGAATGAGCGTGTCTTTAGTTGAAATGAATCTAAACAGAGAGGTACCATATTCTGAAAGTTTGCCACAAGAGGAAGAATTTATTGTTGTTGAAGAATCTTAACTCACTATTTTGTCAGATCTTAATATTGTTGTTGAAGAATTTATCAATGTTAATCAAAAAAATTCAGTGGTGGAGACAACTTCAGGGAATCGTTTATTATTAGATTTGAACACTAACCATTTGTCGGACATGTATCGTTGGAGACGGGATTACAAACCTTCATGGACTATGAGTTGGAAATGATTTCAATATATGCATTTCTCCTCTAATGTTCCTTATTAATATGCACCATACGTACTTAGTGTATGTACATGAATGTTACCCATAAAATGACACCTCGATTCGCATTTAAAAAGTAACAAAACCTTGAAGAATCTTTAAATATAGGTATTTGTTTGTAATGCTCTTAAACAATTTCCATGCAGTGATCCATGCCATCTATAAATATACCTTTTTTTTCTCGAGTCTTCTAATTTAGTATTTTAATGTTGTGGATATCGTCGTCTTATTATAACATCATTTTTTTTACATGCCGCATTTTGGTTAAATTACATATAGTAGCCGAACAATTTCATGTCCTGAAAGATTTTACTATGTGTTGTGATATTCTCTGATTTTAACCATTTTCTGTTTTTTGTGATATGTTTTTTGTCATTCTTTTATCTGTATCTCATAGTTCTTTATCATTCAATCTATTTGTTGATGATTACTGTTGTTAATTTTATTCCTTTATATTTTTCAAATTAAAATACAAATGATGGAAATGCAAATTCATAATCTTCACAACCACAAAGCTATACAATAAAATTGAGAAATTTAAACTATAATGAGCATAGTTCCATATATAATATGTTGCAACATAGAAGTTTCAACGAAAATTGAAGAAAGTTGTGACAAAAATAGTGGTGTCACAATTTTCAATTTCGATCCACAATGTGCAACGTATTTGGAAACAATCAGAAAAATGTGTAGTTGATGATGGATCACAAAAAAAAAAAAAAAAAATTGTGGGCGGAAGCGAATTCATTAACAATGATCAGATTCGTGAGATTCCTGTTCATCGACGGACAACTCTAAAGTTTTTAACTTGTTCCTTGAACATGTTGAGAAGCACATTATTTAGACGTTTAAAGTCAAAAGAAATATGATGGCATTGAAATGCAATAAAACCTTTTCTTAAGGAGGAAAATAAAACTTCTCGACTGCAGTTCTGCTTGATAGTTCTAGTATACAACATGATCCGGTTTATAAGGGAATGTATATCATTGTGTATATCGATGAAAAGTGGTTTTACTTTACGAAGAAATAAGAACATTACTATTTATTGCCCGACGAAGAAGATCCATTACGTTCTTGTAAAAGTAAAAACGGCTTTGACAAGGTCGTACTTTTTGTTGTTATTGCTCGTCCAAGGTTTGATGAAGAAGGGAATGAGATTTTTTCGAGAAAAATGGGATTACAGGCACGCTAAGACGAAACCAATTGCATCGGTGAAGAAAACACTATAAGGTCATACTTAATTGAAAAAATCATCCCAACGATCAAGGGAAAATGGCAAAGAGAAGACTCGAGATATCCAATATTCATTCTACAAGACAATGCACAAACACATATTGGTCAAAATAATATTGAATTTTGTCGAGCGGCGACGCAAATGAAATGTGACAACGAGTTAGTACAGGAAGTTCTAAATTATTTGGGTTAAATTTTTTTTCGAGATAATGGAAATTTTCATCTCTAGTTTTTGTTTCCGGTATCGCTCTCTCATCAAATTGTAATTATTTGAACCGTTGTTTGGATTGTTGAACTTGATAGCAAAACAAAACAAAATAGTATCACTTTACTGTCCATTTCACGGATTTTGTTTTAATAGGGTTATACTAATGCCATGGTTCTTTGCTAACATTATTTTCATAATATTTTACATTAGTAATCTATTTTAATGGCTTTAGTTCATATATATTGTTGGCTATTGACATAGAAATTTAAATTTCTTATTGGTATAGTTTGAGGGGTGCACAAATTTCAACAGTGGGGTCCATTGCCTTTTTGTCTCGTTGTTATAATATAAGTGAACTTCTTATCTTAAAAAACAAGAAAAAAAAAATTTTGTGAGGCTGGCTTGAGAATTGTCACCTGTTTTTACAAGATTTATCATGCTTTAATTAGAATTCTAATGTCAGATCTATTTTTCTAATTTTCTTTTTTTACTTACATATAAAACATAAAAAAATCATCTCAATATCAAATCCAATAAAAACAAGATGATGAGAAATGTATGAGTTAATATGTCAATTTATCTCCTCCTTCTTTTCTCTTCTCATATGTTATTTTTCTTCTTCTTTTCCTCTCATCTTCTTCTTCTCTCTTCTTCTCTCTTCTCCAGCTTAATAGAAATTAGGTAGATAAGTTTTCACCATGATTCTAACTATTTATTGAGAAAGTTGGAGTATCTATTACCATGTCATTTGATTTCTTTTATGTTTTTCAAACTATTTCAGCTCATATACTTGCAACGAGCTAAGGATGATAAACGAAGTATAAAATATTTTATGACAATTGATTGCGTTATGAATACAGGGATTTACTTTCAAAGTGATTATTCTTATTGCTGGTAACTGGACAAAGTTCGGATTGCACAAACCCATTCTTCCAGATGAGATGGTAGTGTCTATATCCGTAAAATTTTATATGTTTTCAAACATCATCTTCACATTGACTTATTTTTATTTTTCCTTGAACTGACTTCTAAATGAAATGTATTGAAGAATTTACAGAATTCTACATAAGACAAATGTCTGAAATATACAAACGTAGAAAATTGACATAGGTGTAGTCTGAGATGTTGTAACGTGAAAGAAAATTTTGAGTCAGAGAAAATAGATATTATTTTTTCCACCTACCAGGTTAAGCAAAGATAAAATATTAACTAATACATGAATAATTATTTTATTTATAATTTCGTAATAATTGAAACTTGTAATAATATTTTTTTTAGGTTGTTGTTCTCCTTTTTGTTAAATTATTCAGATAGATTGAGCTATAATGAAATCATGGTTCAACTGAATCTACCAAATAATGTTGTTGATATAGTTCTTGGTTAACAATCATGATGCAAGTACAAGATATTGAACAATGAGCCTAAATCGAAATAATTTCTCCAACTTAGCATATTTTAAAGTTAATTCAAACTTCACCAATAAATAGAGGAAGATCAAGGTACTAATTCGCCGTCTTCTATTCATGTGTTTTGAAGAGAAATATGTGCGATGATTGTTAGTTGTTTTCATAGAAATGAATGTACATATGCTTCATTTGCAATCCGAGGACAAGATCGTTAAGCATGTCGAGAACGAGAGAAAGCATCATATTGATTTCATACTTGTGCATATCGTGAAGTCAATCAAATTAAAATCATGAATCTGCAGCATGACTTGATCGAGGATTGCATGGTTAAATTAAGTGCAAGGTTCAAGAAAAGCTTTGGATGTCTTTTAATAGTGTTTGTTCCTTACTTAGTTCAACACTTTGCACAATGCAAGCTCAACATATTCATGTAGCTATCCGTATTGAATATTTGATCATTCCGATTATTTCGAAGGGGTCCAAATGACAATGACAAGTAATTTTATCTTTTTCTCATATCACCCCCAAAATTATATCGTTAATGGATATAACTGTTAGAAATATTAATTTTCTGATGATTTTTTTATTTTTCTAGCTAATATAATCCGTTACAAATTCGACCTTTGATTTCTTACGCACTATTTCTAACGATTATTCTCTGTTAGAAATTAGTTTTCCAATAAATATAACTGTTAGAACAAAACATTTTTGGTTTAGTGAAATTAATATTTTACTAACTAAATAGTAAATCATATAATTCAATTCTTATCAATCGAAGCCATGCAACTAAACAAAGTCTAAATCATATATATATATATATATATATATATATATATATATATATATATATATATAAGTGCACGATATAAATCCACGTCACATAATTATACACAATGTTACGTTATTTTTCTCGATACATAACATCAACATATATGTGAAAGAAACTCATCTTTGATTGTATCTCGAAATATGTTTTTAGTTTTATTCATTGTTTGAAAATGTTTGCTCCACTATCACTATAGATCTTGAAAACATATTATTATTTGATGACAGGTTGATCTAACTAACAACCAACCTATATGGCTATTTGATCCAACTTTTCGAAGCTAGTTTGAAAGTTTTTATGAGAAATATTTGCATTTTATTTTGAGAGATGTATTGAGAGAAATGATTTGACAAAGAAGAAATATTAATATATACGAATAAAACTACTTTTGTTATAATACTGAAATCATATTAGAGTTTATTAGATGAAAATTAGTTTAATGATTTATTTTAGTATATCACTTAATATAATGATTGGAATATATAGTACCAAATTATACTTTATTAGTTTATTATATAGATATAAATCAGAAATTTATATGATTTTTCTTAATAAAAATATCACAATAGATTGCATAATCAAAGGTAAGTTTCGATTACAATCCATAGGTTAGATTTTCTGATTAACTAAGTTCTGAAATTTCATATATCTTTTAATTATTTTTTGACAAATTCACACATCAAAATCAATTGACTTAATTAATTTTAAGCAATTCTCTCTTCTCACTCCGCCCTTCCTTTCTTTTTCGAGCCAAATGATTTTAATTTTGTTGAGCCAATCAAGTTCACTAATTGAAATCAGTTAGGGTAGTCGTCACCAAAAAGAAATCATTCAAATCCCTACGAAAATGAAGTTGTAGCTTAATGAGGGCACTAAATATTTGTTATGACGTGTAGCTTAATTTAATTAGCCAGTTCTCGACGACCATACAACTACCGAGGAAAGTGCATTTGAATCTTTACAAAAAACAAGATTTCTAAGTCTTCACAAAAATTGCTTCACCCCTAAATCTTCACAAAAAAACTGCATCCCAAAAAATCTTCATAGGAAAGAGATCCCCGTATCATCAAGAAAGCCTTATGTAGGCGCCGTCATTCATTTGGCTATGACTGAATCCGTGCAACTTCTTTTTAGCTTTATCCCAATGGATGATAAACATCCAACCCATGAATACGACCAAACATACTAAAAAAACCACAAGACACACCTCAAGTGTCCTCAGCAAAGTCGACACATTATAATTGGCTGTTTGAGTTTCGCCGCATTGAGTTACGACAAATTGAGTTCCACCGCATCAAGTTCGGTCAGGTCATTGATCAACAATGATCTGTTCCGCTGGATCACAATCAATATCGATTTGAAATTCCTGCACTCGTTGTTATTATTATTATTATTATTATTATTATTATTATTATTATTATTATTATTATTATTATTATTATTATTATTATTATTATTATTATTATTATTATTATTATTATTATTATTATTATTATTATTATTATTATTATTATTATTATTATTATTATTATTATTATTATTATTATTATTATTATTATTATTATTATTATTATTATTATTATTATTATTATTATTATTATTATTATTCTTATTATTCTTATTATTATTATTATTATTATTATTATTATTATTATTATTATTATTATTATTATTATTATTATTATTATTATTATTATTATTATTATTATTATTATTATTATTATTATTATTATTATTATTATTATAATAATAATAATAATAATAATAATAATAATAATAATAATAATAATAATAATAATAATAATAATAATAATAATAATAATAAATATTGACTTTGCACCCCTGAATTATGAGGTGTGTCGCAAACACACCCCGCAATTACGAAATGTACCCAATACCGCCCTATATTTTTTGGCCAACCACTACAACAAAATACATATTTTACGACACTTGGTTAGGGATGCTTTTTCATAAATGTCTCAATTACAAAATATTAAGGCATTGGATAAATTGTGTCCCAACTATTAACTCTATCGAGGCACTTTTTCTTAAATTAATTTAGTGGGAATAAATTTTATTGTTTGGAAAATTTCCTTTATTTTCCCCAATACGGCAGTTCCCCATCTCACTAGGGTATTCTCCTCTCTTCCTTGGCAGAAATGAATCAAGGTTATTTTTCTTCCAATGCCGCCGAAATTTTTCATCCCATCGCTAATTGGCAAACGCTTCAAAGGGTTAGGCACAAATTATCGTTATTGTTCATAATATTTTATAATTGTCTTTTTCGTTTCTTCCCCTGATTATTATTTCTTTAATTTGTTCATCAATTATGATTTTCGAACCCAACTTAGGGAAGAATTGTGGCCAAAATCAAAGAGGCGTTGGCAATAATCGAGTTATGATCAATTGATAGTCTGGGACTGAAACCCAAATGGATCGAACCCATGTGAAAAAATCACACTGGCGATTTTGGGATTTTGTTACGGAAGGATCATATGTTATTGCTCGTGGATTAGGTAAGAAATATGCTTCAGTTGTTCTGATTCACATCAACTGTATTTAATTTAAGTTGATGTAGTTCTTTTTAAGAGGTTGTATACATTTACTTCAGTTCATTCTTATTTCTGATAATTGCATTTAAATTATTGTGACAGGATTGTTATCTAGTCCATGTTTGGAGTCGATGTCAAGTTAAACATATTTGTGTTATCTGCTGCAAAGAAATTAGTTCAGGTACATTTGTCCATTTTTTAAGTTTCAATGCATTTACATTGAATTCGAGATGTGTAATTCATGTTCCAGAAAATTAAGGGTGGCTCGATTCAAATTATGGAAATTAGATATATCTATTCATTCTTTTATTTTACTTGAATGTACTAATCACTAATTCACGAGGCTGTACCAGAAATGAAAATATATTTTGCAGCTCAAAGCAACCTCTATGTGACCACTTAGTATTCTCTAGTGAAACAAGCTAGTCAATTTGAAGAGTACTTCTCAAATGATCAGGCAAGTTATTTTACCTGGTTAATAAGTATATAGTGATGCACATATATTTGTTTTCGGTTTTGTGGCAGGAAGCTGCAAATTAAACTATGTTCTATTACTCTATTGCAGGTGAAAACACCTTTAGAAGAGCAAATAACAAATTCTTTTCAATCCACCTTTGTAAAAGTAGCGTGTCGATTTCGGAGTTGATATTTCACAAAAAAAAAGTTATGCGGAATGCAGAATAAGACATTTGCTTCCTTTTTTATGTATAGTTTGTTAGGTGTTTTTGAAGACTGTTGTTCGAGGATAGTGATAGAGGGAGGACCAACTTCCAGATGATTATTCATGATTATGTATTCATACAACTATCTGGCCTTTAATGATTAATTGTATTGATGTGTAATTATTTTAGCAGCACATGAAGTGTATATATAATTAATATCATATATAATGTATCTTATGAATTGTTAAAAGCAATATTAGTGTCCATTTAGCAGGATGAGCAAATACATGAAATGTTTTTGAGACACTTAAAATTGTTTCAAAAATATTTTTAGCAAAATCAGTAATATCCTTACGAGGCGTATAATAGTGTCTCAAAACACTCTATTGGGACGCATATTAGTGTCTTGATAACAATATTCTAAGGGCCCTTTTGGTTGGTGTGATAAGGGGTGATTGACAAATTAGTCACCCCTAATCCAACGTTTGGTACAATGGACATAAACCCGGTATTGACTATAAGCCCGGTATCCAATCACCCAAATGAGTGATAAGTTATCCCACTAGAATAGGTGTGATAATTTAATCACACATTTATCAATTTTAGGAAAATACCAAATACCCCTCATCTTTCACAAGAATTACAAGAAAAAATAAGTATTTAAGCAAAAATACCCAACACCAGACAATGAAAAACGGGAATGAAACCCTAGAAGCAACTTCATCTTCTTCTTACCTCTCTGTAGAAGAAAATTCTTGAAATTCAATTTTGCATACACATCGTCTTCAATCTTTGTGGGTTTTTCCATAACGCAGTCGAAAACTACGAGAGGTTGTTTTGGGTGAACGGGATTTTCGTCCGCCGCTTGGGTTTGTGTTTTCCGTCGACATTCTCGTATCCACTCCTCAAATCTTACCAGTTTAATCTCTTCTTTATCAATTAATGTTTTCCCCTGTGTGGGTAGAGTTACATTGTTGGCATCTTAGGTGTTGGAGCCTTAAATGTTTATTTTGGATTTTGTAACTCCAAATTTTATACAGCTTTTTAGGTGTGTATTACAATACTTGTTTCTTCCACATTTGCAAATGGAAAATGGACAAATATAATATATGTTGTACAGTGGTTATTATTGATATTATTATTATGTAATGGCAGCAAACCTGGTGTTGTTTGCATAAACGAAAAGGGTTAGTAATTTGCTAAAGTTTAAAAACGTGTGCTTTATTTTGTTATTAAGCAATTAATTCCTTAATTTGAATTTTGTGTTTATTATAGGATGAGTATGTGAATAAATATAATTTCAACTCTATTTATGTCAACAAACTGTAGGTTGGTTTATTTGTTATAACATGATGTATGGTTGTTGTAATATTGGCTCCCATTTAATTGTAGTTTGAGATTTACGAACATGCCGTATGAAGATGAAGAGATTGCTGTTGTGCTAACTGAAATTTTGTTTGACATCAAAATGTTTCTAATTATGTTCATAAAAATTTACGGTTCAATTAGACGTCGTCGGTTAGGATATACGACAAACGGCCCCACTAGGTATAGTCTTAAAAATAAGGGGCAATTTGCTATAGGTCCTCTTATAAGAGATTATATGTGTTAAAATCCATCTATTAAATTCTTATTTCCAGCAAATATTTTTATTTATAATTTGTCAAAAGTACCCTTATCAATATCCCTATCAATATACGGTAAAATAAATCTTCAAAATCAAATCCCCTATTTTTCAATCTTTTATACTGCAAATCCGAAAATTAGAATTGCAAAAATCAGGAAATCGATTTCTTCCTTGTTTCTTCGAAGCCAAAATCTCTCCACAAATTCTGAAGCCTTCCATAGGTTTGGGTGTCTGAGCGTTTGCAGTTTTACCAGGTCGTTTGCATTTTGCCTTCGTTCGAATTGTTGTTTCCCTATTTGCCTTCGTTTGGTTTGCTGTTTACAAATTGTTTGTTGTTCGGAAACAACGGCTGGTGTTTAGGGTTTGTTCTTTGAGCGTGTGAGTGTCTGAGCGTTTGCAGTTTTACCAGGTCTGAGCATTTTTCCTTCATTCCGTTTGCCTTCGTTCGATTTGTTGTTTCCCAATTTGCCTTCGTTCCGTTTGCTGTTTACAAATTGTTTTTTTTTTTTCGGAATCAACGGCTGGTGTTTAGGGTTTGTTGTTTGGAGTTCGTTCGATGGCCAAAACACGATTAAGTCTTGGTAAGCAATGATCTTTTCTGTAAAATTTTATTTGCATGTTGGGTTTTTAATTTTGATTTTTTTTCTTTCATTATCAATTTTGTATTTTGTTCTTATTTTGTTTTTGCATTTTGTTGTTTGCTATTTATTTCAAATATTTCAATAATAATTTGAGAACCCCTTTTTTTTTCCCCTTAACAACAAAGGAGGATGATGATTTCCAATCCCCGAAATCAGGTAAAAAAATTGAAGGGTTTGTTTATGTTACAACTTTGGTTATGTTTATTCTAAACAAAACGTGAACTATTTGCTGTTTGCACATTTTACAATTTGTTGTTTGCACATTTTATTTTTCATTTGGGTAATCAGTTAACTAAGTTGGATGTTTTGAGTTAAGTGTTTGCAATTTGTTATTAACTGTGGTTTGCACTTTAGACATGAATATTTGTCTTTTGTTATTTA
The DNA here is from genome assembly GCF_056151865.1 of Erythranthe guttata. Classification (NCBI taxonomy): domain Eukaryota; kingdom Viridiplantae; phylum Streptophyta; class Magnoliopsida; order Lamiales; family Phrymaceae; genus Erythranthe; species Erythranthe guttata. Next base: position 6,996,964 of record NC_142536.1, read on the forward strand.
AGTTTAGTGTGTCGATTGTGATGTTTACATTTTATATTTGTGGTACTTATCATGTTGGTTTTTTGCAATATGTTTTTGTAGTTTGGTGTTTGCAGTCTGTTATACAATGTTTGTACATTTAAATTGTAGTTAACATTTGCATACCGTATATTTGTACGTACATTTAGATATTTTCTCATACTTTGCACGTTGATTTATTTTTTATTCGAAATGGTTGGTTATTATGGCATAAGCAGATAATGGACTCTTGTGCGTACCTTTTGATGAAACAACAAGATGAAGAGCATTTTGCAAGCGGCGTAGACCACACACGTATGGGGAATAGTCTGATATTCCCCAGCTTGCTTCTGGTATATATAATCTAATCTTGTTTATAAGTCTTAAACACAAAATTGGTAATGTAAGTAATATCTTATGTTTTTTCAGGGAGTTATACGAAAAAATATGAAACCAACTCAAATGGTACAACACTTCATGACGGGAAAGGATGTGACCAATTTCCGTTACTTACTTTTCCCGTTAAACTCAGGTGAAGGTCCCATGAACATAATACCCCACTGGACTCTACTTGTTTATGATAGGATTAACTGCTCGTGGGAGCATTTCAACTCCTCATTGCCTAGAAGATTGGACGGAAAAGAAGATCCATTCTTGGTTGATGCCAAATAAATGAAGAGTTTCATGCAGATTGCAAATGGGAAGATGAAATTTGGTATTAAGTCAAAGGCCAAATTAGTTTCCGTTTTGACATCACCACAACAAAAGCCTGATTCAGTTGACTGCGGGATGTTCGTCCTTTATATCGCACGACAATTTTGTCGCCAACAACCCTTAGACATTAAAGATGCACAAAATGGGGTATGCGCATTACGAAGTGACTTTGTTCATCAATTCTTAAACGATGAACACACTGGGAAGTTAGATTAGCGCATAATGATCAGATTTTAGAAACTACCTTGAACTCTTGCTATTTTGGATATTTAGTTTGGTTACATTTTGATACAATTATAATTTTGCAGTTGGTAAAACATCCTTGTATTATCCTATAATTTGAGGTACTCTATTAATTGTTGATATTTTGGTACCTGAACTTAGTTGACGTACTTTTCTCGTTGTTTATGTTACTTTTTTATGTTTGCAATTTCAATTTTCGCTAATTACTAAGTAGGACAGTTTAAAAAATAAGACAATTACTAGTTTTACACGTTTGCTCCTTAAAGTATAATATTATGCGTTGTGTTTTACACATATTGTTTGCTAACTAGTGCAACGAGCGATGTAATGAACCAAACAAAGTTGGTAGTTTCACTGAACGCTGTAAAAGTTTATAGTTTGTTATTTGCTTTTTGTTGTTTGGTGTTTACAACATAAAAGATGGAGGTATGTATTTGTGGAATAACTTCGTGTTTGTTGTCTGTAGCAAATTTACCATTTGCTAAATGGTAAAACATGAACATAAGCTAATCAAAACATGAACATAAGCTAATCAAAATTTACCATTTGTTAAATTGTTCATTTCATTATAAATGGTAAAACATCAACATAAGCTAATAAAAAATAAACAAAAAAAAAATTCAAAAATAGAAGCTTGAAAATGATAGCACAAGTTCTTAAATGAAACATAAAAAACATAACCAAAAAGCATCACCCCTAAGAATACATCGGATTCGTACAAGACTTCTTGTTGTGTTCACCGAGTTCTTTACATCTCCCGCATCTTATTTTCCTCTTTATCTTCTCGCCAATAGACGGTATCCTCTTCTTCTTTGGTCTACCACGACGTGTTTTAAATTCAGGAGAGCAAACACAATACATCATACCTGAACACCAATTTTGTGGAGAACGATAAACTGCAAACAATATTGAACGAAAATTAAGTTGTAAAAACGACAATTAATAAATCGAAAATTCAAAACAACAAACATCAATTGACAACCATTTGCGTATAATTCAATTTCATGTTGATTGCATCCGATACTTTCTTCATCGATACCAATACATCATACCTGAACACCAATTTTGTGGAGAACGATAAACTGCAAACAATATTGAACGAAAATTAAGTTGTAAAAACGACAATTAATAAATCGAAAATTCAAAACAACAAACATCAATTGACAACCCTTTGCGTATTATTCAATTTCATGTTGATTGCATCCGACAATTTCTTCACCGATACCAATACATCATACCTGAACACCAATTTTGTGGAGAACGATAAACTGCAAACAATATTGAACGAAAATTAAGTTGTAAAAACGACGATTAATAAATCGAAAATTCAAAACAACAAACGTCAATTGACAAACCTTTGCGTATAATTCAATTTCATGTTGATTGCAGGCCAAAAAAAAGGATTCACTAATTATCAACACCGACTCTCGCGTTTAATTGTAATACGATCGTATTGGTTTCTCGAACTCTTCATGATGATCTCATATTTCCCTTGAATCGACTAAGATCTGTTTTCCAAGCGTCTTACACGATACTCTGCCTTCAATCGTGATTACTGGGATTTGATTTCCCAACTTTACGTAAATAACTGAATCCCCTAAAATATGTTTATTCAATAAGGGTACTTATGTCTATATATTCTTTTTATTATTTAATTTATATTATTTTTTTATGTGAAAGGACCTAGGCCTATATTCATCTAACAACTAGGACTTCTACCTATATAAGTCCAAAATAAGGGGTGTCTAGCAAATTTCCCCTAAAAATAAAGTCAAAACCCAACTTCAAAATCTGAGGTTTTTAATAAGTACGCAAGACAACACCTGTAGAAATAACTTACGCATGAATATGGATATTTTTTGCCGTTTGTGCTATTTGCTAGAGAATATGGGTGGGTTGTTACCGACGAGGAATGTTGTTGTCGAAGAACAAGTAGCAATTTTTTTGTTTATCTTGGCCCATCACGAGAAAAACGTTGTTTGTCAAACTACTTTTCTACGGTCCGGTTACACTATAAGTAAATACTTTAACCGAGTTCTTAAAGCATTATTGAAATTACACTCCTTACTTCTCGTCAACCCGGAGCCCGTTGATGAAGATTGTGAGGACGAGAGATTTTCCTACTTTAAGGTGAATTTGAAAAGTACATTTTACCATAATATTATCTCACATTCAATAATTAATAAATTTACCATTCAACCCCTATTTCATTTTCACATTCATTGAATAGGGTGCCTTAGGTGCTTTAGACGGAACGTACGTAGCTGCTAGGGTTGCAAAGGCTGACAAACCTCGTTATAGAAATAGAAAGGGAGATGTTTCAATCAATTTCCTCGCTGTTTGCGATACGAACATGAATTTTATTTTTCTCTTAACGGGTTGGGAAGGATCAGCCGCCGACAACCGGATTCTCCGCGACGCGGTTACGAGGCAAAATGGTTTAAAAGTGTCTATCGGTATAACTATATTACATTCCCTAATTGCGTTTAATATGTTCCTCGTTAATTGTCATTCTTAACTAATCATTAACAACCATCTTATATACCACCGTGCCAGGGAACTACTACTTGGTCGATTGTGGGTATACCAACGGGGATGGGTTTTTGGCCCCGTATAGGGGTCTTAGATACCATCTTCAAGAGTTTGGAACTTCAGCCAATGTCCCTCAAAATCACAAAGAATTTTTCAATTTAAAACATGCAAAAGCTCGTAATATCATCGAGTGGTCATTTGGGCTACTAAAATCAAGATGGGGAATACTTAGGAGTGCGGCGTATTATCCAATCAAACAACAAAACCGTATTATAATGGCTTGTTGTCTTCTTCACAACTTTATACGTACTAATAACGATTGCGACCCCGAGGAAGAGAGGGTTGTTTTGCAAACTAGAAATAACCACGAGTATCAAGAAGATCAAGTGATTGAGAACGTGGAGGCCTCGGAACATTGGACTGATTGGAGAGATACTTTGGCGTTGAACATGTATCATCATTGGTTGGCATCTCGATGAGTGTATAACATAGATTTTTTTTTCAATTTTATGATACAATTGTGTGAATGTTTTAGACTCTTTTAATTTTTAGTAGCTAATGAATGTATTGTATGTTATATATCAAAATATGTTATTATTATGACTTGACTATTAAATGCCAATAAATATTAATTTTCATTCACAATATCTATTACAGGCCATCAATATGGATGGAATTACAATTTCACAGAAATCCCAAAACACAAAAGGTCGTACCACAAACACACGCCGGACTTGGACCTTTCCGGAAGAACAATGTTTACTTGTTGCATTAAAAGAAATAGTCACTAGCAGATGGAAATGCGACAACGGATTCAAGACGGGATATCTTGGGGTCCTCGAACTCCACATGAATCAAACATTCCCCGGGACCGATCTGAAGGCGGTTCCGCACATTAATAGCAAAATTCATGTGTGGAAAAAATTGTACGGCTCATTAAGCACAATGATGTCGCGTTCCGGGTTTGGATGGAATGATTCTACCAACACGATCGATGTTGCCGATGATCAAGTTTGGAACGAATATGTTAAGGTAAAGTATAAATTTTTAATTATGTTAGTCGTAATTTGAAACAATACTTAAAATAATTTAGGGAACCACCATACTAAAGTAAATATTTTTTTTTCATCTATTTTCATGACGGTTCATTTTTAGTCGGATGCCCAAGCACGTACAATGCGTTACAAATCTTGGCCATACTATAAGGATTGGCTCATCATATTTGGCAAAGACCGTGCCACGGGTGAAAATGCGGAGGTGTTCGCGGATGTAGTAAACGACTTATTAACTAATGACAACGATAACGCTCATGTTTCCATCGGTGGTGAATATGTGCCGGATGTTAACTACAATGATAACAACGATGATGCCTCCGACAACACGTCATCTTGGCATGCGGGGTCTACACCGACCCAAACGAAGAAGACGAAGGGTAAGAAACGACCCCGACAAGATTCATTGGACCGAGAGTTAATGGGGATGATTGGGAATTTTTTTGACAAAACTGAGGTACGGTTGGGTGAAATGGTGAAACGTTTGGGGTTTGAGCATGATGCGGCTACGTTGAGGAAGAGTGTATTCGACGCGCTTGGCCCGATTCCGAATTTAAGCGTGGAAGACAAATTAAATGTGACCAAGCACATTTGCACGACGAACAAAGAACTAGTAGACATATTCCATGGTTTGAACGACGAAAACAAAGCTGTCATGGTAAGGATGATTCTCGATGGTCGTTACTAGCCGTTGTTTGTAATATTTTGTCGTTTATTTTCGTTGTCTATATTTGATGGCTGATGGCTGTTTGTTTGCTATGTAATAATACTTTTGTAGGTACTGGTACATTTTAAATTCTGAAAAAACATATGTATTTTGTTATGACTATTTTTAGTATTAGGTCTTTAATTTTTTTGATATATTTTAATGTTACTTATGTTGCCGTAGTAGCCATTATGTTGTGGTTAAGGGTACATTTTATATGTATGAAAATTTGTATGTTATATAAATTTAAAATAAACATAAAAAACCAATAGAAAAACATACTGTCAAAGGCAAACTGTCATCTTGAATGCAAATAATAAACATAACTTTATAGGAAAATATACTTAAATACCAAAATTAAAATAAAAAAGCAACTACAAAAATAAACTTATGCCAATAATTGGAAAATGGCATGTGCACATAATGCCGTTAAGCAATGAAAAAAAAAGTTTGCCCTTGACTGGTTAAAGGTTGACTAAAGATTTTTCGGATTTGCAAACGAGTAACCCAATGGGTCGTTCGATGCGGTAGAACTCATGCTCATCTTACCTTTCATCTTAGTGGAAAACTCGGAGTTGGATTGAATTCTACGGACTTGGTTTAAAGTTTCCTTCACGGTTTTTAACTTTCTTCCATTAGTATTAGCTGTGCTACATTGGGTACCGGCGGACTCCTCCGAATCCGATGCATAATTGGCATATTCCAACTTTTTAGGTGGCAACACATTGTTAACGTTCACCGTTGTCGGACGTCTACGAAATGGAATCGAGTTTGTCGCACACCCTCCGATATTATCCCCGCTTCCGTCGGACGACACCTCAATCACTTCGGGTTCCTCCTTCGTCTTCATACCACCGAATATCGAGGTAAGCTCGTACATTTTCGACTCACCATAAGTTTGATAAGCGGCGGCGAATGAATGCTCCTACATTGCAAATGTTATTGCTTGTCTATTTCAAAATCCAAAAATGAAGCGATGAACCAATAAAAAAAATAAAGAATTACTAACCTTTATTATTAAACCCCATGCTCGATCCGATGCATACACTTTATTAGTATCGGAATCGTATGTAACAGTTGGGTACGACAATATTGAGTTGAATGTGTAGTACCTTTTCGTCAGAAGATCCAATCTTTTCATGCAATATGTGTAAGGAAAATACAAACTGTATTCATCACGAATTGCATCTACGGCGAGTAGCAAAGTTGATATATTTGACCGCCCGTCGACAAAATTACCAACCTCCGCTTGCGAACTTACATAGCCAATGAAAAAATTGTCCACTGATTCATCCCACTCTAGCTCGTACAAGTAGTCCGATTGACTAGTTGGGGTTTTTTTCTTTGGTGCCATTTTGATGGTATGTACTATATTTTGTATTGTGTGGTTCAATTAGTAAACTCAACCTAATTTTATAGCCAACTTCTAATAATGGTGAAAATGTCCATTCCCGAAAGTGTGTTGGAATAAGAGTGTTTGGGTGAAATTTTTTTTCATATTTCACTTTATGTCACTTTAACAAGAATCATATGATTTTGTGGGGATTTTATTCTCATTACTTTATTGACCATGTAAGTACATTTTCATTATATTCTCTGCAATAATATGGAATCAAGAACCCGTGAATGAATATTCAAATTACATTATCTTGCAATATATATATATAAGTAAGTAATATTACGAATATTATGAATATAGTAAGTAAGTATTATTTTGCAATATTATATATATATATATATATATATATATATATATATATATATATATATATATATATATATATATATATATATATACACGTGTGTATTAATGTCTGCCAATTGTAACATATATCTGTGTGCTCTAATGCAGGCTCTGTAAAATAATGTGTGTGTATTAATGACACAGTAAAATATATGTGTGTGTATTAATGCATTGTTTAAAATATATGTGTATGTATTAAGAAGAGCTCTGTAAAATACATGTGAGTGTATTTATGGGTTCTGTAAAATATAGGTGAGTGTATTAATGCATCGGTAATATATATGGGTGTATTAATGTTGCTGTAAAATATTTATGTGTGTATCAGCCTAAAAATTAGTCAGTTCTTGTAAATTAACAACATTCATTACAAGCTCAAAAATCAAAAAATGTTGACTCCTACCATAGATAATTAAATTCACACTTCAAAACATTTAACACAATTCAACTACTTTGCATCTTTTTTTACTATAAAAGAGGTCATGTATGCAAATGATTTCTCACAAATTACAAGTTTAAAGCCAAAATAACAACAAAAAACACAAGATAAGGCAAGCTATTGTAAATTGAAGAGGTTACTCATTTTTTAATAAATTTACCACAATTTATTTTTTTTGGTAATATCGTTGTTTTATTTTGCAGGTGTTACATTAAAAATGCCTATGACGAGGACTCAATTTCTCAACTCTATTTTGAACAAGGAGGATTGGCCGACCGAGTATGATGACTTCCTCATGGGGGAACTCGATCGGCTATGCATACCATTTGCATCGTTGGCCGACGGGGAATTTTTCGATACCATGGTGGTAGAGACGGCACGGATTTTCAATCAATGCTACGAGTTGGACATTCCGTTATTGACGATAAAAAACCGATAGCAAATTATACGCAACCGATTTGTTGATTTCGTCAAATACATCAACAAACCGGGGGTAAACTACAACATAGCAAGGAACCGGATCACGGTTGAGCCCACTCGCATTCATTCACCACGTCATGGTATGCATGTTACTAACGAAGCACAAATCTTTTAATTTTTTCCAACTCTATACTTTGTATTTTAATACTAGACATCGGATGTTCATATGTTTCTCAAGGAGACTACGATAGAGAGGGGTTTTAAGAGATTCGGGTTCCCGTACTACGACATATGTGTGAAGATATTTGAGGAGAAGCGGGCATCACCAATCAATTTCGGGGAAGTTCCCGGATTTACCCCACACCTACCAATGGAACTAGATAACGACGAGGACGGAATGAACGAGGAACCGGAACAAGTTCCAAACTTCATTCTAGTACCCGATCGGAATGAGGATGACATGTATGTGCCTCCCGAATTTAATGAGGAACCCCTACCATTGGACGTTATGTACCCCGACGGATATCGTCATGATATGTACGGGCATGCTTTGGACGACGACAATGACAATGGATCGAATGGCGAAAATTCGGGAGTAATAGATCCTTAAATTCCTATATTTACATATGAATGGAGTGCACCTTTTTTTCCCCCTAATTGGCACATGATGTAATTCATCGAGTTTTCCCTATGTCTAGTGCCAACGGATGGTAGACATTTACTAATTGTATTGTCGTTATGTAATGGTAGTATGGTACTCCACTATTTCCCTACGGATTTCTCAACTACTCTTACCAAATTATCATATAATGTGTACTATATAAACACAATATTTAACAACTTAACAAAATATGGTCATTTAAAACACGAACTAAATTTACTTTTGTTCAATAGATCAATACAACTTCAAGTTCTACTAAAAAGAAAGAAAAAAAAGAAAAAAAACCCCACATAGGCTATAATTAGTTCTTAGCATACATGTAGTTCTTACATAAAGTAATCAATAATTCCCAAGAAACAAACAAATCCTACAATGGCAATTGAACCATATAGGGGATCAAGCAACATAACCAAAACACATGCTAGACATACAAAGCAAGTTAATTTGTATTTTTTCTTATTTTCCTTATCCTTAATGGCACTACAAGAAAAACTAGTTTCAGTGACCAAATTCTCAGCGACCATAACTAAATGGTCACTGAATGTTCACATTTAGTGACCAAACGTAATTTTGTAGCAAAAGTGGGAAGGGTTAAATTTTGTTGCGACCACCGAACATTTGGTAGCTATAAGTGGTCACTAATAGTTAAACATCTTATAGCAACTAAAATTAAAGTTTGTAGCGACAATTTTTATGATCACTATAACTTAGTGTTAATTGTGACCAATTTAAGATCAATTTTTTTTACGGTTGCTACGAGTCTTTAATTTAATTATTAACAACCATTTAATTGGGTTGCTAGCAACCACTTGAATTTGGTTACTATGAAACTACTTACGGAAATCAATTCGATTTGGTCACCAGACAAATCAAGAAAGTAAAAGAAAGATAGGGCGAAAATGCAAATAATGAAAAAATACAGCCATATCTTTCTTTCGTTTCATCACACAACATTCTGTTACTCTCTCCGCTCTCTTTCTCTCGATCTCTACGAATTCTCGCATAATATTACAGAAAATCAAGAAAAAATTATCTCTTAATTTCTTCATTGTGTTTGCACCAAAATCCCTCTTATATTACCTCTTTTGTTTTCCCCAAAAGTATTCGCCTATTTCACCCAATTTCCCCAAGCCCTACTTCCTATCACTATTCAAAAAAATTCAAATTCTATAAAGGAGATTCGGAAGATTTGATTACAGGAAAAGATTGGGGACTTGAAAACATAATTTCAGATTTGGGTTTTAAGGAAAAACAATGGTTTGGAGACCTTCGAGAATGAATCTCGTCGATCAGGGCATACAGAGCGGTGCTGAGAGCAACACGTCAGACTTTTGCCGGCGACACCATTATGCTCCGTGAGTCCGTCGCCGAAGCCCGGAAGAAATTCGAGGAGAACTGTCTCGTGACCTCCCCTGCCGATCTCAACCGCCATCTCGAGGAGGCGAATGAGGCCACCCGCTTCATCTCAACCATGATCGTTCAGGCCAAGCTCAACGATCGCGGAGGTTATGGTATGACTAAGAACAAACCCTCTTCTCCGAACTCCAACCCAATTCCCACCTCCCTTTTCCCTTTTCCTTTTTTCTTTTCTTCTTATGATGTAATTGTGCACGCCAGGTGTTTGTCAAAAGTTCTATTGGGCAAAACACTACTTATCATGGCTTATTATCTTGAAAAATGAACAAAAATTTGCACGCCGAAATTTGGTATGAAATTCAGCCTGCTCGCCGGAAAGGGAAATAAAATCTGCTACGCATCTGTTTTCGGAGCCAAAATCAAAGGGCTTGGAATGTGAATTTGGGAATCATTCCTTCTCGAAACTCGCAGAGGACCTCGAAAACTGTGAGTAAGTGTTTAATTGTTTCCAATTCGAGCACGTGTTATAGACTTTTAGGGGTCGGAATCAGACGACAGCGAATCTGTCAAAAAAAGGGCAGTTTTGCCTAATCATCATACGGAGCTGTTTTTGTTATGTTGGAGTTATAATTTAGGCTATGTGTCTTCTGATGTTTTGTATATTGAGTTGTGAGGTTTGATTTGGTATATTATTTGGTCGATTTGGATAACTCTACAAATTGTTATGATTTTTCAAATAAACTGTGACAGCAAACAAGTTTGTCCAAAACAATTCTGGCAGTTTTCTGTATTCAACTTTTCGGGCTGTTATTGATGTGTTATCTTAGTAATTGGGGGTTGGTATCTTCATCACAATTGTAGATAAAGTTGTGAGCTTTTATTTGGTATATTGTTTTCCCAATTTGGATAAGCGTACGGCCTGCTACGATTTTTGGAAGAAAATGTGACAACAAATAACGTTGGTTTCTAGTTTAATGTCCATAGTTAGCATCTATCTGTGTCATTAGTTATTTGAGTCATTAGTTATCTGAAATTTGTCTTATGCACATTGAGCAAGAAGTTTAAAGTAATGTGATCGAAGGTGAAGCTTAAGAAACTAATGGATTCTTATTTCAGGTGCGTCATACGTGGTTGTGTACCTAAGAAAATTCGGTCTATGATGTTGCTTTTGGTGCTAACTCGAGGTGAGAAGACTTTGTTATTTGAGAAAGACTTTGTTAGTTATTTCTTCAAGTTATATAACCAAATTTAACCCGACAGCTATGTTGGCGAAATTCTGAGAAATAGTAAACCTTCTGCCGCACCTGTTTTCGGAGTCGAAATCAAAGGGTTTGGAGTGAGATTTTCGAATCAGTCTCTTCACAAAACTCGTCGAGGACCTTGATAATTATATGTAAGTGTTAAATTGCTTCTAATTCGAGCAAGTTTTATAGCCTTTTAGATATGAGAATTTGACGGCAGTGAGTCTGCCAAAAACAGGGCAGTTTTGATGAATCATATTCTTTGGGTTTTATTACCGTCTTAGGATAATAATTTGGGATATATTTACTAAGTAAACTTTTAGATGAAGTTGTCAGCTTTGATTTGGTATATTGTTTGGCCAATTTGGATAACTTTACAAATAGTTATGAATTTTACAATAAATTGTACCAGAAAAGAGAATTTATCCGAAATTCTGGCAGTTTTCTGTAATCATCTTTTGGGCCTGTTTTGAATATGCTGGGATCATAATTTGTGATCAGAGTCTCAGTGAACATGTAGATGCAGTTGTTAGCTTTCATTTGGCATATTACGTTCCCGATTCGGATAATCGTACCAATTGTTATGATTTTTCAAAGAAATTGTGGAAACAAATGTTTTAAACCTTTGTTTCGAGAACTTGTCAAACAAACACGAGTCAACTCCGTACCATGTGAATTGATGCCTGGAGTGTGTTGTATTTGGTAAATAGAACGCCATAGAAATTGTGTATTATGTTCGATTGTCAATTATGGCATAAGATTTAAGTTAGGATGTTTATATGAAATAGAACCGAATAGTAAACGATTATGTTAACATTCGATAACTTATTTAATTCTAATATTTGCTAGGTGTTGAGTATATTTATGCTCTCATTCAAGACTTGAGCATGACTCGAGAGTGAGGTGTTTTTATAGCACTTGCATGGGACTTCAGGTGAGGATCTCTATTTCTTGATTCGGGAATTATTCGAGTAATTTCTCATCCCGATTCCTTGATTACTCAATTGAGTTCTTTTATCTACCTTGAATAATTCAACGAGTTTCAATTTGTTTATCTATCAATTCGGAATTGTTTCACATCTTTACTTGTATACTAGTTGGAACCACTTCTATTATGATTCCAAATGATTTGTTTCTACAGTGGTTCATTGAACGCAAATCGTTCTTTTCTCGACTCTTGGACCATTTAGGATTATTGTATTTCGATAGTGAGCGTCACAATTTTATTCTTTGGTACCATATATTTTGTTCTCTCTTTTGTTACTACAAGAAGCTGGCTTTTTGTTGACATGTATAAATTTAAACAATACTCTTATTTTAGATGGAGCTGATACAGAAAATAATATTAGATTATCGGGTGTTGCTCACGTTTATACGAGATTTATTTATCGTGGATCCAGGTATACTTAGTATTATGTACTTTGATTGCATACTTGGAATTGATTCTATCATATGATTTCTTATTTTCTAATTGATTTTGTTTTTCCCTTTTTCAGGTTGGACTTTTCAGGTTGGACTGGTTGGACTGTTTGATGAAGTGAAAGAACGTTATCGTGGAAGTCATATTTGTTGTCGCTTAACAATTTATGAAGTGGAGTTTATAATGAAATAATTATAGTAATATTTCTTATTATTTGGAATGATTGATTTATTATTGTATTTAGTACGATAGATTGAAATTATAATATTCACATTTGATTGCAATCTTTAGTTTTATTTTAGTTTTTTTTTACAGCCACTTTTGCAAATAAACATTAATGATTAATGCAATCAACTAATTATTGGGTAAATTTAATAATTGTCGAAACCATGTAAAAACTATTGCAACCAATAATATGGTCACTATATGTATATATTTTAGCAACCAACAGATATATTATTTATAAACCAATATATACCGTCACTATATGTATATTATGTAGCAACCAAAAAATGTGGTGGCCAAATATATATCCTATAGCAACAATAAAATATGGTCACTATACGCATATATCATTTAGTGACCAAAATTATATGGCCACTATATATGTTGCTATAGCAACCATATTAATATTATTGCCACCATAAAATTTACATTAGCGAGTTTAAAACTGGTCGTTAATAATTATATTTTTAGTGACCATTATTAGTTCGCCGCTAAATCTCATCTTTTAGCGTCCAATTAATTTTTTTGTCACTGAGTACTTTTAGTAGCTACCCTGTTGTGACCACCGGTGACCAAGCTTAATTTAGTCGCTAGAAGTTTTAACTACCATTTTCTAACTTTTAGCGACCATTCAAAATCGTCACTAAAACCAATATTTCTTGTAGTGTGGCTTGAAGTTGTGATTCTAAAAGGTTAATTTTTCGTAACAAACCTGGAATTATCTTCTTACTTCGGTCGCATATTTCCGGATCACACCACTCATAGAACTTGCATCGATTACCCTAAAAAAACCAATTAAAAAAGGCCAGAATATAATTTATTAATAAACCCCTTCAAAACTGCAAAAATAATGACCAAAACAAATACAATTCGGCAGGTGTGCAAAAACAATGACCAAAAACAATGACCAAATCAAAAAATTGGTCAACAAAATTGCAAAAACAATCTGTTAAAAAATTCGTTTTCGGCAGGTGACCAAATCAAATACAATTTTGATTTCCATCTCGTTTCATGACCAAATCAAATTCAATTTTGCAAAAAACAATGGATCTTACATCTCGTTTTGGGCAGGTGACAAAACGGCGCCCCGGGTTTAAAGAAGTCCAAGATGTTTGCACAAATGTTTGTAGCCCGCAACGACAAATGGGTGGGTGGTTTCGATTTCCATCCTCGGACTCATACCCATCTGCACGAAAACACCTACTATTGCTCATTATACTAGGGCCGACTCTGTTTTCGAATGGGTTTTGATGGTGTTATTTCGAGTTTGTATTTGTGCAGAGCCTGTTGCAGAGGTTAGGGTTTTTTGCCGATAGAGATGGTGATTTGGTAAAGTTGGGATTTTTTTTTTTTAATGCTTGTTTTGTGAATTTATTATTATTCATGGCTTTACACCGTGAATTTATTTGGTCAAGGAAAGAAATGTTGACCAAGGACGTAAATACATGTGAAATCAATAACAATCATTCAAACCAAATGAAAAAATTAGACTATCAATTATTAATAATCCTACAATCCAAAACGGTATTTTATGATACTAAATAGTAGTGAACAGTGCAATAATCTATAATCAATATTGATTTTACAATCCCATCACACCAACCAAAAGGGCCCTAATGGGACAATTAATAAGTGCCTCACAAGCTAATGCAACACGCAACTATGCGACATATATTTTATTTGCCCTAAAAAGTATAAGTGCCTCTTTAATGATATGTATTAGGACATTTTTTTGTGCCACAAGAAGACATTTTTGTTGTAGTGAACCTTACAAAAATGTAAAGACATTAGTTATGTAATGTTATGTTGAGCAATTACAATATTACCCCTCCTATAGTTTATGGAAAATATATGTGACTTTTAGTACTTAGATATATTTCAGTTAAAAAAAAATACAAATTAAAGTCACTATTTCCTTCATTTTTTTCCAACATAACTCATCTGCAAACATTACTTTGATGACTATTTACGCAATATTTAGCTTACTTTAATATTTTATTAAGTTGAGTATATATATCTTAAGATATAATGGCATATCAACTTTTTGTTATTAAAATCAATGAAGTAGACATATTTACGGAATTTCAATATATTGGGATTTGACTTACATTGAGTTAGATGTTTAGCCTGATTTAATCTCGTATTTTGAGATAATTGGTTTAACTAAAGAAAGGGTTCATATGTTAGAGCCTAGAGGTCCCTAGTTGTAAACATAATTAGATATGGGATACAACCCTAATATTTTTTTCTGAACTAAATCATTTTTACAAATAGACCCACATCCTTTACTTTTTTTTTATCCCAAATTTGCCCTCAACTTAAATCCATAAATTCTACACGTTTCTCCCAGATCTCTCTCTCTCTCTCTCTCTCTCTCTCTCTCTCTCTCTCTCTCTCTCTCTCTCTCTCTCTCTCTCTCTATCTCTCTCTCTCTCTCTCTCTCGTTTTCCCTCTCTCGTTCTCCCTCTTTCTTGTTCTCCCTCTCTCTCGTTCTCCATCTTTCGTATCTCTTTCTCTCGCTCTCCCTCTCCATCACTTCTCACCATTGCTGAGGGGACGATGGCTATGGCACAACTATAGCGGTGGAGGCGGTGTTAATAAGGGGATGGTTATGAAGGCAGGAGGCGACGACGACTATGGTGGTGGAGGTCAGTATGAGGCCGAGGTTTTAATTTGGTCGACGGCTAGGGTTTAATTTGGTCGACGGCTATAGGGGCTAGGGTTTAATTTGGTCGATGGCTAATGTTTAATTTGGTCAGATCTACGGTGGATGGTGGCTAGGTTTCAATTTGGTCGACGGCTAGGGTTTAATTTGGTTGACGGCTATGGCGGCAAGGGTTTAATTTGGTCGATGACTAGAGTTTAATCTGGCCGGCGGCTACGGTTGGTGGACGACTAAGTTTTTGAATGTAGTGTAGGGTTTAATTTGGTCGACGGCTATGGCGGCTAGGGTTTAATTTGGTCGATGGCTAGAGTTTAATTTGGTCGGCGGCTAGGGTTGGTGGACGACTAGGTTTTTGCAGGTACGGTTTGGCGGCGGCTGAAATTTGTTGACTGCTGTGATTTAACGGTGTTTGGAAGATGTTGGAAGTTAGGGTTTGACGGCGGCTGGGAGTTGGTGAATAATAAAGTTCGGAATAGTACACCACAATATACCGTAGTATACCATAACATACCATAGTATTTTTTAAAATTTGTTGTATTATTTGGCAAAAACGAAACTACATGTGTTTATAGATGACTACGACCGGAAAAAAAATTAAAAAAAAAATTATAATTTTCAATATTATGTAGAAAAAAAAGAAAAAAAAAATAGATTATTATAGTAATGGAAAAAAAACAAAAAGAGAAACGTATTGCACGTAAAAAAATAAAATAACAAAAATGCTAGATGCAAATTAAAAATATTAAATAATACCATAGTACACCATAGTACATCATATAATATTTACAATCTGATGTAATTTCGAATTTGTGAGTGAAATGAATTTTGATAAAGGATGTGAAGCAAATTTTGATTAGGCTCGTCATTTAGTTCTAATAAGGTTTGTCACCAAGGACTTATATCTTAAGACCCCTTAAAGAAATTAGGTATTCAATTGCTAATGTGGTTTGCTTAGGATTGCTATATAAAATTGAACTCATGTTAACAATTAGAGCCGGACATTATCGTGAAGTTAAAAAACAAGAGCAAAAATGCACCAATTTCAAATGAAAAATGAAGAAAAATGAAGTTAAAAAAAATAAGGCACATATAAGCTTTGTACCCTTACACAATAGGGGTAAAAAGGTAAAAGGAAAAAGACAACAAGAAAGTCAATGGGTGATCTGAGTATATTCAAATACAAAACAAAAATGATGGAGTATTTGGTACGTTTCGTAATTAAGGCGTGTGTTTGCGACACATCCCATAATTCAGAGGTGCAAAATGAACTTTGTCATAATAATAATAATAATAATAATAATAATAACAAAAAAAAAAAAAAAAAAAAAAAAAAGGAAAAGTGCTCTACTAATTGAAACCTCCGTCAAATGAAGAAATATCACTCAACAGCGCAACTATTCCTTGAGTCTCGATATGAAATGGATTTGAATGCTGAAAACACCAACTGACATTGTGATTATCGCCGGAATATCCCACCGCCTTACCTCACCACCATCGCCCGCCTTCCGCCGTCGCCCATAATGCCTTCAGTCGCTTCTCCATTGTGATTATCGACGGAGTAATTTGATATCCCACTTTCCTTCACCATTTCTCTGACGAGGTAAAAGTTTCAGATTGCATCTTCCAAATTCTATTATCCGATTGATTGATTAAATTTAAGTATGGAGATCTCATTGCCATTGGATCAAATCCAAAGCAGCTATAGATTCGCTTGTTCGCTGGTAAACCCCAGCCTTCTCAAACAGAAACTCCCAATTTCTGAAGTTTTTTCACTGAGTAAGAAAAGATGTAGATCCCCCTTTTCTCGGTTCAGGTGTTCTTTATTAGACCAAGGATTGAAACCCCGGCCAATGCCCAAACCTTTGAGAGAGCCCGAAAAGAATTTCAAGAAAGATAGCCGTTTAGAAGAAACCCGTTTGGATAATCCGAATTCACGTTCTGGAATTTGTGGGCAGATTGAGAAATTGGTTGTGTGCAAGAGGTATAACGAAGCTCTTGAATTGTTCGAGATTTTGGAATGCGAGAGCGATTTAGAATTAGATATTAACATCGACACTTACGATGCCTTGGTGAGTGCTTGCATTGGTCTGAGATCGATTAGGGGTGTGAAGAGGGTGGTCGGTCATATGCACGATTCGGGGGTTGATCTGGATGTGTACATGATGAACAGGGTGTTGTTGATGCATGTGAAATGCGGGATGATGATCGACGCACGCCGCCTGTTCGAGGAAATGCCCGAGAGAAATTTGATTTCATGGAATACGATAATTGGTGGACTTGTTGATTCGGGTGATTACGTCGATGCGTTCAGATTGTTCTTGATGATGTGGGAGGACACCTCGGATATTGGGTCTCGAACATTCGCGACTATGATCCGAGCATCGGCTGGCTTGGAGCTTATTTCTCCTGGGCAGCAGTTGCATTCTTGTGCATTGAAGATGGGATTGAGTGACGATGTATTCGTCTCGTGTACCATGATTGACATGTACAGCAAGTGCGGTAACATAGATGACGCGAGGTGTGTTTTCGATATGATGAGAGAGAAAACCACAGTAGGATGGAACAGTATCATCGCCGGTTATGCCCTTCACGGTTACAGCGAAGAAGCTCTGAGCATGTACCACGAGATGCAAGATTCCGGCGCTAAAATGGACCATTTCACGTACTCGATAATCGTGCGTGTTTGCACCAGGCTAGCCTCATTGGAGCACGCGAAGCAAGCCCACGCGGGTCTAGTTCGAAACGGGTTTGGCTCCGATACAGTGGCCAACACAGCACTCATCGACTTCTACAGCAAATGGGGAAGGATAGAAGATGCACGCAACGTGTTCGATAGAATGCCTCACAAAAATGTCGTCTCTTGGAATGCCCTGATATCGGGGTACGGCAATCACGGCCGTGGAGCCGAGGCAGTCGAGTTGTTCGAGCGAATGGTTCGTGAAGGAATGGTGCCCAATCACATCACTTTCTTGGCAGTTCTGTCCTCTTGTTGTTATTCGGGATTGTCCGATTATGGTTGGGGAATATTCCAATCGATGAGTAGAGATTACAAAGTGAAGCCTCGTGCAATGCACTACACATGCATGGTCGAGCTATTAGGTAGAGAAGGGCTGCTCGACGAAGCTTTTGCTTTGGTGAGAGACGCTCCGTTTAAGCCGACAGTAAATATGTGGGCAGCTTTGCTTACAGCTTGTAGGGTCCACAAGAATTTCGTACTCGGCAAACACGCAGCTGAGAAACTTTACGGAATGGGGCCTGAGAAACTATCTAATTACATTGTGCTACTGAATATTTACAACAGTGCTGGAAAATTGGAAGAAGCGGCCGAAGTTCTTAGAACATTGAGGAGGAAAGGTCTGAGAATGGTGCCTGCTTGTACTTGGATAGATATAAAGAAGCAGCAATTTGTTTTCTTTACTGGAGATAAATCGCATCCTGAAACGAAAAATATTTACGATAATTTGGATGATATTATGGCGAAAATATCTAAACGTGGGTATGTTGCTCAGGGGGGGAATTTGCTGCCCGATGTGGACGAACGAGAAGAATCGATGACACTTCATCATAGCGAGAAGTTGGCCGTTTCGTTTGGGCTTATTAGAACTCCGGATTCGACTCCGTTGCAACTTGTGCAGAGTCATAGGATTTGCAACGATTGCCATGGTGCGATTAAATTGATTTCGATGGTTTATGGAAGAGAAATTGTTGTGAGGGATGCTAGTAGATTTCATCGGTTTAAAGACGGCAGTTGTTCTTGCGGTGATTACTGGTGACACACCCGTTTATTTATTTATTTATTTATTTTACTTTTTTTTTTGAAATATAGGAATATTTATGTTTTAAGAATGATATCGTAAGCTCGTTTATTGAATAAAAATGTTTGCATTTGGTTATTTTGCGAAGAAACGTAACCGGTTTACCGGGATTGATATTTTTTATATGGCCTCAATCAACCTCTTGTTACTGTGACAATAATTCTGCAGATAATACTTTGTTATTCTCGCTGTTTCGTATCTTATTTTTGTACATTTGTGAATCTTACTTTTTTTTTTTTATCTGTTTTTCATTATTAATGCAACATCGTCGCAAATTCCGTGTGTATGATGTCGTCAATTTAGAAATTCGAGAAAAAAAAAAAAAACTCCCGCGTTGAAATCCCAGGTATGTTGTTTCTTATTAGTAGCCCACCTAACTGAATTAGTGATGCAGTTTAAAGAGTTCCAATAATTATACTTTGAACATCATACGATCTAATTTATATAATTTAATCACAATTAACAAATATTTATCTATTTTACGTTGTTTTTCTATGAATAATTCCTAACAAAAAACCGGGGGCGCTGTCCCGGAACCACCGTAAACATTTAACCAACTCTTATATCAAATCCTAACTCCGCCACTGCTGCCAATAATGAATGAATCCGACTCGAAAAACTGCTATTTCTTATTGCACATTCCCACTACAAATGCTATATATACAGTGTTACCCAAATTTCCAAATTGTCCCACAAAAATATAAAAAGTGTATCTGCAATATTTTCTTGATCACAAAATAAACTTAAAAAATGGCTGAAAATAATGAATCCCATCTTCTTTTCACCTGGAAAATAACTGTATATGGTCCAAAATTGTCTATGAAAACTATTCATACCACTCAGAATTCAGTGCAAGTAAAACTACATAGGGAATGCATACACACATGTAACATTCTAATACTGAATTCACAAGGTACCTGTTTCACACAGTAGAGGGTGTAAATGTGCATATACAACATAGGAAAAAAATTATGTGCAGAGTGAGGGTTGTGTTTATAGAAAGCATTTGAAAAAATAGATTTTCTTCTTTTTTTTTTTTTTTTTTTTTAAACTTTTTGAGGGATGAAAAGTAGAAATTGGTTGTAGGTAAAATTTGAAAATAATTGTTGTTATATCGAAAAATGTTTGGGGTGGTTGTAAATGCTTTAAAAATCAAAGCGACCGATTTCAGAAGTTGATGTGTTTGCAAAACATATTTCAGTTTTCGACTTATTTTTTGTAATGATCCCAAATGTTGTATGGAGTAGATTAAAGAAAACAATCCGACTTTCTTTTTCGTTTTGAAAATTCAAATCTTGTTACAAATTAGGAAAAAAAAAAAATTAGTTTAAATTATATTTAAATAGAAGTTTATTGCATAGATTTTGTTTCTGAGCGAATACGAAGTTAGAGATGACCCATGCAGGTCTCATGACGTTCTGAAGTTGTGTAGAGATGTTTCTTGAGATTATAGTTTAAACAATTTATTATAAGATAAGCAAAAACTATTTTTTTATTTAAAAAAAAAAGAAAAAAAAAACCACTTATAAACTATATTTGTAAAAATGCTACTTTTTAGACTTTAGCTATTTTAAATTTATTCACAAGGTATGAAAATCAAAATTCTTATAAATTATTTGTTTCACATTGTTCATTACTATTGGAGATATTAATAATATTAAATGATTTATTTCACTAACAGCTTAACCTTTTGATTGAGATGGTTATTCAACAATTACAATTAAATAAATGAAAATAGTATTATTTGTCACCGGGTGATTTTTATAAGCTATAACAAATTATCATAATAAATATATAAAACGGGTAAAATAAGTTTAACCGAAAATCACAAATTTATTTTAAATAAATTCATCTGATTATTAATCATTAAACAAACATTTTTGATTCAATTCTGAATGCTGACAATTTGAAAAGACAAAAGTTTAAGGATTTGTCATAATAACTGTGTTGATGATGTTACTTTTTTATTTATTTATTTAATTTTTTTTAAATCAAAGTTTTGATTGGTAATGGGATTTACTGTATATGTACTGATTCAACAAAAATAAGTGGCAGAAAAATGTGGAATACAAAAGCTGTCATATTTGTTTGACATACAAAAAAATTCAACACCATTATTATTATTTGCAGACAGTACCGATTAATAATTATGAGGTTGAGATTATTGTAATTATCATTCTTTTGATTTTATAAAATTTGGACGCATCTGATAATATAATTATTTTTAGTTATTAATAATCTAGAATTATTATTATTTTCTTTATTTTTATTTTTTTAATGAAGGAGCCCGCAACCAACTATATAGGTGCACCGGGTAAAACTTACATTCTCGTGTAATAGTTTGCAAACTATATTTAATTTAATCGGTCAGCTGGGTGAACGTTTTGGTGCACTCAGAACTCGACTCTTAAATTCATCGGTCTAATTTAATAGAAAGGCTCAAAGTCGATCAAACCCATAGTAAATTAGGTTTAACTCAAATATAATTGAGTTGATTCAAAATTAATTAGTCTTGATTCCACTTTAATTAGGGATGGCAATGGGTACGGGTTTGGCGGGCCTTAGACCCGGAACCGACCCATTTGGGGCGGGTCTGGGTCAGCTAAATGGTTCTGGGTCGGGTAATGGGTTTAAGTTTCTAGAACCGGATGGTTCTGGGTCGGGTTACGGGTTTTATTGGAACCGACCCAGAACCGACCCGTATATATATATATATATATATATATATATATATATATATATATATATATATATATATATATATATATATATATATATATAAATTCGGATTTCATTTATCAAACTATCAATTTTCATTTTGTCTATTCTCATTTTACCTATTTTCACTGTTTTATTTTTCGAATCTCATTTCTCATGATTAATATTTATCACTTGTCGACCACCGCTAATTGTCTTGCATTTTGAATTTTACTTATTATCGAAGTTACATATAATTAATTCTAATTGTATTGTTCATGTTATATCACTTGTAGAGATTTTTTTAAAATATTGTATTTTAGTATTGAGATTATTTCGTAAAAATATACAAGCAAAATGTTATGAAAGTTAAAAAATATTAAACTTTTTGTATGTTAACGGGTCTAGCGGGTCTGGCGGGTCAGAACCGTTTAGTTAGGGTCTGGGTTGGGGCGGGTCTGGGTCTAAGCTAAAACGGGTTGGGGCGGGTCTTGGGTTTATATATTTTTCGTGGGTCGGGTCTTGGGTTTAGGCAAACCCGGCCCAGAACCGACCCGTTGCCATCCCTAACTTTAATCGACTCGATTCATCGGGCATCGGTTTTTACCAAACTAAATTGACAACCCTACTAGAAACAAGATAAAAATGATCAGTGGTGTTGATCAAATCTCTCTACTCGTGCATCATTTTGTAATGGACCGAGTGTGTTGTTTTAATATTTCGTTAAGTTAATACAATTTTGTTAGTCCCAACTGTACTAATTTGTAGAGGTTTAACTGTGTATAGACTATAGTACATAGGACTACAAGTACCACTACATTTTTAATATATCGAATCTCTGAATTATTGAACTTAATTTAGAATATCTTTAAAAACTCGACTAACGGAAACATCGAACCAAAATAACGAAAGCGAAAAAAGAAAAAAACGAAAAAAATAATTCAAGAAAATCATTTATTTTTCCCCTTTTTTCTTCTTAAATAAATCTTGGGAAAATCATTTATTTTTACCCCTTTTTTTCTTCTTAAATAAAGTTTGGGAAAGTGCTTAAATAATGAGGCAGCTTTTAGGGGTCTTTGTTGTATATATTTCAGCAATTTCATGATGGTGCAGTTGTAAGGTGTGTTTGGCTGTGTTCCAGTTATATATATATATATATATATATATACTAGTACTTCACCCGTGCGTTGCACGGATATCAGTTCCAAAATGAGAAAAATAATAACATTTAAACGATTATCTCTTTATAATAACACCAATTTAAGTAAAACAAAATGGAAGGAAATAAAAAAAATATCTCTTAATTCAGAGTTGTAACATTTGAAATTCAATTAAATATTACAAAGAAAAATACGCGAATGGCGCAAAGCACGATATGAAGATTAAGTGAAATAATTTAAAAATATGGTATAAATCTATTTCATAGAATGCAATCTACTACACCATGTGAATCCTCTACAAAATAACTAACTTAACAACAAACACAGTAGCATGGAGGTAACACAATAGATATTCAAATAACTTGCAAGTTTATCACTAACAACATTCAATTAGTGATGCACATTAATCAAACAACAACACAACTTATAAATATTGCAAAAGAGATAAGATGTATACGCCAATACAAATAATAATACCAATACTGATATCAATATTGATACTAATAATGATACTAATAATGATACTAATACTGATACTAATAGTAATACTAATACTAATACTAATACTAATACTAATACTAATACTAATACTAATACTAATACTCATACTCATACTAATATTAATACTAATACTAATATTAATAATAATACTAATAATAATACTAATTTTATATATAAAAGAAAGAAACGCTGGGCAACCCTAAAAAACCCTAATGGTATTTTCTGTAATTAAATATTTTTAATATTTTTTTCTCTACTAATTTCTAACTAATTTTTAACAATTATCAAAATTGAAACTAAATCCCGAAGAATCCTATCTAACGGTACTTTTGTAACTATTTATTTTTAATATTTACTAATTTCTCTAACTTTAATTTTCAACAATTATTAATCTCCTATTTTTCACCAATATATCTCAAATCTTAAGAAATAAACATAGAAATTCGATCTACATATTTGGATTATAAATCTTAATATGTCAGATTTAAAAAAAAAACTAATGAAACTAATGTTAAATAAAATATGAATAATACTATATTATTAAATTTTACTATATTAGTATACTATATTTTCTTATTATGCATTAAATTGATTATTTTTTTAACTTTCGAAATAATATCCCGTGCATCGCACGGGGAAAAAATGCTAGTATTGATAGTAATAATAATAGTAATATTGATATTAATATTGGTACTAATACTAATATTGATACTCGTACTACGGGTACTTATACTGATACTAATTCTAATACTAATACTAATACTAATACTAAAACTAATATTAATACTAATACTGATACTGATATTGATACTGATAGTGATACTAAACTAATACTACTACTAATACTTACTGATATTGATACAAATACTGATACTGATACTGATACTGATACTGATACTGATATTGATACTAATACTAATAGTGATACTGATACTGACACTGACACTAACACTGACACTGATACTGATATTGATACTGATATTGATACTGATGTTAATAATGATACTGATGTTGAGAGTCATATTGATACTCATAGTAATATTAATATTAATATTAATATTGATACTCATACTAATACTGATATTAATATTGTTACTCATACTACAATGTTGATAAAAATACTAATACTAATACTAATATTATACTAATAATACTAATATTAATATTACTATTGATACATATATTGTTACTATACTGATATTGATATTAATATTGATACTCATACTGTTACTGATACTGAAACTGATACCGATACTGATACTGATACTGATATTGATATTGATACCGATACTGATATTTATACTGATACATGTACTGATATCGATACTAATATTGATAAGGATACTTATACAGATATTAATACTAATATTAATACTAATACTAATACTATTACAAATAGTAACATTAATACTATTATTGATACTAATACTATGCTAAAACTAATTTTAATGCTACTGATCTAATGCTAATGATACATAATACATATACAGATACTGATACTGATACTGATACTGATACCGATACCGATATTGATACTAATATTGATAATGATACCGATACCGATACCGATACTGATACTGATACTGATACTGATACCGATACCGATATTGATACTAATATTGATAATGATACCGATACCGATACCGATACTGATACTGATACTGATACTGATACTGATATTGATACTGATACTGATAATGATACTGATACTTATATTGATACTGCACTGATACCGATATTGATACCGAAACTAATAATGATACTGATACTGCACCTGATACATATTGTGGTATTGATACTGATACTGATATTTATACTGATACCGATAATAATATTTATACGGATACTTATACTTGTGTTAATACTAATATTTGTATTAATACTAATACTAATACTAATACTAATACTAATATTAATACTAATACTAATACTAATACTAATACTAATACTAATACTAATACTAATACTAATACTAATACTAATACTAATACTAATACTAATACTAATATTAATACCAACACTAATACTACTACTAATACTAATATTAATACTAATACTATTATTAATACTATTACTAATACTAATATGTTAATATTGTTAATGTTAATGCTAATACTAATTTTGATGCGAATATATATATGCTAATTATTATGCTAATGCTAATTAGTTGTAATTCTAATATTATCCAAATCCTTATTATATTACTAATTTTATTCGTAACACTAATCATAGTTCTAATCGTAATCCTTATCATAATCCTATTCTTAACACTAATCATAAGCCTAATAATTTTAATACTAATAATGCTAATGCTAATGCTAATATTAATTCTAATTCTAATTTTAATCTTAATTATAATTTTAATCCCAATTCTAATGCTAATCATAATCCTAATACTAATGCATGTCACCAATTATCGTACTAAGCATAATCATAATTTTAATTATAATTCTAATACTAATATTAATCATAATCCTAATATTATATTAATCTTAATTACAATCTGAATCAGATTTCTGGTATTAATACTAATACTAATTCAAACAATCTTAATTATAATTATAATTCTAATACTAATATTAATCACAAATTCTGATTTTGCAACAATTTTTTTTTTTTTTTTTTTGCAATGATCTAGTATTTAGTATAATTCAATCTCGAACATTTAATATTTAATTATATTATCAAACTGACATTAAAATTATTTAAAATATTATAAGGGTATAAGCAAACGTTAAGACATAAAAGAACAATAATCATTGTTAATAAGATAAATTATGAAAATCCTCATGAACTTAGGCTAAATTACAGAAAACACCCCCACTTATCGATGATTACCAAAATCTCCCTGATGTTTGTTTCTGTCTTACACGACCCCTTATGGTGTGCTTTTTTTACGGAATCTTTTTTATTCTATGTAATGTCCCAAAAAATATTGAGTCTACCCTTACATACGTGACATTTCTTTTATCGTACTTTATAAACTCAAAAATTAATCTCAGGGGTGGTCATGGTAATAATTAAAATTTGTGAAAGTGTTATTTAAGAAGAATAAAGATTTCGTGTAAAGTTCACATGATGGTAACTTTTGCTTTTTAAAAAGTACCATAAAGAAATGTCGTGTGTGCATGGTATAATAAGCATTATTGGACCACGTAATAAAAAAATTCCTTGACAAATCATACCATAAGGGGGTCGATGTAAGACGGAAACAAACATTAGGGGAATTATTAATATAAACTATTTATGGCAAGAGCACTTCGAGTGGGATTATTAAAGGATCTATCAAAATATTTAACCACCATTTTTATATTCCAAAATAGTAATTTTTAATTCTAATAGAGTTATGAAATGAGGTATTTTGATACTTCATCTTTCAAAATGTAAAAATACATTATGCAATCATGCAGAATAAAATATCAAACATGAGTTATGAATTTAATCACATCAGTGTCCATTTAGAAAATAACATGTGGCAATAAGATATATTTAATTAACAAATATTTAATAACTATGGTTGGAGCAAATACATTTAGATAAATATCAAAATAAAATATTAAATAGCACATAAATATTTGCAATAAACTTATGTAAACGACTATCTCTTTATCACAATACCAATTCAAGTAAAACAAAATGGAAGGAAATAAAAAACATAAACTTTATCTATCTCTTAATTTAGAGTTGTAACATATGAAATTAAGTTAAATATTACAAATAAGAAAACATGAGGCGCGCAAAGCACGATATTAAGATTAAGTAAATCATTTAAAACATATGGTATAACTCTATTTCTTGGATTGCAATCTACTACACTATGTGAGTCTTCTCCAAAATAACTAAGGTAACAACAAACACGGTAGCGGAGAAGTAACACAATAGATATTCAAATAACCAGCAAGTTTATCACTAATGGCGTTCAATTAGTGATGCACATTACTCAAACAACAATAAAACTTATAAATATTGCAAAAGAGATATGATGTATACGCCACTACCAGTACTGATACCAATATTGATACCAATACGGATACCAATACTAATACCAATATTGTTACCAATAGTGATACTAATTCAATTAATATTGGTACTCATACTAATATTGATATTGATACTAATACTAATACTAATACTAATACTAATACTAATACTAATACTAATACTAAGACTGCTATTGATACTAATACTAATAATAATATTGATACTTATAGTGATACGAATAGTGATATTGATACCAATAGTAATACTCATACTAATTATTAAGACTAATACTGATACTAATAACAATAATAATTTTGATACTGATACTAATACTTATACTCATACTGATACTCATAGTAATATTATAGTAATACTAATATTAATACTGATACTGATATTGACACTAATATTGATACTCATAGCAATATTAATATTAATACTAATACTTATACTAATACTAATACTAATATTGATATTGATACTGATACTAATATCGATACTCATACTGATACTCATAGTAATATTAATACTAATATTGATACTCATATTGATACTCATATTAATACTCATACTCATACTTATACTCACAATCATACTGATACTCATACTAATACTGATACTAATATTGATATTGATATTGATACTGATACTGATAATGATACTAATATCGATACTGATACTGATATTTACTTGATACTGATACTCATACTGATACTGATACTGATATTGATACAAATGATGATACTGATACTGATACTCATACTCATACTGATACTGATACTGATATTGATACAAATGTTGATACTGATACTGATGCTAATACTGATACTGATACGGATACGAATACTGAGACTGAAACTGAGACTGATACTGATACTGATACTGATATTGATACTGATAATGATACTGATATTGATATTGATATTGATACTGATACCGATACCAATACCGATACTGATGCCGATACTAATGCCGATACTGATAATGATACCGATACTGATATTGATATTAATAATGATATTTAGACTAATATTAATATTAATATTAATACTAATACTAAAACTAATATTAATACTAATACTAAAAACTAATATTAATACTAATACTATTACTAATACTATTATTAATCCTAATATTAATACTAATACTAATACTAATATTAATACTATTTCTAATACTAATATGTTAATATTGTTAATGATAATGCTAATGTATATATTCTAATGCTAATACTAATTTTAATGTTAATGTTAATCAGGATATGTCGCTTATGCTGATTATAATTGTAATACTAATATAATCCAAATTCTTATCTTATTCCTAATCCTATTCATAATACTAATCATGATTCTAATCCTAAACCTATTTCTAACATTAATTATAATCCTAATAATTTTACTACTAATAATACTTATGCTATGCTAATGTTAATTCTAACTATAATTCTAACCATATTAATCCTAATTTTAATGCTAATCATAACCATAAAACTAATACATGTCACTAATTGTAGTACAAATCAATAATCATAATCTTAATTATAATTCTAATAATAATATTAATCATAATCCTAATATTAATTATAATACTATATTAATCCGAATCCTAATCCTAGTATTAATACTAATACTAATTCAAAGAATATTAATTATAATCCTAATTCTAATGCTAATACTAATCACAATCCTAATTATAATTTTGCATCAATATTTTTGCAATTATCTATTATTTTGTATCAAAAAAAAATTCTATTCAATCTCGCAACTTTTATATCAAATTCCTTATGTGTGGTACCTGAAACATCAAGAAAAACATATTAAATATATTAGAAATTAATATTTAATTATATTATCAAACTGACATTAATATTATTTAAAATAATATAAGGGTTTAAGCAAACGTTAAGACGTAATAACGATAATCGTTGTTAATAGGATAAATTACGAAAATCCTGAACTAAGGCTAAATTACGGAAATCAACCCCACCTATCGGTAATTACCAAAATCCCCCAGATGTTTGTTTATGTCTTACACGACCCCCTTATAGTGTGATTTTTTACGGAATCTTTTTTATTCCACGTAATATCCCAAAAATTGTGGATTCTACCCTTGATGACATGACATTTCTTTTATCTTACTTTTTAAATACAAAAATTACCCTTAGGGGAGGTATAGTAATACTAAAAAGTTGTGAAAAAGTTATTTAAGAAAAATAAATATTACGTGTAAAGTCCCCCTCAGGGTAATTTTTGTCTTTAAAAAGTACCATAAACAAATGTCGCGTGCATGATAGAATCTGCATTTTTGGGGGAATATTCCATGTAATAAAAAAAAATTCGTGAAAAATCATACCGTAAGATGAAAACAAACTTCAGGGAGATTTTGGTAATTACGAATATAATATTAATTAGTAAAAAAGATAAATGTATAATATCAAATGATTTATTCTGCAATATTTTTTTTATATAAATCCAAGTTTATGAATTAAAATACAAAATTTTCGTAACACCGTCAATCATACAATTATAATAAGTGAAGATTTTAAATAGAATTTAATTAAATTTAAATTAAATTAATTACTATTAAAATTAAATTAAAAAATAGAAACTATTTAGAGTTTCCAAGAAAGTTGTTATATTCAGTGCATTTTATAAATGGTATGATATAAATATATAATAAAATAATTAAATATCTTTTTAATTTGGAAAATGGTGACATGTTTTTTGATGATTTATTTTCACCAATCAATTTGCCACGTGGGATGAAATTGAATACATGTCACCAATTGAAATTGACAAATGTCAATCAATTAGGTGTGAAATTCAACTTTTATATATTATATAGATTATATTATCAAACTGACATTAAAATTATTTAAAATAATATAAGGGTATAAGCAAACGTTAAGACGTGAAAATAACGATAATCGTTGTTAATAGGATAAATTACGAAAATCCTCATGAACTTAGGCTAAATTACGGAAATCACCCCCACTTATCGGTAATTACCATAATCCCCCAGATGCTTGTTTATGTCTTACACGACCCCCTTATGGTGTGATTTTCTACGGAATCTTTTTTATTCCACGTAATATCCCAAAAATTGGGGATTCTACCCTTGCAAACATGACATTTCTTTTATCTTACTTTTTAAATGCAAAAATTACCCTTAGGGGAGGTAATAGTAATACTAAAAAGTCGTGAAAATGTTATTTAAGAAGAATAAATATTTCGTGTAAAATCCCCCTTAGGGTAATTTTTGTCTTTAAAAAGTACCATAAACAAATTTCGTGTGCATGGTAGAATCTGCATTTTTCGGGGAATATTCCACGTAATAAAAAAAATCCGTGAAAATCATACCGTAAGGGGGTCGATGTAAGACGAAAACAAACATCAGGGAGATTTTGGTAATTACGAATATAATATTAAATTAGTAAAAAAGATAAACATATTCTCTGGTCATGTTCATGTAAAATGTATAATATCAAATGATTTATTCTGCAATATTTTTTTTATATAAATCCAAGTTTATGAATTAAAATACAAAATTTTCGTTTCACCGTCAATCATACAATTATAATAAGTGAAGCTTTTAAATAGAATTAAAATAAATTTAAATTAAATTAATTACTATTAAAATTAAATTAAAACATAGAAACTATTTAGAGTTTCCAAGAAAGTTGATATATTTAGTGCATTTTATAAATGGTATGATATAAATATATAATAAAATAATTAAATATCTTTTTAATTTGGAAAATGGTGACATGTTTTTTGATGATTTATTTTCACCAATCAATTTGCCACGTGGGATGAAATTGAATACATGTCACCAATTGAAATTGACAAATGTCAATCAATTAGGTGTGCAATTCAACTTTTATATATTATAAATATCAATATTAGTATTAGTATTAGTATAAGTATTAGTATTAATATTAATATTGCTATGAGTATCAATATTAGTGTCAATATCAGTATCAGTATTAATATTAGTATTACTATAATATTACTATGAGTATCAGTATGAGTATAAGTATTAGTATCAGTATCAAAATTATTATTGTTATTAGTATCAGTATTAGTCTTAATAATTAGTATGAGTATTACTATTGGTATCAATATCACTATTCGTATCACTATAAGTATCAATATTATTATTAGTATTAGTATCAATAGCAGTCTTAGTATTAGTATTAGTATTAGTATTAGTATTAGTATTAGTATTAGTATTAGTATCAATATCAATATTAGTATGAGTACCAATATTAATTGAATTAGTATCACTATTGGTAACAATATTGGTATTAGTATTGGTATCCGTATTGGTATCAATATTGGTATCAGTACTGGTAGTGGCGTATACATCATATCTCTTTTGCAATATTTATAAGTTTTATTGTTGTTTGAGTAATGTGCATCACTAATTGAACGCCATTAGTGATAAACTTGCTGGTTATTTGAATATCTATTGTGTTACTTCTCCGCTACCGTGTTTGTTGTTACCTTAGTTATTTTGGAGAAGACTCACATAGTGTAGTAGATTGCAATCCAAGAAATAGAGTTATACCATATGTTTTAAATGATTTACTTAATCTTAATATCGTGCTTTGCGCGCCTCATGTTTTCTTATTTGTAATATTTAACTTAATTTCATATGTTACAACTCTAAATTAAGAGATAGATAAAGTTTATGTTTTTTATTTCCTTCCATTTTGTTTTACTTGAATTGGTATTGTGATAAAGAGATAGTCGTTTACATAAGTTTATTTGCACATAAATAAAATTTCATGATGGTGCAGTTGTAAGGTGTGTTTGGCTGTGTTCCAGTTATATATATATATATATATATATAAAGCAAAACTTTTTGGTAGATCAATATATATAGCAGGTCAAGGCAAAAGCAAACACGTGAAAAAGGTCAAATGGGTAGTTAAATTATAATATCCACTTCAAAATCTGCTTTGGGCTTATTACTCAGTGAAGAACCTGCACAATTTGATACGCTGTCGTCTCATTCAATATTATTGTTTTTAACTTTTTTCCTTCCCATACTCTCTCTTTCTGCTCTTTTGTAAAAGTAACTGCAACTTTAATCAATTACCGTATTTTATGTTTGCCGGAGTCGAATTTATTAACATTTTTATGAGGGGGTTCGATAATGCTGTTTAAGCATTTTACATACAAGAAAAAATAGGGATTCGAGAATTGTTGTGGGGTCATGGCCTCCTCTAGCTCTACGCTAAATCAAACAACTTGTAGATGTTTCGAGTTTAAATTTTATTGTTAATATTTTCTAACTCGAATTTGTCGTATATAATTTATGTCTGGTGTGGTTTACATTCAACGTGTGGTTCGCAAGCTATTGTACGCAGTGGCGGATCCAGGATTTTTGCCAACGGGGTTCGAAATTGTAGAATAAAAAATTTAAATATCACTTTATAAAAATAGTGGACCAAAAATTTACAATTTATAAACTTTGGGTGAATTGTGGAAATATTTAAAGAGAAAAAAGGTGAAAATGTTAAGATTTGAAAAAGAAGTCAGTTTTTGAGATAGTGGGGAATCAAACCCACTACCTGTTAGTGAATTTACAATACCTTTACCACCTCAACCAACAAAATGTTTTGTTAAATTATCTATAAAAACAGTATTTGTCAAAACTCAAGGGTGTTCAACTGCACACCCTAGACCATAGGTGGATCCGCCACTGATTGTACGAGAGTTAGAGTTTGAATATGCTTAGTGTATTTATGTGTTAAAAGTTTTATTTTATTACTACAAAAAGAAAATTGTAAACTGCACTGGAGAAGCTATGTGCGACGATTACAACTTTGAAAGTGTTTTTTTGTCATACATATACAAACCTTCATCATGAAAAATAAATAAATGAATAAGTTGGAGTTTGTTTGTATATTCTGACCTGAAACGCATGAATATATCCTAAAATAACAAAGAAAATTCAAATTCAAATTCTTTATTTTACCAAACATACCGCTATTGTTTTTTTTTTTTTTTTTTTTTTTTTTTTTTTTTTTTTTTTAAGGAAAGGGGTGTGAGGTTAATATTTTTAGAGTAGTGTTATTCCACCTCCAAAGTATCTCAATTCACCACCAAAGATTATAAAATATTATAAATGCCTCTCAAATTTATAATCCACCATCCTTCCTTAGAGTAAACTGCAAAAAGTACCCCTGTGTAATCTCTAAATAGCGAAAACCCCCCTACGATAAATAAACTAGCAAAAACTTCCCCTATAAAATTATTTAAATAGCACACTCGGCCCATTACTCATTTGAGGGTTGACTTCATATAAAAAGACTCAAATACCCCCGGGATTTTGCAATTAATAAATTATTATATTTTTTAAATATTTTAATTATTTTATTTTGGCTTAATTCCACTTTGCACCCTTGAAATATACCATTTTGGCACTTTGCACCCCCAAAATAAATTAATAGCACTTTGCACCCTCGAAATACAATAAATCATGCATAATGCACCTCAAATGATTTTTTAAAGCTAAAAAATATAAATTTAATATTTGTAGTGATATTTTTTTAGGATGCCAAATGTCAAATATTTTTTTTATTCATCAATCATTTTGAAACTATAAAGTTCAAAAATAAAAATACATTCCATCAACATATTTAAAAATTATATTGTTTTATCAAAATAAAATATTTTACGAAAAAAAATCATTCAGCTATTACGTTATCAAGTTATCTGAAAATTATTTTTTCTTCCAAATATTTTCACCTAATATTTTACAAACAGTGACATAAAAGATCCACAATCGAATAATTTAGTGATAAAAGATTATTTTTTTTATTTTTCTTTTGTAAGATAATGTAGTTTTTTTTTTTTTTTTGAATAATCCGGTGTAATTTTTATTTTTTCGCACTTTGTCCGCTCGAAATTAGGTTTGAGGTTCAAGAAAACAACAATTTTTTTTTATTTTGTACCCCAAAAAGAAAAACACCAATGAAAAATAAAATTGCCTTTATTATTCAATTGAGGGTGCATTGTGAATGATTTATTGTGTTTTGAGGGTGCAAAGTGCTATTATTATTTTTCGAGGGTGCAAAGTGCCAAAATGGTATATTTCAAGGGTGCAAAGTGGAATTAAGCCATTTTATTTTTGTTATATCTTAATTATAAAGCTACAATGGGGTCTTTAGTTTATTTCTATTTTTATTATCTTATAATTTTGGTATATATTTTATATTATCCCTACATCAAAAGAAAACTTAAATTTCATTATTATGTATTTAAAAAATATATATACTTAATTTGGTTAACAAATTTTTAATAAATTTTCAATTTAATTATTTAATATTTTTTAACAATATTTTAATTTTTAAACAACCAAATTAAAAAGAAAATATATATACATATAATATATATACATATAAATACATTTTAAGGGTCAATTTCGTCATTTCATGTCCAAAAACCAACTCCCAGTCGCGCAACCCGCGAGTGAGCCACACACAAGTCAACTAGGGGGTTTTTGCCTTTGACTAAATTTCACAGGGGTGTTTTTGCTAGTTTATTTATCACAGGGGGGTTTTGCAATTTAGAGATTACACAGGGGTATATTTTGCAGTTTACTCCCCTTTCTTATATTCACTTAATCCTCATGTGTTCTAAGTTGCTTCTATTTTTTTTAATTTTTATATTTTTTTATATTTTTTTAATTTCTTTGCTTTTTTTTTTTTTTTTGCAATGAAATATTTATTACAAGATATTAAAACTTCCATATCAGATGACCTACGGTTTATGTATTCTTTGTTTTTAGAAAAAAAAAATTATATTTAGTCAAATTGGCCAATTGTGGAGTAAGTTTAGGACGACCTTCCATACAATTCCATACAAGTACTCTTAATTTATTTGTCAAAAAACGTGAATTGTTGCTCCTTTTGACATTTAGAAATATTTTTCTCTGACGGAAGTATTATTCACTTAAGGTGGTGAGGGTGAGATTTCCAATGAAAACGAGGTGGAGTTCATTTTTGATAAATATTTCAATTAGTTTAGTAGTAGACGCTTTATAAATTTGTAAAAAATAAGCAATGGGAAAAATGAAAAATATATTTAATTTGGTGGTGAAATGATATTTGAGGGTGGAAATAGCACGTCTCTATTTTTATGATCTACCTTCAATAGTAAAATATATGTGTTTTTAGTATTTTAATTATTTTGATCATAACTTTTGCATACAAAATTCAATTGCACTCCTTATAAGGGTGGAAATTGGACAAATTGGATCGAAATAAACACTTTTGGAAAAAAATTGATTTTTTTTATAGTGAAAATCTATTTCAAATTTTGTTCCAAAAAAAAAATTAGAAATTTTCGGACCGGAATTGCGGAATTTGGAGAATAAGTGTTTAGTCTCCAGAAATATAAAATGCATAATAAATTGATGTTATAAGTATAATTTCCGTGAAATGATTGAATTTTGAAATTACTTTTGGAAATTAAAATACGATCGAAAATCGGAATCTCGTTTATATTCCAATTCCAATGAAATAAAAAATGGGAAAAAAATTGGAATTGGATTTTCAAAATCCGAAATGAAAAATATTGTTCTAAAATCGAAAATATCCGGTTCGGAACTGGGAAAATAGAAACTTTGTTCCAATTTTCCACTCCTAACTAATTATATTCAAGTTGCACTAGAAAGATGATAAGAAGTTCTACAACATTCATATTTTAATAACTTGTAAGATTTTATTTTCATCATAGTAGAAAACTGCATTGAATCTTTCAAGACAATTCGTAATCTTAAAATCTGAATTCTTTTGATCACAACATTATATCATACGAAATTCGATTGTACGTATTCAAATTGTATTCAAAACCCCCTCGAAAACGTTCATAATTTATATTTTTTTTAGATTTGGTTTTAATCAATGTCAAAACTTGCATTAAATCGTATTGTCTTAAGCTTTTTTGTCTTATCTTGTTGTCTAAGATAGTAAGCTATCTAAAATAAGGTAACAAAAAATAATTCTAGAAGGAGATTGCAAATGCGTTATCGATGCTCTTAATACTGGTGGATCTCCATCTTCATCTTTCGGAGCTTTTGTAGGGAAATGTTCAATTATTTCTCGTTAATTCCTTTACTTCGTGTAATTTTGCCTTTGTTAAACGGACTGGGAATCACTTGGCTCATGTCCTTGCTTCTATGGAAGGATCGTCATTTAATGAAGGATCTAACTTTCCCGAATCTTTGGCTATTATGTAACTTAGGGGTGAGCAAGTCGGACCCATCAACCCGTTGAACCTGTCAAACCCGGTAAAAACCACCTCACTAGGACCGGACGGATAGATCCATCTATAGGATTGGGTCCTGAAATGGACAAGATCCGTGGGTTTGAGTCGAAGACGGGTTCAAAAAATTTAATACCCGTGAAACCCGTCCCGCCCCGCTATACAAAAACGACATCGTTTTGTTTATATTATGTAGTATAATAAATTAATAATGTATAATACATGAATAAAGTATGTCTTACATGTCAAAACGTATATCTATAACCACGACATCGTCTCGTTTTGTCTATGGTTATCTATTTTATTTTAAATCTTGTCTAATAAAGGTTTGAATTTAGTTACTCTTTTTTGACACGTGACATTTATCATTGATGTTATTCACATTTGTTTCGATTTAAGATTTTACGCTTGGTCATTCATTTTGATTTCTAAATAATTTCGCTTAAAACTTATAAATTATTTAAGAAAATAACTTTTTTAAATTACGACGGGTTTCGACCCGTGAAGGTTGAGTTCTACTTTAAACCTGCAATAAACCCGTCGAAAATCTACAAGTTTGATTCCTTAAAATCAAGAACCGTTAATTGACAGGACAAGGGCAAGTTTTACTAGAACCCACATGTTTACTATGCCTAATGAAATCCATCTCATTCCCCCAAAAGAATTTTTTTTACACTTTCTCATTTTAACTTTAGTTGGTTACAAATAGAGCTACAACATTCAAGATTTGCAATTTGTGAGATTCAAATTAAATCATTATTAAAAAAGTCAATATAAAACAAAAATTAAACATAAAATTATTCAAAATAGATGTATGCATGATCATAGTCAAGTACATCTTTGGCACAAACTTGTGCCCTTTCACTTGGACATTCGTCATTAAGAAACAATCAAACAATTAAATTAAATAATGCAATTCAAAGTTTCAAAGAGTTTCAAGTTTTAATCAACAATTGTTGAATCCCTTTGTGTGAATTTATGCAAAGTTATTACAACTTATTTTTTTTATATACAAGTACATGTAACTTGGAAAAAATAATATCCGAGTTTACCGGAAAGACGAGCCAATCAGAAGATCGTTTGCTTCCAGAATCAATCAAACGAAGTCCTAATATATCTCTCAATGTAAATTAGGTCTTAAGTAAAACTAAATAACTTACAGAATCTTGGAAATTCCATGGAATATTTGTTCTGTTCTGAATTTCCAAATCTACCCACATGGGGTAAATGTAACATACTCACAGTCACAGAGAATAACTGTAATATTTTGTCTTACCTTAAGATGTTACGTCTAATTTATCCATAGCTTGTTTGTTTAATTAATAAAATGGTAGTTTAGACAATACATTCATTATGTTATACTTTATAACGCAACGCGCTGTCAGTTTCA
Organism: Erythranthe guttata; assembly: GCF_056151865.1. NCBI lineage: Eukaryota > Viridiplantae > Streptophyta > Magnoliopsida > Lamiales > Phrymaceae > Erythranthe > Erythranthe guttata. The sequence continues at coordinate 7,035,198 of NC_142536.1, forward strand.
AGGAATAATTACTAATACCATATAAATTTATAAGTTATTTAGTCTTACCTCAAGGGTATTCCTAGTTTGCCCTATATCTTAATTAACAAAATAAAACAAAATTAGGATACAAATATTGTTTGATTTAAACATGTCAAAAATAAAATGGGATAGCTCTGCACACAGTACGTAGTGGTGTGATGCTTTTAGCATCAAGACTCATCTTATCCCATAAAGATGATGTTTCTTTTCTTTTCTTTAGTGTTGGATCCCAGACATCCCTAGTGGGTGTTTTTTTTTTTTTTTTTTGGGTGAAATATTTTTATTATTATTTTTTTCTTTTTTCTTAAAGAAAAAAAAAAAAAAAATCTGTATATATATATATATATATATATATATATATATATATATATATATATAGATACAATATTTTGTGTACAGACAGCTATGGTGTCTTGTTGTTGATTGAAATTTGGGGTTTACTTTTTGTTCTGTTACAAAGCTCTGAAAAAATTGACTAAGACCCATGTGAAAAGATTGGCTCTGTAGTTATCACCCCCACCCCCCATATTTTCATATTTCATCACTTCACTTTCATTCATATTTTTCACTGTTCATCATCAACAACTATTCCCTTTTGCCCTACCAAACTATAAAATTAAAATTATATATTATTTATTGCTAACTCCTTTTTTTTTTCTTGAATTTAATGCATTTATTTATTTACGTGTAGCATAAATTTAACCGTTAAACTCAATTAATTAATCAATATATATATGTCTTATTACAAGAGAAAATTAGACAGTTAGTTTATTACTTGACGTATAATACTCAAACTGAATATGACTAATACTAAAATGCAGACAGAAATAAACTCATTGGTTCAAGAAACCTATGTTCTAGTACTACACATATATATATATGTTCAAGAAACACATTGATTCTTATTTGTACGTATAGTTGTACAAAAAGTTCAAAGTTCAGAAGTACTGTACATGATCAAAATATACAAAAACCCCTTTTCAAGATCTTCATATACGGTACCGATCTCGAAATCACGAAGAAAAAAAAATAGTACACGCGTGAAAAACCCTGAGATCATATATAATAATTCATGTTTTATATATAAGCCCATAGAAACAAACGGATTTAATAATTATGATGTCAACAAATTACTAATTGAAAACAAGCTAAGGCTTATATATATATAGAGGGAGGGGGAGAGAGAGAGAGAGAGAGAGAGAGAGAGAGAGAGAGAGAGAGAGAGAGAGAGAGAGAGAGAGAGAGAGAGAGAGAGTGAAAAAAGAATTTGACATTGAATTAATTAGGTCTAAACTTCTGGCTGCAGGAGAGACAAGTGATCTCCATGCACGTACTTGAATTAGCTGATCTTTGTCGTTTCATATTCTCGGCCCTCTCCACCTCCTCTCTAGCCCTCTCCCACAAACTCCGGGCCCGCATAAACTCCGACTGAGCTAGCTCCATCTCCCTCCTAGTCAGCTCCATCACTCTCTCCGCGTAGGCCCTCTCCATTGCCGCCAGCCGAATTTGCTCCGCCGCCTGCCATTTTAGGGCATCGGTGCAGCTAGAATCCATCTTCTTCATCACATGATGATCAACAAAGTTGTTGTTGTTGTTGTTGTTGTAGCTTCTTAAAACTTGTCTTAGCTTGAGTGGCTTTTTGACACTTATGGATAGTTGGAGGTCTAGAGACGGGCCCTCGGAATTGTGATCAGTTGTGTACGGGCCGAATCGGGCCGGCGTACTCGGCGGCCAAGGTGGAGGATATTGTGAAGCAGGTGTTGGTGGTGGTGGAGTAGGGAAAGAAAGTAGCTGCATTTCTTGAGGATCTTCTTCCATTGAAGAGTAGTGTGACATGGCACAAAAGACAAGAGGGAGTAGTGTTATATTGGGTGTGGCTAATTTATGTTTTTAGGGTTTCTATGGAACAAAATGAAGGCCCATATATAAGCATTTCCCTAGAAAATTGGATTTTATTTCTAACTTTTTATACTATATATGTATATAATAAAAATTCAGATCATGTTACATATATAGAAGGATGTAGGAAAGTCGCATGTCTCGAACCCTAAATCTTTACCCTAGTAATGAAGATTAAGTAATTTTTTATTATTTTCAATTATAATAAAATGTACAATTTTATTATTATTTCCCCATGCAAAAGGAGAGGGGACCAAGAATATGTGTGTTAGCATCATCATGAGTAGCATGATTTATTGGACATCGCTTGCATGATCCCATGAATATGGATCTTTAATTTGGAATTAGATATTTGAATTTGATTGTACTTTGTTGTTAACCCTCTTTAGGACTCATCATATACATATATATAAAAGAAAGTGGTGATCTTATTATCCCACAATTAACTCTTTGTAAATAACACATATTCAAAGTTTCAGGATTATTTTTATGCTATATCCGGTGAAAACTATATTGGGTGAATTTTTACTGTTGGTCTACATATATTAATATGAGTGTATGTGTATATGAATGGTAAAGATCTACTCAGTGTATTTCACCTGTTGTAGCATAAAATAGACTAAGTTTAGAAGTAGCTCGAGGATTCTACCATCGCAACTAGAAGTGTAATGTACATCAAAATAATTAGAACAATGAAATATTCATACTTGAGAAATTATAAAATCATAACATGTGTAGTATTTTTCTATTCATTGTAGAGCAACTCAGAAAGGAGATTGTATGACCACTTTGTTTAATTTTGGCGATAATATTTGCGACTGCTTGATATTCAGCCTTCGTGGTGATCTGCCGTTTGGAAGACCAAGAGGTGAGGATGATAACTCAATAGTCCCATGTCGATTGTGAGATGTCAGGGCATCCACCCCAATCGGCGTCGGGGTACGCGACGAGGGATAAGTTCGAATTTGGAGAAAGGAGAAGGTCGTGGTCGAGAGTACCACGAATGTAGCGCATGATATGCTTGATAGCAAAAATGTGTGCGGTTCCGTATTATCATGCATAAATAAAACATACTTGTTGCACATCATAGCAGATGCACGAGCCAAAGTGAGATATTTCAGCGCACCGACATAACTGCGATAGACAGTAGGGTCAGCAACAGGATGTCCCGTGGTTGAAGATAACTTGCTCTTGGTATTGGTTTGAGGCAATGGTTGCAATAAGTCATGTGGGCCCGTTGAAGTATCTCGTCGGTGTACCAACGTTGAAAAAAAAAAGTTGCATATTCAGAAAACGAGTGACAATTCCGATCATAGTTGTATTTGGCTTCCTTCATTAAAAAAAAAAAAACTTATTATTTAATCAATAGAAGTTAGTAATAATAATCTACCGACGGCATAATATATCTGAGTAGAGTACTCAATTTAAAAATTTAGTCAACACCTCTTTGTAGTAATCCAAACCTAACTTCCTAAAAGACAAGTTCTTTTCAATGCACATGCTCTTTAAGAATTTCGAATATAATTCTATATTATAAAATGATATTCATCACATATTTAAATTTTATTAATACATGATAACACTATAAAATAGGCATATATATATACATTTGTACATGCATTAAAAAATAAATTAATAAGTACAGTCATACTTTATTGTAGATCTAATATTTCAATTACTTCTTAAAATTAATAATTGTCTTGTAGGTTTTTGTCTTAGAGTACATTCGGATCGAATGATCGAGATGAAGTCAGGGATTCGAAATGAGCTAAATCAAAAGAATTTAAATTAATTCTAATAAGAAAAGCGAAGATTTAAATTTATAATTGCATGAATCAGTTACATTTTGAATTTTATAAAATTCAAATATCGAAAAGTTGCATGTATCGTTCATTCATTCATTAGAAAAGTTAACTGAAAGGACCACAAAACTTATGTTTTAGGTTTAGCCACATTCAGATTAAAAAATGATCGAAATCACGTTTGAAGTCAAAACAATAAACATAAATTTGTAGTTTGTTATATACCGCTTGCTATATTACTCCATCAACTAGATTATTATTTTTTTCGGGCTAATAAATAGGCAAAATAAGTTTTTTAGTCCTGTAAATTTATTAGATAGAAAATTTAGTCCGTCGCGTTTTAAGATTATAAATTTATTTTTATATAGTAAATTCCAACTCGTTCAACCAACCACTGAATTACAGGACAGAGAATCAAAAATCTCAAATTTCATAATTTACAGGACTAAAATTCTGATTCTAAAATGCCTAGTAAACTCACGGGACTAAAAATAATCATTTTTAGCCCAATAAATATTGAGGAATAATAGAGGAGATACTTAGCTTAAGCAGCAATAATTACAATAGCACGTGCAGTATGTGTGGTTTGGTTTGGGGCCTTTTAATCTTTCTTTAGCTTTTTATGGATGGTGGGCCTAGCCCTGTCGGCCCACTTGCCTATAATGTTAAAAAGTTATCAACTTTTTTCAGCACATAAAGCCCAGATTGGCACGTGGGAGCCCTTTCGAATCCCATCATTTCTTCAAATGTTTTTTCTCTTTCTTTTATCATCATATCATATGGAGTGCCAGATTTCTTTTTTTGTGCAGGAAATCTTGTTGGCACGTGCCAGCCAGTTAGGTTTCCACTTCTCGTAGCGAAGCAAGGAACTACGAACAAAAAGTGTTTATGTAACATACATAGGAGTGGAAATCGGGACTGAATATTTGAAATCCGTCGATTTCGATCACCAGAAAATTCTATTATGGAACCATTATTTTTCATTCCGATTTCTGAATTTTTGGTTTATAACCTTTTCGTTTTTTTTTTTTTTATCGAAGTCGAAATTATACATTTTTTTGGAAATTCTGATTTTCGATTCGGTTTTAATTTTTGAAATAATTATGAATATCTATTTTTCCAAATATTATTATAATTTCAAAGTCTCCACACACCCATCTACGATTTAGTTGGATGGTATTATGTTTTAATGTTATATTCGTGGATACATGTTATGAATAATTATTAAGTGAAAAATCTATTCCAAAAGTTTTTCAAAAATAAGAAATTAAAATTTCCAAGGTATTTTAAATTTAGAACCAATTTTAAGATTCTCATTTTTTTGGAATTGGAATAGCTAGCCTAATATTCCGTCCCTAGACATACCACAACAATTCCCAAATGACATGTTATATAAAGTGGTAATTTTAGTATTTTGCTAAATATTTATGGACACTTAATGCCCTTTCAAATTAGGATACTGAAATTTTAGTATTTTGCTAAAAAAAATCTTATCCGTACCTTCTTCTCAATCACCACATCCATATTCGCCATTGGCGGTACTTACAAGGGGAAGGGGCTGTTGCCTGTTGACCCCGAGATTAAAAAAAATTATGTATTTGGCATTGTATTTTTTGAATATTATATTTGGCCTCCTAAAGGTTTTGTAAATATGTATCTTAATCTTTTATTTTATTTTTCTTCTCCATATATAATCTTATATAAATTATATATATATATATATATATATATATATATATATATATATATATATATATATCGTATTTAATATGAAAATATAAAATGAAATGGTTAAAAGTTTTATTTATTTTAAATAAATTTATGAATATTACTTATATTTGAATTTTTTTATCAATGCCTTTAAAAAATAATATGTAATCGGGCCATGAATCCCCAAAATATTAAGTGCAATACATTATTAGATAATTTGGATTAATTTAGAATTTTTTGTGATGATGAAAATATGATATAATTATAATATATATATGATATTTTAATTAAAAATTAGTAATATAAACTTATTTTTTGCAATGTTTGTGAACCTAATTTTTTTTCAAGGCTCTGCCCCGAACTCGAAATTTTAATTGTCCCCTCCTACATTTTGATCTTGTTCCGCCACTGATCTTTGCTGCAATTACTCTTTAGATATGCCTCACTCCCGCTCACATTCGTTGCCATCGTCAAAACTCTTCCATATATATGCACACATAATCATATTCATTCACGCATAATAGTCGTTTGGAAAATCTGATTTACGTATTTTGTAAATGCACATTTCGGCGAATACGAACATTAGTTTTTGGTTCACTTTGTTTAGCTACAGGATTTGAAACAAAGATAATTGTAAATATGTAAGTATTCCATGGTAGAGGACGACCATTGAACATAACTAAGTTTTCTAACGAAGCTTTGCTTGTACTCTCCACTATATATTTCTCATGTGTGTATATTTCTATGTCTAAGCTTCGTAACTAAGCTCTCTGTGTACTCTCAACCGTGTATACTTCTCTGTCTAAACTCTGTCAATAAGCTCTCATTGTACCTATGTTCATAGAGTGTGTCATGTGGCGTGTATTTATTCATATACGAGTAATACTCAGTCTAAGTTCTCTGGTGTCATCCGTCTAAACTTTATGTTTTAGTCCGTTTAAACTTTATATGCTATTGTCTGCTTATATTCATATATTGTTAAATTCTAGAATCATATAACCCAATTAGAGTGAGTAACTTTAAATGGTACAAAACCCATGTTAAACTATTGTTCTAATCTACTGTTAATGGCACTTAATCCACTTGAATTATGCATGTGAGTTGCACATGATCTTGGTCACGTGAGCTGCACATGTAGATGGTAGGTGGAGCTGAATCTTGGAGGAAAAGAAAGAGCTCTCATTGGCTGATATAAGAGGAAGGCACATGGGATCATGTGCCTCGGTTTGTCTATATACAACATCATATCTGTTGTGCTGAAGATCAACGTGAGCAACACTAGAGAGAGAGAGAGCAATACACTGGGAAACACGAGAGTAAGAGAGAGAGAAACTTCTTCGAGTTTGGGTAGGGTTTCTGCTAGATCTGAGCTGGTTTGTGCTCATGATCTGATCTTATTGTTATGTACGTGTAATTATTGTAATCTCTGGATATAGTGGATTGGAGTGTGCTTCTCCCGGGGATGTAGAACTCACACCGAGTTCGAACCTCGTAAAATTGCTTGTGTTCATCGTTCTTCTTTGATTACTGTGTGTGTGTGTGTGTGTGATCTGTGTGCATGAGTGTGTGTGTGTTGATAGTATAACTGCAGAATCACTCATTTGATCACCTTAGATTCATAACAAGTGGTGTGGTGAACGTGGATCGATTGAAGGTGATTGGTTAATTCAAATTGTGCATCTGTAAACACAGATCTACACCTTCAACACAGTCACAGATTCAGATCTGAAGAAGATGAGTTCTTCTAAGTTTGAATTTGAGAAATTCAATGGTGAAAATGACTTCACACTCTGGAGGATAAAAATGAAGGCATTAATGGTCCATCAAGGTACTTCTATAGCTTTAGATCCTAAATCCTTAGCTGCCATTGAAGATCAAAAGAAAATTCCAGAGATATTATCAAAAGCTCACAGTGCTCTGATTCTGAGCCTTGGGGATGAGGTGTTGAGAGAAGTTTCAGAGGAAACTACTACCCTAGCCATCTGGGAGAAATTGGAGTCAATCTATGTGAAGAAATCTCTGGCAAATAGATTGTATCTGAAGAAGAAGCTGTACACACTTCACATGGAAGAAGGCACTGAAATCAGAAAGCACTTGGATGAGTACAACAGAATAATCCTTGATCTGCATGCAGTAGGGGTTAAAATTGAAGAAGAGGATCAAGCTATTATCCTCCTCAGTTCATTACCAAAGACATATGAGCATATTGTGGATACAATGCTATATGGGAATGAAACACTCACTTTGACAGAGGTCAAGTCAGTGCTAAACTCCAAGGAGCTACAGAAGAAGGAAGGAATGAGCTCAAATGTAAATGGTGATGGACTCACAGTAAGAGGAAGAACAGAGAAGAAGGACCAAAGGAAAGGCAGAGGAAAATCTAGATCTAAATCTAGACAACCTAACAAAGATACCAGAAGATGCTACAAGTGTAAAAGGGAAGGTCACATTAGAAGATTTTGTCCAGAAAGAACACAGAAGAAAGTGGACTCTAACTACAGTGAAAAGGGAGATGCGTCTGTAGCATCTGATGGCTATGAATCAGCTGATGTATTGACTGCAACCTATGTTGAAGAGGGAGATGTTTTAGTCGCATCATACCCAAATTCAGGTGGAGAATGGGTACTTGATTCTGGATGCTCATTTCATATGACTCCAAACAAAGAATGGTTTCAAGACTTCAAGGAATCAGAGAAGGGAATGGTACTTCTTGGTGACAACAAAGCCTGCAAGATTTTGGGAATTCGAGCTGTAAACTTACAATTATCCTCTGGTTAGAAGAAGCTGGTAAATGGAATGAGGTATGTTCCTGCCTTAAAGAGAAACCTTATATCTATCGGTATGTTGGATGAAGCTGGCTATGAAATGAGAGCTAAGAGTGGAGTGATGAAAATCCTAAAAGGATCTATGATAGTGATGAAGGGTATATTGAGAAATGGCATTTACTTCCTAGATGGCTCTGTAGCATCTAATACAGCTGATGTTGTAGTATTGGATGATACCACTTTATGGCATAAAAGGCTTGCTCACATGAGTGAGAGATGAATGCAAGAGCTAGTGAGGCAGAAGCTTCTTGATGGAAGCAAGATTAAAGAGCTAAAGTTTTGTGAAAATTGTGTTCTAGGAAAAGCAAAAAGGGTGAAGTTCAGTCAAGCTGTTCACACAACTCAACACAATCTTGAATACATTCACTCTGATTTGTGGGGGCCATCAAGGACTGAGACTATGGTAGGTTGCAGATATTTCATGTCACTTATTGATGACAAATCCAGAAAGGTGTGGATTTATCTGTTGAAAACTAAGGATGAGGCATTCTCAGTTTTCAAAGCATGGAAACAAAAGGTAGAAACTCAAACTGGTCTGAAAATCAAATATCTAAGAACAGATAATGGTTTGGAGTTTGTGTCAGAAATATTTAATAAATTATGTGAGGAGTCTGGTATCACCAGACACATGACTGTAAGGAGTACACCTCAATAGAATGGTCTAGCAGAGAGAATGAATAGGACTATTCTTGAGAAGGTGAGATGCATGCTTCTAAGTTCAGGTTGTTCTAAAAAATTTTGGGGTGAGGCAGTCACTACAGCCTGTTATCTTATAAACATAAGTCCTTCATCTGCTCTGAAGTTTAAAACTTCTCAAGAGATTTGGACCAGACAACCTCCCACATATGATCATTTGAGAGTGTTTGGATGTGCAGCCTATGCTCATATCAGGCAGGATAAACTGGAAGCTAGAGCACTTAAGTGCATTTTTTTAGGCTATCCAGAGGGAGTAAAAGGCTATAAGCTATGGTGCATAGAAAAAGGGAATCAAAGGTGCATAATTAGTAGAGATGTCACTTTCAATGAAGATCAAATGCCGTTGTTAATGGAGGCTTCATCTTCTGACATTTCTGATTCAAGGGGAGCTCAAATTGAGGTGGAGTTTGCTGATCCTGCCCCAATGTCAGAAAATGAAACTCTAGAGGATGAATCACTACCTATTGAAGAGACATTGGAAGAATCAACTGAAGTTGATAATCTTCAAAATTATCAGTTGGCAAGGGATAGAGTTAAAAGAGAAAAGAAAGTGCCTAACAGGTTGGGATATGCAGATATCATTGCATATGCTCTTGCTGTTGCAAATGAGGCAAACAAGAGTGAACCTACAAGCTACAAGGAAGCTACTGAAAGTACTGAGAATAGGCATTGGTTGAAGGCTGTGGAAGAGGAGATGTTATCTCTCAAGAAGAATAACACTTGGACACTGGTGAAAAAGCCAATGAATCAAAAACTTGTTGGCTGCAAGTGGATTTACAAATTGAAAACAGGAATACCTGGTGTTGAAAGGCCAAGGTACAAGGCAAGGCTTGTTGCAAAACGCTTTACTCAGAGAGAAGGTATAGATTTCAATGAGATTTTTTCACCAGTTGTGAAGCAAACCTCAATCAGAATAGCACTATCTCTTGTAGCTCAGTTTGATCTTGGACTTGAACAAATGGATGTCACCACTACCTTTCTTCATGGAGAGTTGGAAGAGACTATATATATGAAGCAGCCTGAGGGTTTTCATAATGGTGATGAAGACATGGTGTGCTTGTTACAAAAGTCTCTATATGGATTGAAGCAATCCCCAAGAAAGTGGTACAAGAGGTTTGATATGTTCATGCTGTCAATAAACTTTGAGAAGAGCAGTTATGACAGTTGTGTTTATCAGAATGGATCAAAACGTAAGGATCAAATTCTTATTCTCTTATATGTTGATCATTGGGAAACATATTAAAGAGATCAGAAACCTCAAGATCAAACTAAAAGGGGAATTTGAAATGAAGGACATGGGAAATGCAAGTAGAATTCTTGGAATTGATATTAAAAGGAATAGAAAGAAGGGGGAGTTATTTCTATCACAGAAATAATACTTAGAAAAATTCCTCTCTAAGTATGGCGTATGATTGATTCCAAACCAGTTAGAACTGCTTTGGCTGCTCATTTTAAGTTAAGTCAAAATCAGAAGCCAAAATCTTCTGAAGAAGAGCAGTATATGCAGAATATTCCTTATGCAAATGTTGTTGGAAGTATTATGTATTGTATGGTGTCAACAAGAACATATCTTGGTTATGCTTTGAGCATATTAAGCAGATTTATGGCAGAGCCTGGAAAGGCACATTGGATTGCTTTGAAGAGCTTGCTGAAGTACCTAAAAGGTACTTGTGGTTTGGGAATCTTGTATAAGAGAGACAAGGAAGATGGTTTTGCAGTGCAAGGTTTTGTAGACTCTGATTATGCTGGCTGTGTAGATACAAGGAAGTCTTTATCTGGTTATATTTACACAGTTCATGGAGGAGCTATGAGTTGGAAATCTTGTCTGCAAAAGGTGGTAGCTCTTTCAACTACAGAAGCAGAATATATGGCTGCTACTGAGGCAGTGAAAGAGGGGCTATGGTTGAAAGGATTCAATGAGGAGTTGTTTGGAAAAGATGAGAAGATCATCTTACATTGTGATAGTCAAAGTGCTATATTTCTCATTAAAAATCCAATGTTTCATGAGAGATCAAAGCACATAGCTATCAAGTTCCATTTTATCAGAGAAGTTGTAGCTTCTGGTCAGATTAAAGTGGAGAAGATAGCCAGTGAGGAGAATCCTGCAGATGCTTTGACTAAAGCATTACCAATTACTAAGTTTCAACATTGTTTGGACTTAGTGCAAGTTCAAGACTTGGATGAGGAGAACTAAATCAGGATATTACCCTGGTTGTATGCTTTTAAGAGCATGATGGAGCAGTACAAGGTGTTTGTAGATTGAACCAAGGTGGAGATTTATTAAACTATGGTTCTAATCTACTGTTAATGGCACTTAATCCACCTAAATTATGCATGTGAGTTGCACATGATCTTGGTCACGTGAGCTGCACATGTAGATGGTAGGTGAAGCTGATTCTTGGAGGAAAAGAAAGAGCTCTTATTGGCTGATATAAGAGGAAGGCACATGGGATCATGTGCCTCGGTTTGTCTATATATAGCATCATATCTGTTGTGCTGAAGATCAACGTGAGAAACACTAGAGAGAGAGAGCAATACACTGGAAAACACGAGAGTAAGAGAGAGAGAGAGAAAGAGAAACTTCTCATGGTTTGGGTAGGGTTTCTGCTAGATCTGAGCTGGTTTGTGCTCATGATCTGAGCTGGTTTGTGCTCATGATCTGCGCTGTAAGAAGGACCAAAGGAAAGGCAGAGGAAAATCTAGATCTAAATCTAGACAACCTAACAAAGATACCAGAAGATGCTACAAGTGTAAAAGGGAAGGTCACATTAGAAGATTCTGTCCAGAAAGAACACAGAAGAAAGTGGACTCTAACTACAGTGAAAAGGGAGATGCGTCTGTAGCATCTGATGGCTATGAATCAGCTGATGTATTGACTGCAACCTATGTTGAAGAGGGAGATGTTTTAGTCGCATCATACCCAAATTCAGGTGGAGAATGGGTACTTGATTCTGGATGCTCATTTCATATGACTCCAAACAAAGAATGGTTTCAAGACTTCAAGGAATCAGAGAAGGGAATGGTACTTCTTGGTGACAACAAAGCCTGCAAGATTTTGGGAATTGGAGCTGTAAACTTACAATTATCCTCTGGTTAGAAGAAGCTGGTAAATGGAATGAGGTATGTTCCTGCCTTAAAGAGAAACCTTATATCTATCGGTATGTTGGATGAAGCTGGCTATGAAATGAGAGCTAAGAGTGGAGTGATGAAAATCCTAAAAGGATCTATGATAGTGATGAAGGGTATATTGAGAAATGGCATTTACTTCCTAGATGGCTCTGTAGCATCTAATACAGCTGATGTTGTAGTATTGGATGATACCACTTTATGGCATAAAAGGCTTGCTCACATGAGTGAGAGGTGAATGCAAGAGCTAGTGAGGCAGAAGCTTCTTGATGGAAGCAAGATTAAAGAGCTAAAGTTTTGTGAAAATTGTGTTCTAGGAAAAGCAAAAAGGGTGAAGTTCAGTCAAGCTGTTCACACAACTCAACACAATCTTGAATACATTCACTCTGATCTGTGGGGGCCATCAAGGACTGAGACTATGGTAGGTTGCAGATATTTCATGTCACTTATTGATGACAAATCCAGAAAGGTGTGGATTTATCTGTTGAAAACTAAGGATGAGGCATTCTCAGTTTTCAAAGCATGGAAACAAAAGGTAGAAACTCAAACTGGTCTGAAAATCAAATATCTAAGAACAGATAATGGTTTGGAGTTTGTGTCAGAAATATTTAATAAATTATGTGAGGAGTCTGGTATCACCAGACACATGACTGTAAGGAGTACACCTCAATAGAATGGTCTAGCAGAGAGAATGAATAGGACTATTCTTGAGAAGGTGAGATGCATGCTTCTAAGTTCAGGTTGTTCTAAAAAATTTTGGGGTGAGGCAGTCACTACAGCCTGTTATCTTATAAACATAAGTCCTTCATCTGCTCTGAAGTTTAAAACTTCTCAAGAGATTTGGACCAGACAACCTCCCACATATGATCATTTGAGAGTGTTTGGATGTGCAGCCTATGCTCATATCAGGCAGGATAAACTGGAAGCTAGAGCACTTAAGTGCATTTTTTTAGGCTATCCAGAGGGAGTAAAAGGCTATAAGCTATGGTGCATAGAAAAAGGGAATCAAAGGTGCATAATTAGTAGAGATGTCACTTTCAATGAAGATCAAATGCCGTTGTTAATGGAGGCTTCATCTTCTGACATTTCTGATTCAAGGGGAGCTCAAATTGAGGTGGAGTTTGCTGATCCTGCCCTAATGTCAGAAAATGAAACTCTAGAGGATGAATCACTACCTATTGAAGAGACATTGGAAGAATCAACTGAAGTTGATAATCTTCAAAATTATCAGTTGGCAAGGGATAGAGTTAGAAGAGAAAAGAAAGTGCCTAACAGGTTGGGATATGCAGATATCATTGCATATGCTCTTGTTGTTGCAAATGAGGCAAACAAGAGTGAACCTACAAGCTACAAGGAAGCTACTGAAAGTACTGAGAATAGGCATTGGTTGAAGGCTGTGGAAGAGGAGATGTTATCTCTCAAGAAGAATAACACTTGGACACTGGTGAAAAAGCCAATGAATCAAAAACTTGTTGGCTGCAAGTGGATTTACAAATTGAAAACAGGAATACCTGGTGTTGAAAGGCCAAGGTACAAGGCAAGGCTTGTTGCAAAACGCTTTACTCAGAGAGAAGGTATAGATTTCAATGAGATTTTTTCACCAGTTGTGAAGCAAACCTCAATCAGAATAGCACTATCTCTTGTAGCTCAGTTTGATCTTGGACTTGAACAAATGGATGTCACCACTGCCTTTCTTCATGGAGAGTTGGAAGAGACTATATATATGAAGCAGCCTGAGGGTTTTCATAATGGTGATGAAGACATGGTGTGCTTGTTACAAAAGTCTCTATATGGATTGAAGCAATCCCCAAGAAAGTGGTACAAGAGGTTTGATATGTTCATGCTGTCAATAAACTTTGAGAAGAGCAGTTATGACAGTTGTGTTTATCGGAATGGATCAAAACGTAAGGATCAAATTCTTATTCTCTTATATGTTGATCATTGGGAAACATATTAAAGAGATCAGAAACCTCAAGATCAAACTAAAAGGGGAATTTGAAATGAAGGACATGGGAAATGCAAGTAGAATTCTTGGAATTGATATTAAAAGGAATAGAAAGAAGGGGGAGTTATTTCTATCACAGAAATAATACTTAGAAAAATTCCTCTCTAAGTATGGTATGATTGATTCCAAACCAGTTGGAACTGCTTTGGCTGCTCATTTTAAGTTAAGTCAAAATCAGAAGCCAAAATCTTCTGAAGAAGAGCAGTATATGCAGAATATTCCTTATGCAAATGTTGTTGGAAGTATTATGTATTGTATGGTGTCAACAAGAACATATCTTGCTTATGCTTTGAGCATATTAAGCAGATTTATGGCAGAGCCTGGAAAGGCACATTGGATTGCTTTGAAGAGCTTGCTGAAGTACCTAAAAGGTACTTGTGGTTTGGGAATCTTGTATAAGAGAGACAAGGAAGATGGTTTTGCAGTGCAAGGTTTTGTAGACTCTGATTATGCTGGCTGTGTAGATACAAGGAAGTCTTTATCTGGTTATATTTACACAGTTCATGGAGGAGCTATGAGTTGGAAATCTTGTCTGCAAAAGGTGGTAGCTCTTTCAACTACAGAAGCAGAATATATGGCTGCTACTGAGGCAGTGAAAGAGGAGCTATGGTTGAAAGGATTCAATGAGGAGTTGTTTGGAAAAGATGAGAAGATCATCTTACATTGTGATAGTCAAAGTGCTATATTTCTCATTAAAAATCCAATGTTTCATGAGAGATCAAAGCACATAGCTATCAAGTTCCATTTTATCAGAGAAGTTGTAGCTTCTGGTCAGATTAAAGTGGAGAAGATAGCCAGTGAGGAGAATCCTGCAGATGCTTTGACTAAAGCATTACCAATTACTAAGTTTCAACATTGTTTGGACTTAGTGCAAGTTCAAGACTTGGATGAGGAGAACTAAATCAGGATATTACCCTGGTTGTATGCTTTTAAGAGCATGATGGAGCAGTACAAGGTGTTTGTAGATTGAACCAAGGTGGAGATTTGTTAAACTATGGTTCTAATCTACTGTTAATGGCACTTAATCCACCTAAATTATGCATGTGAGTTGCACATGATCTTGGTCACGTGAGCTGCACATGTAGATGGTAGGTGAAGCTGATTCTTGGAGGAAAAGAAAGAGCTCTTATTGGCTGATATAAGAGGAAGGCACATGGGATCATGTGCCTCGGTTTGTCTATATATAGCATCATATCTGTTGTGCTGAAGATCAACGTGAGAAACACTAGAGAGAGAGAGCAATACACTGGAAAACGCGAGAGTAAGAGAGAGAGAGAGAGAAAGAGAAACTTCTCGTGGTTTGGGTAGGGTTTCTGCTAGATCTGAGCTGGTTTGTGCTCATGATCTGATCTTATTGTTGTGTACGTGTAATTGTTGTAATCTCTGGATATAGTGGATTGGAGTGTGCTGCTCTCGGGGATGTAAAACTCACACCGAGTTCGAACCTCGTAAAATTGTTTGTGTTCATCGTGCTTCTTTGATTATTGTGTGTGTGTGTGTGTGTGTGATTTGTGTGCATGAGTGTGTGTGTTGATAGTATAACTGTAGAATCACTCATTTGATCACCTTAGATTCATAACAACCCATTTAATGATTTTTTAGCAAATAGCAAAAAATCACGTGTTCTTTAAACTATTTCTGAGAGAGAACTAGTTTTCCCTACAATAAAATAAAAGGAGATGTTTGAAAAGTGATTCATAAGTAGGAAAAGTAAACTTTTTTCAATATCTTATAATTACTAGCGAACGTGAAATAATCACTAGTAGTGACATCTTCAAGTTACTATGATTTAATTTATTTTTATAAATAATACTAACTGAAGTTTGTATTTATTAAATAGAAGTGCAAATTACACCTACCTCAACCCTCATATTTAAAAAACTATGATAAATTGTCTCAAGTTTAATTATAGCTAATATTTAGCCCATTTCACCATTGAATTTCTGAAATTCTATTTTATTCGTGACAGATATTGAGTAAGTTACATTGTCATATACTCATGTCCTAAGATTAGATCTAACTACATCTTGATTTTATGTATTTTAAAATGGGGTTTTTATACATAAGTCCCTAACCATGCATCTTTGTAATTCTAGGTTTAGGGGATATATATTTTTCACCAATAAGCACATCCGTTTAATATTTATTATAAATAAAGGAAAAATTCATGTATATGACAAAATTATACCAACCATGTATACCCAATTCTTAATTGTAACCCCAATTTAATCAATTTTGACCACAAAAATCCACTTTTGACTTCTTTTTTTTTTTTTTTTTTTTGCCGCCGGATTCCAGCGTAGACTTTTTTTAGTGTTTTTTTTTTCCGTGATTGTGCTGTCATTAACGGTAATTATATTGTCACTGACAGTACATTAACGTAATTATACTGTCACTGACAGTGCATTAACGTAATTGTACTGCCGTTGACAATACATTTATGTAATTGTACTGCCGTTGACAGTAAATTAACTTAATATCTTTTTGTTATTTTTTTTAAATTTTGTTTCACTTATTGACAAGTCAACGTAATTATATTACTGTCGTTGACAGTAAAATAACTGTAAACACAATAATATCACTGTCAACCACATCAATATTATTTATTTATTTTTTGGTTTTTTTGCTTTGTTTGAGTTATTTACGGAGTAACGTAATAATATTACTGTCAATTATTGTAATATTACTGTAAACATAATAATATTATTGTGGTTGGCGGTAATATTACTGTTGTTATAGTAATATTAATGTCAACCACATCAATATTATTATTTTGTTTGGGTTTTATTGTTTTGCTTGACTTATTCAAGGAGTAACGTAATAATATTACTGTCTATTATTGTAATATTACTGTGGTTAACGGTAATATTATTGTTGTTATAGTAATATTACTGTCACTCACAGTAATATTAATTCTTTTCTCTTTTTATTATGTTTACATTTATTGAACAGTCAACATATTAATATTACTCTATTACACAATAATAATGAGTTTTGTTGTGTTAATATTACTATGCTAGAGATTAATACTGTGTTAAACTGTAGTATAGTTAATTTTACTGTGTGTAACAGTAATATAGTTAATTACTGTCAACCACATATTGCTGCTTAAACGGAAAAAAAAATCGAAAAAGTCAACGCCGGAAACCGGGAGAAAAATCAGGAAAAAAAAAGTCAACGTCGGAGATCGGTGGTTGACCGGCGGTGACGGACGAAATTGTCCATAAAAATGTGTTTTAGGTCAAAATTGAATAATTGTAAAATTTGGTGTCAAATTGAGGTTAAATAAAATTAAAGGATGAAACTGGACCATATTAAAGTATGAGGGGCTATTTTAGTCTCTTACAAAAATCTGAACGATGTGTAGATGTTTTTTAAAAGAGTTTATTGTCCGGATTTCTTTATGAATAACCGCAAGACCATGTGTAGACTTTTGTTAAATAGGCTTATTTGTAAAGAGTCCTTTTAAAATATTGCAAAGATCTCCCTTAATTTTTTATTTTAACTGCAAGTTGAATTTAAACTCATTAAATAGTGTTTGTATGTTTACTAACATATTTTCTTTAAAGAACAAACATAAGAAAAATTAATAATATTGGAATATAGTTTACACTTTTTTATTTAAATTTTGAAAACCGAAATATAAAAAAAAAATTGTTCCATAAATTTTCAAATAAAGTTGGCAGAATTTTCATAAGTATAATTTTTTTGAAGGACCAAAAAGAAAAGGAATTTTCATAGTTGTTTTATTAAAATTAACATCGGATCAAAAATCAAAATCGTGCATAAAAGCCCGATTGTGATAAAAAAGATCGAAAATAAAAATATATAAAATTGAAAGAAAAATATAATATAATATATATATATATATATATATATATATATATATATATATATATATATATTAAGTATATATATATCTCTATGGCCCCCAAATCCCGCCCCCCTATTTTCCACGCTTTATTTTTTGCCCCTTTTAATCTGAAACGGCGTCGTCTGGTACTAATCCACCAATCACCGTGTGCCTTTATTTTCTTTTCTCTTTTCTTTTGGAATATGCACGATCGACCTCTGTGCTTCTTTCTTTTCCCTTTTTCTTATTTTCAAAATTCTTCGACGCTTCAACGGGTGATCCACAGGCCTACAATTCCTGACTTTGACCGCCGCCTCGTACGCAGCCGCCGCTTCGTTCGATGACCGTCGTCGCCGACGCCGCTTCGTTCGATGCCCACCGCCCCTGCCGCCAACGTCAGTTCCCACCTTTTTTTCCTCCAATTGCAGGCTTCTTCACTTTCGATCTCATCCGCAATTGGATTACTCTGACTTGTGGGCTCGTAATTTTTTGGGTGCACAACCTTTTTCTCCAATTCTCCCAGTTTCTATTCCCATGCCATTCATTCTATTATCTTCCTCCTCTTCTTCTCCACCCCTTTTCTGCTACCAACTTGCCAGGTTTTGTGCTCTTTTGCCCCCGATTTGTTCGATAAAACTTTTCCCTCTTGTTTTGCTCTTTCTGTCGGTCCTCCGGTCACCTCCACCGACGCTTGCAGTCGAGCTAAGGCAGAGAGAGAGAGGAGAGCTACAAATCATCTTACATATTTTCACAGTGTATGTTTTCTGCTCCTTGGCTCTCTTTTTGCCAATTTTAAATATAAAGTATTATCCATTCGACTTATTTATATTTTTTCGTTTTGATTTACCTTGCTTTAGGAGGCTGATGAAGATGAACTTGAAATGGATGATGACGAAGATGATGAGGTAAATGCACTTATTTTGCAGTTATGTAAATGGATTTTATTATTGCAACTTCTATTACTTACTAAATGCATGTCTGCTTCAATGGTGTATTATTTCCTATAATTTTAATGCTTTGATTTGCTCGTTTTTCACAAACTAAAAATTGATATCATGATAATATTGTTAGTTTTCAATTTTTTTAAGATAATCTTTTGCAGTTTGCTGGGACTCACGTGAGTTACTTTTGTTGTTTCTCTGACTTGCTAAATGGAAATAATTTGATAGCGAAGATAAACTATGGTTAATCTATGTATAGCTCTATATTTGTCTCATTCTAAATATAATATATGATGTATTTATATGCAAGAAAAGAACAGTGATGGTTATGAAGATGACGAAGCAGAAGAAGACGAAAAATGAGCCGAGTGTGAATGCAAATTAAATTTGTTCATACAGTTTGAACATAAGAAGTTTTTTTTTTTCACTTGTTTGCCTAATGATGTCTGTGATGAACAAGTTTAGATGTTTTTGAAGAATAAGACTAATATATGTGGATAATATATTCTCAACTTCCTTTCAAGTCCATTTCAGCACTTTCGGGCAGCCCCTTAGAAGATAGTATTAATATGTTAATGCTCTTGAATACGTAGAGTATAATATGATGCTTCGCTTTTAGACATTTAGATGCATGAGTAATGTTGGAATATTTACCCAGATGTTATATTCGAAGCTGTTTCCCTTTTCTTTGAGGATCTTGAGCAGCTTCTCAACAATTTGGCGCTTGCCGTGTGAGTTTGATTTTCTTTATCTATGTTGTTTTCTTTTTACCTTTCCGTTATTACTAATGTGTTTATTAATTTATTTTGATACCAATTTCAATCTACGTGGTCAACATGTTTTAGATTTAACTAGGTTGATGCTCATTTTCACGACTTCAGCCGTAGCACTTTCAGGTAATAATTTATTGTCTTTGTTGTTCCGTTCTTTGTGTGTATGTTTTTTTTATCCGGGAGAAATTTATGTCTTTTTCTTTGTCCTTTTTTTAATCTATTATTTCATATACTCGAGGACAATTTCGGCAATTAAATTTCCTGATTTTGAGCTTTTTGGGTTTAAATTACCAGCATAGGTGCAAAGAGGGTGAATAGTTTGTGTGTTGCCCTCAGAAACTTTTGTAAAAAGAACAACTTCGATGGGTGAGTTCAACCTTATCTTAATCAGAAATTATTAATGTCATCGATGAAATTGTCTATTGGCACAAGATATTGGCTGGTTTATTGCTGATAAAATACATGTTAGCTATGTTAGTAGTTGTGCCTAATGGATTGACTATATGCTATACAATTTATTTACCCCTGCTAAATTTCAATATAGTTTCTATCTTGCCACCAATTAGTGTACTTAAATTATTGCTCCAAACGGCATCTTCTCAAGTATTCGGACATAATGGCCCTTTTTTCTTTTTGTTTTTTGTCGGCCTTACCAATTTTTGTTTTTCTGTTTTGTATGTTGAGCGGGTTTCTTGGATGATCAGTCTGTACCA
Organism: Erythranthe guttata; assembly: GCF_056151865.1. Taxonomy (NCBI): domain Eukaryota; kingdom Viridiplantae; phylum Streptophyta; class Magnoliopsida; order Lamiales; family Phrymaceae; genus Erythranthe; species Erythranthe guttata. The sequence goes on from NC_142536.1 coordinate 7,055,562, forward strand.
GACATAGATTAGTCATTAGCCTGATTCTGGAATGATTTATTCGAACATGTTTTCATTACCGGATTTAGTTTACAGACACAATGATTTTTTTTTCAATTTTTCATAATTTCAATATTAATTGTTGAGTATTTCTTTTGCTCTGTTTCACTCTGATTATACGAAGTTAAAATGGTTCAATTTTGTTTTCCTTTTTTGCAATCTCATTTCGCGTGAGAACATACAAGTTGATATTCTGTACGACGTTGAGATGGTAACATTTTCTTAGGCTAACATTTTTTTTCGTTGTCGTTTAATTTGAAATGTGTTTTAGGTGCTACATTTAGGTCAAAACCCTAATTTGTCCTTCTATATGCATTAGTCTCTTCTGGACTATGAAAGACACAAGACACAAAGTGACGAGCTTCAACTGCCGGTAGCAACACTTACTGAAGTTTCTGCTTTTGACGTTGATGTGAGTTCGCATTTAATATTTCTTATTGCATGGTTCTTCCAAGTTTTTTTATAAATTGAACACTTTCCTTTGTTCTGCGAAGGTGACCTAATATATTAAGTGCAAATATTGGGTTATTTGTTGGAAAATCTCTTGATTCTTTGGAATTTTTATATTTGAGGAGAATGTAAGTGTAAAGATTTAATCATGAACCTGATTATTTTTATAACTTTAGCCTTGCTTAATATGCAAAGAATCCAACACTGCGACGTTGCGGCGTTTCTTTCATCTGAGATTCCTCTAAATTTGGAGGACGGCGGCGAACAAAAAGAGTGGTAGCGGAAGATCTAGAAGAGCAACGAAATTGAAGTTCGTCGGCATCGAATTTAGGTTGGTTAAATGACCTTGATTCTCCACCGCTGTCGTGTAATATACATATTCTCTTTGGGGGAGGCAACTCCACCGTTTGTTTGCTCTGTAATCTTTTTTTTTTCTTCACTGATATTCATACCGTATTATTTTTTATGGGTTATTTGATTTTTTGGAGTCTGGTCTTGATCGTCTGCTATCAATTGTTTAGGCTTTCTAGCTTGCTTCTGGTGTTCCCCGGCGAATTTAAAGAAGGCGGCATGATCGAAGATGGCAAGACGAGGTTATTTAGGAACTTCGATGTTTAGTGATATACTATCGTGCACGTTAACTGTCTTGCCAAGATCAATCTGGCGGGCCCACTCGATACTGATTGGGTCAACAATTGTTGAATATCGACAGGTAATTAATCGAATTGTGTTCAGACTTGTTGTATTATGATGAAAAAAAGCGTAATTTTGTTTTGTATATGTTATTTATTGAGTTATGTTTGGTGCTTGAAGGACTTGATGCGACTTCGAATGTTGCCAAACCGATAAAGGATCAACTGTGGCCATTTTGGAATTTTTTTTTTGAAATTTTATTTAAAATGAAAGAACTCACAGGAAAGGTTAACAACAATGAGGACAACTAAGATACCAAACTACAAATTAGAAAGTTTATTTTTACTTACTAAATTCCAGTCTCGCGTTTTGTGATTTGTCGAAAGTTACTATATGCTTAATTTTCCCTTCTCCATTTTCTTTTCTGATGGTGTTTTAGTTCTTCAGCATATAGAAATGTCCTATGTCGTAGAGATATTATGTTTGTATGTTCATGGTTGTGGATGTATCTTCTCCATCACAGCTTCTTTTACTACGTGTTTAATTTGAGTTGTTCTGATTTATGAGCCTTACCAAATTTTCTTTATATTCTTTTTTGTTAATTGACTGCAACTTGTTTGAGTGCTTTATTCAATTTGAGTACGTCTGATATTTTGGACTCTGAATAAATGAGGCCAATTATTCTACAGTTTTGAATAACAGGAGTGTTTCTGGTGGAGTTAAAATATGGAACTTAATAAAACATTGCATATCACTTTTTCCTAAACTATTCCATGTGTTTTGAAGGGATTTTTCCCATTTAGGCTCATTTGCTGGTTTATTACCAATCTTAGACAGGTTTCTATTGGTGATAGCTTTCTTCACTTCCTTTGGAAATTATATATATCTTGCTTCCTTCTTCCTTCTTTCCTTCTCGTTTTTAGTTTTGTTTCTCTGTAATATGCTAAAATTGGAGTTCATGTGTAGGTCTTATCAGCTTTCGGTTTAGTGCACAAGATTGTTGCATTTCAGAAGGCTGCTGATTTTCAGGTGAAGATTTGATGAAGAATTTATTTATTTTTCATTCAGCTGGCTGAATCTGTGTCTGCAGCCTGTGCCTATGACACGCTTATATAACATATTTCTTTCGCGTCTGATTCTTCAATTTGTTTATTCAGTCTTCCGCGTTCCTCCCCACCTAAGTTTTGTGCATTGCTGCAAATTCCGTCCTTGCTGATTGTTGTAATTTTCGCTTGTAATATTTTTTGCTTCCGCTGTTGCGCTGGATGTTCCTGATACTTTTACAACAAGGTTTTGTTTGAGTGATTCTGTTGCACAAAGATTAATTTAGATTATGTGTAAATGCATTGGTATTCTTTTTTAATTACTACATTTACTGGGCATTGCCACCGCGCCTTGCGCGGTGCCCAAGACTAGTATATATATATATATATATATGTTTTCCCATAAATAACATGTGAGCAAAAGTGGGATTCAATAATGTTGATGTTCATTGATTGGATCAATGTGCAATTTGCATCTTCTTCTCCATTGGCAAGCACACTTTAAACGTTTAACATTTTGGCATATGCATCTTCTTTATCTAATTTTTCTTAGTGGTTTGGTGGAAAATACACATTTTCCCCAACTTTGAACATAATATAGTAATTTGCATCTACATCCTCTAACTTTGAACATAATATAGTAATGTGCATCTACCTTCTCTTACTTTGGTATTTTAGCAACCATTATTATTCTTTTTTCTTTCTTTTTTCGGAATATGCAGCCCTTTTTCATCAAATTTAATTATTTGGTTAATGTCTATTTTTTTTGGACGTACACAATTCAAAATTTATTTCCAATTAATCAGTATTTCATTTTTTCTTTTAACCTATCCAATTCAAAATTTATTTCCAATTAATCAGTATTTCATTTTTCTTTTAACCTATCCGTATTACATTTACGTATATGGCATGACATTTTTTTGTAGATGCAATAACAAGAAAAACAATTATATTACTAGCAATTGTGAACTTATATAATGAAGTAAAAAAAAACATTAATCAAAAGGTCTTTTAATCCATGTGTGCCCCCTCATTGCCCCAACTCTTAATATTTTTTTAAAATTTATATATAATTTTCATAAATAATAAAAATAATGTCCAAGAAATTTGAGATGTAAAATTCACAAATTAATTTAAAAAAAAAAAAAAAAAAAAAAAAAAAACCCTTATTTTTCCTACTCTACCCCTAAAACTAACGGACGACTGACGGCAAAATGAATGAAGGAGATGTATATGTCAAATGATTAAACGTTTGGAACGTACTTGCCAAAAGACCAAAATTCAGAGGAGATGGATGCAAATTACCCTATATTATTACGACATATAGAAGAAATGAATTAAGAAATAGGAAGAGCAAAGTATTATTAAGAAACGAAAAAAGCGTCTCATTTCTTATTATTCGTTACATAAACAACAAATGAAGAATGGTAGCAACTATATATGGACAGGATCACAAACTATAATTAATTCCCTTCTCCGAACCTGCACCTATTTTTTGGGGATATGATCAACTGAATCCACCCATCTCCCGTTTTCCTATTCGACAAAACCAAAAGCTAATACTTCCTTTAAACGTCTCCGAAAAAGAAAAAAAAAAGAAAAAGAAAAAACTCGGTACAAATTTTTAAACTTCAAAAAAAAGACCTATACGCCATTTTACAACGCCGAAACGAGGGGGGGGAGGACTATTTGTACAGAGGGCACCTTTCACATGAAGTAGCTAAGGGATTTCTTCCTTCTGGAGCCACCTTCGCCGTAAAGTTCGTTCCACTGGATAAGCTCCGTCATGTTTATTGACTCCGACGAAACGCTCGCACATACCTAACCAAAAATACAATTATTGAAAAATTATAAAATTTTGAGTACATTTATCATATATTGTATAATAATTTAATTGGTTTCACTTAGGATTGTAAACTAATATTTTAAAGAAAAATATAAACAAAATAAAATTATTCAAAACCTTCGAGGGTGTCTTAAGTTCATTAATTGTGACGCCAAATCACATTTTACCGAATTAACCACAGTTAATTATATTTTAACCTAGCGACGGTCGGGGTATAATAGGAATCACGAAAAAGTAGTTACTCACCCTTTCGTGAGCAAATTTGAAGTCGTCCATATTAAGTGGGCGAATATCAGCACTGCCACTCAAAGCTGGTGCTGGTTTACCTTCGGCAAGAGCAGCATCCTGTTCCTGTAATCGACTCTTCTCGTTAGATGAAATCATAGACACTTTACCCGAAGAAAAAGGACTCAATCTTTAATCTAAATATATTATTCTTCAATGATAATTATATATATAAAGATAAAGATGTCATTTAGTTTTAACTTTCTCATCTCCGTAATCGCGAATTAAAATTTAAAAGACTCCCTCGACATTAATCAAATGTAAAAGCTCACATCAAACACAGCAAAATTACCTTTTTCTCCTTCTCCAGAATCTCTCTAATTGGACGATGAGCAGCCGTCACACACAAATTCTGAAAGAGAGAAAAAAAGAAAATATTACGGATAAGCCCGGTCTTGCAAATCACTTAGACAGATCCTATCCGAATTAGTACTAGCGGAAAATTTCCGATTTTTTTTTGGAAGTGAAAAACTAATTCCAATTCCGTTCCTTAAAAAAAGGAGAAAATCAGAACTTCGGAAATTGAAATGAAAACACTTGTTCCAAAATTGGACAATTCCGGATCGGAATCGGCGAAGTTCATAAATTTCCAATTTTTAGCCACATAAAATATAAAATACTTAACAATAATGATACCATAAGTCTAAAATTTTGGGTAAAAATCGGATTTTTGGAAATTAAAATCGGGTCGAAAATCGGAATCGCATATATATATTCCAGTTCCGGTCCAAAAAAGTTGTAAAAATCATAAATCAGAATTTGGAATGAAAAATATTGTTCAAATATCGGAAAATTGCAGATTGGAATCGGGCATGTCTAATAAATCGAACCTTAAGATCACTTCCGGAATAACCATCCGTCATATTTGCAACAGAATCCATATCCAAATCGGGAGACAAATCCTCTTTTGCTAGTATCACTCCGAGTATCTTCCCTCTATTAGCAGCATCTGGCAAATTGACCATCAATCTGCGCCACCACCAAAAAAAAACATTTTCAGGCCAAATAAATAATAATAATTAAAACTTATTTTAGAAGAATATTATCCGTCTTTGATTTATTATACCTGCGTGGGAGCCGCCTAATAACAGCTTCGTCAAGATCATAGGGCCTATTAGTGGCAGCAAGTACAAGAACTCGTTCGGTATCTTTAGTTCTAAGCCCATCCCAGTTCACCATAAATTCATTTTTCATTTTACGCATCGCCTCGTGTTCTCCCGGGTTTTCCCTTCGTCCAAGCATGCTATCAACCTTGAGAAGAAAAAAATTTAAAAATATATGAGGTTGATTTTTTTTTTTTTTTTGTTTTGGAAGAAAGACGAAATGTGAAAAGGCTATATATATTTGCGTACTTCATCGACAAATATAACGCTAGGAGCAATTTTGCTTGCCAACGAGAAAACAGCCTTGACGTATTTCTCGCCCTCGCCAAACCACTGCAATTGCAGATGATAGATTAAAAAAATGGATTAGATAATAAAAATAAAAATAAATAAAAACACGTAAGATAATGATAAAAATAAAAAAAGTAATTTATTAGAAGAAACCTTTGAGGTAATACTGGACATTGAAATGTTGATGAAGTTTGCACCAGCTTCGGTTGCAACAGCTTTTGCGAGCATAGTTTTTCCCGTTCCGGGTGGACCAAATAAAAGAATACCTTTGCATGGCTGCAAAAACACCAGTAATTAATACTCAATTAATTATTGTTTAAATTTTTTTTATTTTTTTTGGCAATGTGCTAAATTAATAATTAGCTTTTTTTAGGGAATCAATTATATAAAAAAAACTCGAGCCATTAAAAAATTAAGGGAGTGAGGATGGAAAATTAACCTTAGTGAGTTGACCTTTGCAGAAAAGTTCGGGGCGCTGTAAAGGGAGCATGACCAACTCCTTGAGAGTATCTTTGACATTTTCGAGTGCTCCAATATCATCAAATGTGACACCGATATCACTCGGAGGGATGACATCAGCCAATAGCCTCTTTTCAAATTCATTCTCTGTCACAACATCCTGCGCAAGTCAAAAAAAATATATTTTAATCCACTAAGGCCTTGTTTGGGAATTTATGATTAGGCTTGATTGACAATATAATCAAGAACCGACATTGCTACATCAAGATTTGGCACAATAAAGCCTTATTACACAAAATCATATGAAGGGTATTACGCGATACAAGGAATGTATAATTACAAACACGAGCTTTAAATCTATGGTTGTTAAGATTTTGAAGAACTTTCCCCAAACAGTTTCGGGAATTTCTCCCTCCAAGATGATTTGATTGCTACAGTAAAAAATGTTAATATCACTACACTTTCCAAATTTTCTTCTAGGGCAAATTACGGCCACCCCCTGAGGTATGCTCAAATTACGAAAAAAAAAAATCTCATGTTTGGGTAATTACAATCACCCCCTCAACTATGTATTGTCTTACGAAAAAAAACCCCTCCTTCAGTAGGTAAATTACGAAAAAAAACCCCTCCTTTCTTCTAAAATACTTTTTTTTTGCAAACATCTTTAAACATGTATTTCTCGTCTCCTCCCAAAACATAAACAAACATTACTTTTATTATCAAATTCCTCCCGAAAACGAAATAAAAATAAGCACCAAAACTACTCCAAACATAGCCAAGATAATCACATATTACATTATCATCATCGCCAATTCAATCAATCCAATCAATATTACCAAACAACCGAAGCCCAAAGATATAGAGCAGTTAAGTATATTATCACCTTCAAAGACTTCTTCGAACTCTTGGAGTCATTTTGGATCGCGTGTAGAACCCCAATGCCATAGTTAATGCTGCGATACGAAAGTACAATACAAATTTACTTTTCAACGGGCATCTATTATTTATCGTTAATAAAAAAATAAGTGGCAACTTACTATTACCTCTCTGTAGAAAGAACGAGCCTCCCGTTTTCTGCAGCTTCAGTATTTTCCATCAAATAGTGGCTTAAAGCCCAGCCGACCACCTTTTCCGCACCTTCGAAAATATTTCAAATAAAAAAAAAACTCTTTTCAATTTTTTATCCACAAGTTTCTGCTAATTTGATTATAATAAAACTAAAATAAGCTTACTCTCGATTGTAAGTGTTTGGTCTTTAATGTTCAAAGTCTCGAGTCCGTCACAGTCCATCCCGTTACGATTGAGAACCTGCATTTTAGAATAATATGAGGCAAATTTCGAGAAAAAAGAAATTTGAAAAAAAACATTAAAAGAAAATTAAATCAAATATCTCACAGTTCGTAAATTATTCAGGTTTGCTTTAAGTTTCAGGGTTTCGGCATCTCGTTCCAATTGCTGCTTCCAACTGACGAGGAGTGCTTCGTCCTGCAATATTTTAATAAGCATTATTATTTTATTGCATGTTATCGTCACGAACGAATCGTGTTTGGGAATCGAGAACAAAACCTGAGGCAAGTGAATGGTGACTTTATTCGGGAAAAGCTTCGACAGAAGCTTCGTTGCTTTTGTAACGTCCTTGGTTCTATCATGCAACCTTCCGAAACTATCCTGAGGTTTACCAAAATTAAATCATATGAGTCACTAAACAAGGTTTAATAGTAAAACATTTAAAATTAATGTTCGTAAATATTCGATACTCCCTTCGTTTCAAATTAATTGCAAGATTAAAGAATTCTTCTTTTTCCATATTATGTCACTTTAGAATATAAATTGTTTCCTCGAAAAAAACAACAGAATATCAATGTTGATTTAGTTACTTTGTTTTCCATATTTGCCCTTATTATTCCTAAATGCTTGATACATGTGCCGACACTTTAAACGACAATTATATTGAAACGGAGGAAGTATTAAATATCTAAATCGATGTTCTTCAATACACAATCAAACAACAAAATAAATGATAAAAATATCGATTATTATTGATCAACAGATACTTACAGGGAAAGCCAAGTCAAGCAAAGCAGTCTGATTGCTTCCAAATTTCGTAAAAAGCAAACCGCCTGGATGAGACTGCACCACCAATTACAAAAAAAAAGAATCTTTTATTTATGCCACAGTAGAATAATTAAAAAAGGTCGTCTAATGTATTAACGGATGATCGTCGAATAACTTTTTACCTTTTCTTTACGATTGTCGGTCTGAGTTTGCGAACCGATGATTACGACATTATTAGGAAGCTTATCCAGCTTCGTTTTGAATATAGCATACGACTCCGAATTTCCAGCCATGGACTTCTCCGCATCTTTCATAAACAAAATGAATGGCGTGTCTCTGCTCATATCAAATACGGCCTAATAATTAACAACAAATAATTTAGCATTAGAATTAGCCGGAATAAATAAATACATAATTAAATAAATAAATACATAAATAGATAAATAAAAAGAGGCAGAATTAGGAATCACCTCAAACATGGTGTTAATAAGTAACTTGTCAAGATCCTCCACGCCTGAGGTATCCAAGCGAAGCTCGTCGGCTAGAGATTGAACAAACGAGAAGAAAACGAAATCAATATTTTTTTTTTATTTTTTTTTATTTTAATAGAGCACGATAAGTTGAGAGTGAAAGAGCATAGTGAAGAAGAATATTATATTATCACCATTGCAGAAGAAACCGTGACCGGTATCGCAGAGACCTCCGAAATCAACTCCGTCTTGCATTGGTTTGTCGAATCTTACTCCAATTTTCGACACGGGATTATCTTCAAACGGTAGAAGAACCTTCCCTCTCATTCCAGAAGTGGGGCCCCTAAAAATCCCGTTAGAAAAAAAAAACAGTCATTATATACATTTACGCACATATATTTAACTCAGAAAAAAAATGTATTGAATCATCAAAAGTACCTGGCAGAAGTAGTGGCATATAATCCACCAGAAGCAGGGCCGACGAATTTAACTCTATCACCTATAATTCCCGATAATCAGGTAGATAGGTTAGAAGTAAAGCAAAATTAGAGAATGTTTATTTTAATGTAAAATATTATGATATTTACCAAATTTGATTGGAACATTCTTATTAGTTGCGTTCGTCGAAGATGGTCCGTTATCGGTTTCATTTTTCGTCGGCAAATTAGAGGTTTCCGCTTCAGCAGACGAAAGTCCAGTATCCTTTGCAATGTCTGTGGGCCCCGGATCTTTTTCTGTATTGTTTCCCTCTTTCAACTTTTCGGCATCTTTAGAGGAACCCTACAATACAAGAATCATCAATAAACGACAATGCACAATATTAAATATTAAATATTAATTTATTTGGTGTAATCTTTCTTACTCCCAAAAATGAATGGGTGTCGAAAATAAGCAATCTAGCCCCAAAATAGTGAGCAAGCGCCTTCGCCAGCATCTCCTGATAAATATCCGACCCTGAAATAAATAATAATAAATAAAGCCCGCATTATAAGGATCACATACAAACAATTAAAAAAGACGAGTACTTTACGGAAAAAAAATAAAAATACGACAATATGCAACCAATCAGAGACCTGCGGGACCAGAAAGCAAGATTCTTGGATTCAATGTCGGAAGTTCGGATGTAAATTTAACTTGCTCCCTGTGCTTCAGTTGTATAAACGACGCTGCAATAAGCACGCTTTTTGTGCTCTCACTGCAAGGTGAATAGAAACAAAAATTGTGACATAAGAATCGGGTTTTTTGAATATGTTGTACGTAAATGGATTTGAGCCTACCTCAAATAATATGGGAAATTATCGAATGAAACATCCAACTCTCGCCCATCAAAAACCGCCGCAATTATGTCCTCTCTAAATGCTGCGCCACGCAAACAAATCGCTGATAAAGATGCCGGCACAATATCCCTAATCCAATCCCTTTCTTCCTATTTAATAAAAAAAACAAAAAAGCAATATATGCTTACGTATGAGTTACACGAAATTCAAAATCAAGAAGCAAACAAAATTAGTTGCGAGTAAAATAGATATTCACGCCACAAGTATATGTTTACTTGCCTCAGATCCCGCTTCAATATTGCCGTCAACGGGGAGCATCTTGGCATCTTCGCTCCCTAAATTTGTAGCTGAGTTGACTTCTTGACCATCAACATCTTCTTCATTAAGAACGGGAGATGGGGCCCGGTTATTTTTACCACTGGCCTGAGAAGTGGGTTTGAGACGAGACAAATCTTGCCTCAAATTAGAAAGCGACGCCAAAATCGAAGCGCCTGCCACAGCCGATGCGTCACCCGCTCTCCGTTCGACAGGGACTGCCTTTCCAAGATTTGTGTGGACATCTGTCGAAGAAGGGGTCTTGATTATACTATCGTAAGGTAGCTGCTGGAAAATCTACGTGAGTGGGGTTAAGGATAAATTCCACATGGACCAATCGGTACAAAGAATATAAAAATAAAATAAAAGGCAAATAGAAAAGGATACATATGTATGGTTTCCAAGAAAACCGAAAACCACTTCGTCGCCTGAATTGAGATCGCAATTGGTGTTTTTCTTGATTGTTTTCCCGTTGACTTGCACACATCCTTTGCTCCCTCGACTTTCGAGAATCGCAACGGCTTTATCTTCGCGCTGATTATTTTCCAAGAAAACATCATTACAAAATGGCAAATGCATGACATAAAATCACATAATTAGTATCGTTGACAGCAATATAAAACCTGATCGAGCCTTATCGAGCACAGATTGGCACTAATGGTCTGGTCCCGGATCAAAAGGTTAGCGTGTTTGCTCGAGCCCACCAAGAAATTGGTTGTGTACACAGAAACAGTGGGGTTCTGCCAAATAAAACATCAAGAAATCCATAAAGATTGGAGCTTTTTAATTGAAACAAAAAATCCAAACTAAATCGAACCAAGAACAAGAAAATAAAGGCAAAAGAAATCACCTGTGAAGTTTCTGTGAGAAGCCTACACCAAGGGGAGGTTGTTTCGTAACCTTGGTGCTGCTTCCACGAAGTGAAAGAGCTCCTAGTCTTGTCCGCGGCGGCAGCCGCCGGCGCAACCCCTAAAAAAATTTCGATTAATTTCCCCCAATTTTCAGTTTTTTCCACACATGCACCATATCAAGAAACAATTTCTTTCTACATTGATTTCAACGAAGTAATAAAAGTAATAAAACCCAACCTTCTGCGGCCACAGGAGTAGCCAAGGACACGGAGGCGTCGGCATCTGGGGCGGTTGTAGCGGCGGTGGCGGTGACGTCAGCGGCGTCAGCGGCGTCAGCGGCGGCGGTGATGGGCACAGCCGGCGGATCAGTTGAGCTTACTTCCTTCGGAATCTCCGCCGGCGAAGCCACCGACGCGCTCGGATTGGTGCTGTTAATCTTGTCGCCGCAGCTTTCACCCTACGCCAAAACCAAAAAAAAAAAAAAGAACGCTTCAGAAATCAACGGCCCTGATTGAGTAATCCAAGAGATGAAGAAGCCCAACAGCTCTTTATCAACGAGCGTTTAGAGAGAGATTGGAGAGAGAGAGTGCCTTCTGACGCTTTGGGGAGGAAGGTTTGTTGTGAGTATCATCGGACGGCGAAGACGATCTCTTACTGTTATTCGACGGCAGAGATCCACTTCGCCTCGTCGACACCATTTCAGCTTTTTTCTTCTTCTTCCCCTTTGTTCTTGAATGCGATATATCTTTTTTTTTTCTTTTTAGAGAGAGAGAATATTATTTTATGGGAATATCTTACACTGTGCAATTAAAAGGGAGGAAAATAAGAGAATCGTAGTGAAATATGAGAGTGTAAGTTGTGGGTTAAAATAGTAATACCCGATTCCTCAGGGGTATCTATGCAAATACTGTCACACGGGGGCTAACGGTGCTCGGACCGTCGGAGGCTCACGTTAACAAAAGCGTGCTCGCGTCAGCTGGCCGCTCTTAAATTGCGCCGCTTAAATTACGCATGCGGTTGACGGTGCTTTTGCACTTTTCTTCTTTTTTTCTTGAAGAAAAGGTTAGGGGAATGTGATTTTTGCTCTTATTAGATACTTTTATTTTTGTGCTTTGATCTCATCATCTAATTATGTATGCCTTATTCTTGGTTTTTTAATTCACTATTAAATTCTAGAAATTAAATATATTATTCACCAATATGATAATATTCAAAATTTCAAACTAATTACGGTCATTTAAAAAATTTAATGTTATTTTTTAATAAAATTAGTAGCATCTTCCGATTAAATTTGTAGGTGATGACTAAAAAGGAAAAGATCGATAATATTGCTAATATACTATAAATATGAATGAATTATTGTAAAATAGTGGACATTATATAGAATTGCAATTATTTACTACCATATGTTTACAATTTTAATATTATCTTTAAAATGAGGAGCCAAACTTTTTGTTAATTTCTTGTTCGGTTATATTTCTCCTAACAATTCTGTTTTCACTGTGACGCGCCAGAACACTACAATAATGCCGAGAACAGGCAAGTCTTAACCAAAAAATAGAGCTTGTCGTTGTCGTGGTCGAAATGGGATGGAACATAGTGGAGCGGCTTCGGAACAACTACAATTTAGCTTATGTAATGGGTAATAACAAATGTTGTACTCATAATTGAATGTATCATATAATAATGTGATATTGGAAGAAATGTGGAGAAAATCTTGAAAACTTTGAACCACCTTCACCTTGGCATATGTTACGCACTAAATCAGTCAGCCCACTCAACAATTCTTCACACAAACGTATGGCACCATCGTTGTATCAAATGAACAGCAACAATCACAAGTATGCAGCGGAAATCGAACAACACAAGCAATTTACGAGCAACGCTCAACCTTTATTGATTCACTCACGAACAATACAAGGAAAGCCCTTGGTGCACACAAAGAATCCTCACAACAGATGCTATCGATTGCAATCTGAGTCCCTCTATCTGGATGGGTCGGATTTGTGCACTCTAGGGCTTATAAATACAAGTTACAATGCAGTTTACACACTAAACTGCCAAGGGACACATGGCGGCACGCAGGCCAGCCACTTGGCACACTAATACAACATAAAGGGACGGTTTTCTAAGCCATTGCTGATGCCAACCGCTCCGCAACTGCCTTCCTTAACTTCCCGAGTCAATTAGCTGTCCGGCTTGCCCAATCGGCGCGCGCGCGCGCCCAAGGATCGAATCCGCCCGCACGCGTGCAATTCAGCTCGCTTGCCTTGCCCACACTTGCCATGCCTTTCTCGGCCAAGCACCTCAATGCTTGCCAATCACTCGAAACCCTTGCCTTGTAACTCTCGGCCAAGCACCTCAATACTTGTCCAACTCTCGGCCACCGTTCGGCCCATGTGTAGCTTGCGTTGTGCCAACACTTCTTGGCACCATTTCTTTGCCCACACGGTCTTTGGCACGCCCACACATCGGGCTGCCTTCATTGACTTGCCAATCCGTTGTGCCAACTTGCCCACACTCGTCAAGTCTTGGTCGATTTCCTTCGAACGTTCGTTTGCCTAAGTTATGGGCCGCATGCCGATCACTGCCCACGCTTGTCCGCATTTGCTGCCGAGCAACGCCCGTGCCAACCACTAGTACTTTCGATCACCGTTCCCACTTGAACCAAGCCGATCCTTGCTTTCTCGGACAAACACCCCGAATGCTTGCCCGACACTCAACCACTCATTGGCCAATTGTGTGGCTGTCTTGTGCCAACCCTTGCTTGGCACCCATTCTCGGTCATGACTCGGCCACACTCGAGTCATTACCGATATCACCGACTAAGGGGGTAACAACATACTACATGGTATTAATATTGCATGTCATTTTATGCAATATTGTTATAATATTTATTTTTGAAATTGTAATAATACTTTGCATATTATCTATTGTAATGTTGGTAAATATATTTGAAATAAATCTATGTTTAGCATTTTGAACTGAAATTTATTCATTATGGCAACAACAAAGTCGCAGCGTTGCAATGGAAGTTGAAAATCAGTGTCCACGGTAATGTTCCGCAATGCTCCATACAAGGCATTGCTCTTTTAGTTAGTTTTTAAATATTGGCTTAAGTCGATTGTAAATAGTGTTTTTTATATGGGTTTAAACACTAATTTAACAAGCAGATTGTAATAGAGACTTACAAAGAATATAAAAAATAAACTAGATCACATGATATTAGTCGATTGATATTTCATATAGAGAAAGTACGATAAGTTAGGTGACTAAATATTATTTGATTTGGATTTAGTTGACTTAAACACTCTGTCAACTGATTCGTACGAGCGTGCATATAAATTCAGTTCATTAACTAAAAAGAAATTGTTGGCTAACAAAATAATTAGTTGAGTAACAAACAAAACTTATTTGACCAACAAAAAAATTTAGTCGACTAACAAAAAAATTAGTAAATTTGGATGTAGTCGACTTGCATTTAGCCGGCTTCCTGAAAGTAGGGTTGAACTCTCAAACTGCAATTGTGTAGAGATCTATTTGTTGTGATGGAACATGTGATTTATTTGTGGTTAATGTGGTTTGGTTTAGGCAAAATAGTGATTGTTAGCCAACAAACAAAATCATTAACTTGTTGATTTGCATGTAGTCGATTTGCGTTTAGTCAAATTAATTTAGTCCGCTATCAGTCCTGCAAGCGGGATTGGCTATTGTGGATCGGTGTTGGCCACGTGCTTAATTGGGATGAACTTAGTTCAAATGAAAATATGGGATATTTTGCTCAACATAAACACAAAATGAATTTTCCTAATATTTAATAAATAAATAAAATGTGCTTATTCGGAATAAAATTAGGTGTAATGTCATTTACACTTTCTACAAAAATTGGAACTGACTAGTCAATTCAATTAAATTTATTGGTGGCTACTAAAAAAAGAGAATAATTTTACTAATGATACACTAAAAATATGATTGAATTATTGTAAATTAGTGACATTATGATGAAATCCTGTTTAATATGGTATTTTAGTTGTTTTACCATTATATTGAAATAAAGAGTCCAATATGTTACGAATGTCTTATTTGATTACATGCTTAACTTGAATTAGATTGGATTGTATTGATCCCCTATTGATTCGTAACTTAGTGCATAGGTAAGATGTTTTAGTATTAAATTATTAAAATATGACATGAAAT
The DNA here is from genome assembly GCF_056151865.1 of Erythranthe guttata. NCBI lineage: Eukaryota > Viridiplantae > Streptophyta > Magnoliopsida > Lamiales > Phrymaceae > Erythranthe > Erythranthe guttata. Next base: position 7,070,876 of record NC_142536.1, read on the forward strand.
GTGATTTCTGAATAACGTTCTTAAATTAAGAATAACCATATCTCAATTTGATACTTTAGGGGTAAAAGATATATTTTGCCTTCAAAATTGGTTGAAAAATATCCAATTAAATATATTTTGAAAGAACGTCAATTGATTTTCTACAACAACATTATATGAATTATATTTATTATCTATAACCTTTTCTCAAAATTATGATTATATGTTATATGTGATGTAACAAATTAATTCACAATTTATTTTAAGTGCTACAAAAGGACTTGATTGTTTTTAGCACATATCTTTGATCCTTGAGTGCTTTATATGGATGTATAAATCTCGTAATGATTCCCGAAGAGTTCACAAAGACCGTCAATTGATGATTAAAGAATGTAAAATGTTAAAATCTTGGACACATAAAATTTTCTATAAAGTATTTATCAAATAAAATCTTTATTCGTTAATCAACTTCTAAAAAAAATAATTAAAATAAATTATACGAATACATTTATCCATTGAATAGCCTTATGGTTGGTTGTGTGATCAATGGATGTAAAGAAATACCATTTTTTTATCTATAGAGGATTACGTTTAGCTTATTTGAACGCTATTGGTGTATTAGTGTATCTTATCACAAAACTTGACATTGCATTTTCAGTTAAATTATTGTCAATATATAATTAGACACAAAAAACGGAAGACATTGAGATAGTTAAACATATTTTTTGGTACTTCATGGATCAGCCGATATGAGATTATTTTACTCAAAATAGTTAAGAACCCCATTAGTGGATTATGTGTATAGTAGTATACCTTGAAGTCGATATGTATCTTTACTTGTGGTGTTGTTGTTATATTGTGGCTTTGAGTGAAGCAAACATCAAGATTCAATTCTTCCAATTTATTCTAAAATTATGGCATTGTATGAAGCACGTTGTGAATGTATATTGTTGAGATCTATGGTACACTATATTCAAAGGATAAGTGGATTATCTTTAATAAAAAGCAACATTGTTATATGAAGACAATGTTTGTATGTTGCTCTTATTAAAGACTGCTATATCAAGATATCCGAAACAAAGCACATCATCATCAAAGTTGTTCTATATCCATGAGCTTCGAAACAATGTTGATATAGAAGTTTGTCATATTGTTAAAAAAATAATTTAAATTATTTTGTTTCAAATAGGGTGCTAAATTTTATTTTTAACATATAAAACCAATTGAATTGTCAAAAATTGTATAGAAAATCGCAATAAATTGCAAAAACAAAATGTTGGGTTATTTTAATAAAAATAATATATTTTATTATAAATTTTAATAATGACTTTGACCACTCTTATGAGGTTCATTAGACCACTATTTTGAAAGCTTCAAAGTCAATATTTTCCTACATAAAATACCATAATTTCTATATTAAATTGAGGTTTTATGGGGGTTATATTATATGTTATATAAAGGGATATTGTGGCTTTGCATGTAGAAGAGAAAGAGAGGATAAAAAAAAATAACTTTCTAAAGATCCTATATATATTATATGTTGAGCTCTTGTTGTGTGTCGCGTATAAGTTTCTACTTCACTTGAACGTGTAATTTCGGTGAAGTTACAACGGAGAGATAGGCTGGGTTGTTGTATCCCATAGGCGACACGATCGGAACCTTTTTGCACCTCATTATGGAAGGGGTCGTGAAATTCGTCTTAAGAAAGCGACCTAGTCCGTGCCTCACCTTGCCTATCTCCATATTATTGTGGATATTATTGCAACTAATTATCAACTAAGAAAAGAGAGAGCAAATAGAGGACGAGCTTCAATCCGCCAATTCGGTGATCAATCATCAAAGTGCAGCCGTGGTTCCAACACAAAAACAATAGAGTTATGTCAAATAAAAATTATGTCTAGATTCAAATTGAAAAGTTGAAAACTCGAAACGAATCGATCGAATCGCAAACCTTAAGAGTTTGACAACCATGATTACATGTGCAAATGCCTTATCACGATGCTCAAAACGTTGGCTAATAAATATAGGTTTAAGTAAATAAAATTCTATACACACGATGATAATGTCTAAAGATATAAAGCAAGTTAAAATATTATATCTTCTAAATAAAATTATTAATTATCATATAATATGAAATTAAACAAAATACATTTAACTCTACCTCGAAAATTAAAAAAACAACTCTACCTCTTGTTGGTAAGCATGACAATTTGCGTAAACAAATATACTTACTTGTTTGTGGAAACAAATCGAAATTGTGAAACACAAAATATCGTTTGAGGCTTGCTAAGCAATTATTAATGATGTTTGTTTAGAACTGGAGATCTGCAACATTAGTAGCGCATATTTACAATTGCTACTAGAATAGTTGGATTTTGGCTTTTAAATAGGTTAAAAGCTATTTATATATAATTAAAAATTGAAAGATCAAAGTAATTTGTTTTAATCAAAAAAGGGTGATATCCTCTTGGAAACTCAAGCCCAAGTTTAAACTCGGCCGTTGGTTTGTTTTTCGAACGTTGACCATATATGTTTCTTCTCAATCCAAGATTTCTACCTTTGAGACATTTTCATTCAATTTAATTCATAGTTTCAAACAAGTAATAAATGAAATTAATCTTCCTATGTACAAATAAGATGATCCAATTAATATTACTCAATATTAATTGGTAAAAATTACTCCCTCTGTTCCCATATAATTGACGTTTTTAGCTCAGCACATGGATTAAGAATAGCATTAATTATTGCTTAATTTTAGGAAAAAATATAATCTTAGACTAAATTACCCTTTATTTTACTCAATCTCTCCTTAGTCTCCACTAATTTCTCTCCTCATTAATTGGCTATTATAACCATATCAATGGCATTGAGTGATTATATATATATATATATATATATATATATATATATATATATATATATATATATATATATATATATATATATATATATATATATATATATATATATATATATATATATATATTCGTTCTAAAGTCATCTTATCTACCATATTTTTCCTTTTTTTCTTTTCTTATGAAAACATGTTTTTCTAAACAATAAACTAAGAATATAAACAGTCTGATTGAACTCCTATCGTCACCTTGTTATCATCCAAAGCATTTAAATATTTTTTTTGAAAAACACTCAAAACTTTCCAGCCAAAATATCATGTTCCCTCCTAAACATTCAAATTTTCTGCTAATTTTGCCTCAAATATTTTTCATTTCAGCCAAAATACTTATATAAAATGAAATTAACATGATTGTTGACGATTAAAACAAAATGGATACACCATTAACCGGAATAGATCTAAATGCGAAGTCGCCGAATTTTGACATTGCTATGGTTATCGGTACAGAAAATGAAGCCTTCAATAGCCAATCAAATCAACAAGTTGCATATTTAATTCCCGATCTCAATCTCAATCTAAGTTCGACATATATTGAAGATGATACGATTGTGGAAGTTGCATTACAAACACCTGTTGGGCTCGATCATAGTATAGGTACAATTTGTTTTTAATTTCGAACATCATATGGCAATTTTTTGCTCCTACAGTTATGCCAAAACACATGCAAGCATATCATCTGTATAATTTATTTTAAATAGCACAAAGTACACCATTGATGGGATAGGTTATTTAACTCTTCATCTTCATGAGTAACAACTGGACAAAAATCAATATCATACTAGTGTATATGTTCTAATTCTTACCCTTATTAGTCAGGAGTTCTTTTCTTTGGTCGATAGAATTTGTAATGAAGTCCATCCATTCATCAGTTAAAACAATAATAGTAATCCATGGATATTTAATTTTTTTTTAACTATTGAATAGATGAGGATATCAATGAAGAAAATGAGGATGAAGATGGAGATGTAAATGCAAATGAAGAACTACCACAACCATCAAGTCACGTAAACAGATTGAAAACTGTAAGCAATGGGGAGCGTCAAGCTATTTACAATATGTTGCAGCAATAAAGTTTTAATGGCAAATTCAAACAAGGAGTGACAAGAATGATAGCATCACAGTTTTCAGTCTCTATGCGAACAGTTCAACGTATTTGGAAACAATCTGGGTACAGTGGCACGCACGCTAATGTATCTCATAGAAAGACAAGAAATTGCGGTCGTAAGAGAGTTCAAATTAACCTTGAACAAATACGTGAAATCCCTTTACACCGGCGAACAACTCTTCGTTATTTATCTTGCTCTATGAACGTGAAAAAGACAACATTATTTAGACGTCTTAAGTCAGGGCAAATACGACGACACTCAAGTGCTATAAAACCATTTTTAACGGAGGAAAACAAGAGAGCTCGACTACAATTCTGCCTATCGATGCTTGATAGTAATAGCATGCCGCATGATCCGACTTTCATTGGGATGTATAATACAGTTCACATCGACAAAAAGTGGTTTTGGATGACAAAAAAGTCAGAGAATTACTACTTGTTACCGGATGAATAAGAACCACTACATACTTGTAAAAGCAAAAACTTCATTGGAAAAGTGATGTTTTTAGCCGTTATAGCTCGTCCAAGGTTTGATGCGGAAGGGAATGAACTATTCTCTGGAAAAATTGGCGTGTTCCTTTTTGTTACACAAAAGCCTGCTAAAAGGACGAGTGTCAATAGAGTTGCAGGTACAATGGAGACAAAAACCATACCTTCGGTGAAAAGAGAAATTATAAGGTCGTTTTTAATTGAAAAGGTCCTACCTTCTATTAAAGAAAAATGGCCGATAGAGGATTCAAGGTGTTCAATATTTATTCAACAAGTCAATGCTAGAACGCATGTTGATCGCAACGATGATCTATTTTGCCGAGCAGCTGCGCAAGGTGGATTTGATATCCATTTAACGTCTCAACCTCTGAAATCTCCAGATTTGAATATCCATGATCTTGGATTTTTTAAGGTTATTTAGTCCTTGCAGCATAAGGAGCCAGTTAAAACCATTGACGAGCTTGTTAGTGTCGTTCAAAGATCATTCCAAGCTTTTGAAGTGACAAAGTCAAATCGTATAATTTTTAACCCTACAAGCATGTATGGTAGAAATTATGCGAGCCAAAGGTTCTATGAAATATAAGATCCCATACATTAAGAAAGCCATGTTGGAAAGGGCCGGACAACTTCCTACTCAGTTAAAATGTGATCCGGAATTAGTACAAGAAGTGCTTGATTATTAAAGTTAATTAAGTAAAATGACAAGAATTTGTGTGTGTTTGCACAGAAGAGGGATGCAACAATTATTTTGTTATCACCAAATTTAATTATTTTGGAGTTTTTTTGTGTCATGTTTTTGTGTCTAATGAGCAATGAAATTCCATGAGTTTTTTTTTTGTTACCAATAGCATAATCTAATTGACAATATTTAATTTTATCCATATAATCTACATATGAGGTATTATATCTCCCACTCGACCAAAAAAAGGAGAAAAAAATAATTTAAACAAAAATAGTTGAACCATGCAGCAAGAATTTTGCTTTATCCCACTGTAATTTATATCTCTTCACAATTTTGCTTTATCAGAATAAGTGAGATAGCTTCAACCACATCGAAAAATAAAAAATCGAATTAAGATTAATATGAAATATATAATTGTCTAATAAAAGTTGAGAAAATAAATATTTAACATTATCCTAATAATTTGTTGAATTTCTTCGTCCTCAAAAGCTTCTTCTCCTTCGGTTGGAAACTTGTTCAAAACGAATCCACAATCCGCAACTACATTTAAATCAAAATCACGTACAACTTTTTGATTTGGAATAACAACCGACAAAGCTTCAAAATTTGATGGCATGGATTGTTGGACTCTTGATTCTCCATCTTCTTCATATTTTTGTTCAAGCTCCGGTAGATTTTCAATTTTTTCGTTTCTTCTTCATCTTTATGTTCAAAGTCCTTTTATATTTTATTTTGTTATTTCATTTCATCTTCACATGAGTGAGTTTCTTATAAGAGCAAGAGAAGATGAAGATTTGGAGACACTAAAGATCACTTTATAATTCTGAATAAGTGTACGCATGGAATTAAAAAAAAATTGTATTAACTATGTTGAAATTGTTGTTATTTTTATAAATACAATTAATAAGAGATTAAAAAAGTGAGTTATGAAGAGAGAGTATTGGAGGTGGTTAATAAGGGTATAATTGGAAATTAGTAATGTAGTATTATAATTGTAAAGTGACAGATAATATGGAACAAGAAAGATTATCAAAAGTGACAGATAATTAGGAACGGGGGAAGTATAGTATAAACTATGAACTATGAAAGTTCAAACAATCCACCACATGAATAAAATTGTTTAATCAATCTTATTGCATGAGACATAACTGTCAAAATATTCTTTATAAGTATGTCATCGAGATAGGTGTTATTTTTTATTTTGAACCTTCCCTAGTATATGTTTATTGAATTTACTTAGCCAATCAGTGAATTACTATCTTGAATTGCCGGCTGTTTGTTGAAACTAAAACAATAAACTTAAAACTATACTAAACAAACTAGTTACAAGTTCTCCGTGTGTTCATTTTGACCCTAAACACTCTTGAGTTCTGTGAGTACTTTAGAGAATTTTAGACTTTACGAATTCTCAATGAGCTGACCCAACTCACACAAACTACGAGACCGAATATATGATTAGTATCTGAGAGAATAAATATGCCTAAAAGCGGGGTGAATTAGGCTTTTTTTTAATAAATATTTTTGCAGATTTAAATTTCAAAAAAAATATTTCTAGAAAAATATATTTTTCTTTGAGGAAAATAAGTAATAGATTTTTTGCAAACTTATTTCGAAATACGATAAAATAGAGTGCATAAAGTAAATAACATCAAATTTATCAAATTTATAGTGGTTGAAAAATTCATCTACTCCACTATGCCAGGCTCTCGGATTTTTATTCCACGTGCCTCCAAGATTTTTGGATCCTCCACACGAAAAAATATGTGATTACAAGACTCTAATGACTTTCACACCAACGACGTGCTTGCAAGAGACTCACTATTTTTCACATATCAACACGTGCTTACAAGAGATTCACTCTTTCACACAAACAACATGCTTACAGGAGATATATCTTTTGCACTCAACAAGCTCTTACAACAAAGAATTGCTATCTAAGAGCTTTATAGAATTCCTCTCAACATATATAATGAAACAAGTGATAAGTAAGAAGAGAATTTTGAAATACACAACAAATAAATGACTAGCTCTTGTCAAAATTCGTTTTGAATTATTGGTCCATTATTTATAGGTGTAGCTCTTCATCTCTTGAAATGTAAAGATCAATCTTTAAGCTGTTCATTGATTTAATGATGAGTGTAATTGATATCCAGCTGACTATGTTCAATCAAATCACTTAAATATGGTAAGCGTTTGAATTTTAAAACTCAAGAGGAGTGTTTTTTTTTTTCAAAAACGCTTTTCAACTAAACAACTACATACATCTTCTCTCATAAAAAAAAAAAACAACTACAAGAGCTTCAACAACTTCTAGGACAAACTTGCCAACTACCAGACAACTTATATATTTTGAAACTTTGATTCATAAGATTGAAAAATAATTTGAACTTTGCCATATCCGGAAATATTGATTATCACTCGGATGTTTGACCATAAAAATATTTTTCAAAATTTATTCAAATAATCTGAATAATAATTTTTTTCTAAAGATAAAAGATATTTTCAAATTCAAATCTATTTTACCTTCAAAATGAATCAATCTATTTTTCAAAGGGATTTTCGTTCGTATCAATGCTGAATTTTCAAGATGTTTTTCAAAATAAAAATATTTTATTTTCGATTAAACAAATTGCTTTTTGAAATTCTTTTTCCAAAAATATTTTTCCTTGGAGAAACAAATTGGATCTTATTCTTATTGATCCAAGAAGCAAGAATTTGGACCAAGCCATGTAGAAAATTGTTCGGATCTCGTTCTCGGGCTAGTTCAAGAACATTGTGCCTCTTATGGGTTCTGTCACTTCGATCTTAATTATTTGGTCTCGATTAATTTTGTCTAATAAAAACATGGCTGAAGAGTACAACACTTGTATTTGACAAGATATAGATGTATTAAAAATTGTATCTTACTATTTTAATGTTATAGGTTTGCACTAATCGCATTATAAGAATAAAATGGAATTAACCAAAGTGTTACACTTGTTTAAGCTACACATAACTGGTTGTCCTATCGAACTTGGCCCGTAAGACCTCCAGTTGCCAAGATAGATTTTCGTATAAGGTAATGTAGGCATGTTTAGGCTTTAAACTCACTCCCTCATGATCAGATGTACCTTTAGTAATCGATTCGCTAGGTTATCTTTGGATTTCGCAAAATTAATGGAAATTATTCCATTAAAGAGGAACAGTCTCACGGTATTATATCTATGGCGATCATGCCGAGTATTCAAGTTTGGTTTTAAATTTAATATCCAGTTTGCATTACTATATTCCTCAAGTACCAATTCGAGCATATTTCACTTGCAGTCAAACACCCCACATTTTGAGACGATGGTATATCATCTTTCGTGTTTGGAAATCTATTTGATATGCCACTAGACATAAAAAGAGTTCTCCATAAGTTGTCCGATAAACTCAAGTTTAATCATGTCTTTAAGTTTTGATTTATCTGTTTGGCTACCTCATTCGATGTGAATATGGTGCATTGATTTGCTGAATTATCCATGAACACACATGAGCAAGCATTTTCTTAATTACTCGAAACATATAGAACATAATCTGGTTAGTTGTCACAGAGATTGCACACAAACTAATCTTTATAATAATTGTGAAACCAAGAAAAATAATTTGAATAAAAAGTGATTAAAAGTTAGAAAGTTATTTTGAATATATGTTATACATGAGTGTTATTCAAATCAAAATGTAAAATCAAAATTTGTAACGGCAAGTGATTTTACGCAAAATTTTATTATGTAAATAGTTTGAAACTAATACTACTTTGGCACTAGTGTATAACATATATAATTAATTTAATGACCAAGGCAACTTTGAAGAAAGAGTTATTGGTCTAATAATTTGGAATCAAAGTTTTTGGTTTACATACTTTAACACATATATTCTACCAAGATATAATTGGATCTTACAAATCATATCACAAAAATAAATTTAATCAAATATGCTAAATAGTATTAATATTATTTAATAGCTTAGTTTTTGCGGGTAACGGTTACATTTGCTTAAAGGAGATCATCACATAGGTATTCTTTTCCTACATAGAACACTCATTTGATTAGAACATATTTATTGACACAAGTTAATTTGAACTCTTTCTTTGTTAGAACAAAACCATTAATTAAGTTCTTCTAATATCCGGAACACGTTATACATCATTCAAGGTAACGTCTTTCTTAAAAGTGAAGTTTACGATCACGTCGGTACTATTTGTGGGTGGGGGGCGGGGGTAAAAATTTTTTTAGGTATTTTTGTAATTATATTTTTTTTTAATATTAGTTTTGGCCTAATTACATTTTTTTTAATTATTTTAACCGTCATTTTTTGTTTCTTCTCCATAATGTTGAAATAATTATCGATGTATATATCATATTTAATATAGAAATATAAAATAAAATGGAAAAAAATTGTACTATTTAAGTAAAATTTATGAATATTTACTTCTTCTTTTTTTATATTTTTTTAATCAATATGTTTAAAATATAATCTAGGACAATGCATCGAATCCCCAAAATATTAAGTGCAATACGTTATTAGAATCATTTGGATTAATTAGTATATATTTTTTTTTCATATGAAATATGATAAGATTATAATATATATTACTTTAATTAAAAAAAATGAACAATACAAACTTATTTTAGCAATGTATTGTGAACCTAATTATTTTTAGGCGCTGCCTCGAAATCCAAAATTTAGTTTGCCCTTCCTTACGTTTTGATCCTGGTTCCGCCCCTGCTTGACATTGTTCTTCCATGAAGAGCTTTTGTTATTGCTCCAACAACTTCTTGAAAAAGAACATGCTCTTGTCATAACAAATGTGACGAGTATCCCAATGTCTACTTACAACCCTCGAGTATCGCTCACTAGGTAGACCTCTGTTACAACTGCTTAAATGTGCACATTGTCGTTCTCATAAACAATTAAGTCCACGTGATGTTTCAATTTAACTTCTCTGAAACAAAGTCAGACTATACACGATTCATTATGCAAATATTATGCCGTTTTCCAAAAAACAAAATAACAAAAGTTTTGCAATAAATAGATTCGTTTTATGCAACTTTTTTTGCTGAAATATATAAAAAGCATAGACTGATTTTGTCAGGTATTTTTCTCTATTGAAAGTACATAAACAAATTTCGGGCAAAAATTCAAACTAGAATATAAGATGTGCGCAAAGAAAAAAAAAACTCAGAAATTGTATTGTCTTAAGATTATTAGTAAATGTAACAATTTGCATCGACATAAATACTTACTTGTTTGTCGAAAAGAACTGGAATTGCGAAACACAAAATACTATTTGATCCTTGCTAAAAAATTCATTTGAGATAATATTTATGGGCTGCCGAAAGTACACATACTTTATTTGGTAGTTTCTCAAAGTACAACAATCGATTTTCAATATCCAATCCATGGTGAACTTGAAAGTACACATTCGCTATTTGAAAAATCAACTCTTCAAGGAATTTGGATGTCAGAGTGAAACATTGTTCCAAAACAGACATAACTATTCGTCGTGTTTGTTCAGAACTTGCACCGAAAAAAAAAAAAGGCGAATCTGAAGATATGCAACATTGTTAACTTATATATCCACAATTAGCACCATAATATTTTGATTTGGGCTTTAAATTGGGCCCAACAATTCAATTATTTAATTAAAAACTAAATGGCTAAATTCAATTGTTCTAATTCAAAAGGGTAATATCTTTTGAAAACCCAAGCCCAAGTTTAAACCCAACCCGCCCGTTATTTTTCGAATCTTGACCATCTATGTTTTCTTCCCAATCCGATATATTTACTTTAAAAATAATTTTCACTCAACTTATTGATGATTGAAATAACACAACTCAACTAATATTACCCAATATTAATTAGTGAAATCATAGTATAAACCATAAAAGTTCCGACACCATCCACATTACTTAATTTGTCCTGCAAAAACTGTTTTTCATCATCAGTTTCGAACCAACTGCGTCTCACATATCTTAAACATCTTAACTTCATTTTCCACACATGTTATCTTCTCTTTGTATTCCCATTGTTTCTCTTCATTGTTCAAGTTTTCTTAAAATTAATCTTTCTCACGTTTTTCATCATTGCTTTTTTCGTGTGTATATCACTAATCCTCTTGCACTCTTAGAGTAGCATAATGATCGAGTGTTTATACTAATTGAACGAAGTTTTATGCCATACGCAAATGGGACTGAACATAATCCAACCCATATTCTTGGTTATGAAGGATACGGGACGGGGTTTCGCTGTTGTGTCGTCGGAGCCGCAAGGGAGACCTTATTACAACGGATGATGTGTCAATTTTTATTTTTAATTTTTTTATACAAAATTTATTCTCCCACTTATGTATTTGTAAATTTAGCGAGATAGAAGAGCAAGTGAAAAATGGTGCGAAGTTTATTTTTATTGAATAATATTTATTTATAGAAACTTATAATATGTAATCAATTTTAAAATATTCTCTTTCACCTTACAAACCTATAATCAATAAAATCGTTCAAAATATAATTATTCGTAACATTGTAACATTTTTATATATGTAGTTAACGAATTTTTAATAATTTCTTTTGATAAAAAAATAAATTATTATTGTTTATGTTAAGTTGTTGGAATTATTGTGTTTGATTGAAAGTGTTACAAATTTTGTGAAATAGATGATTTATGGATTATCTGTAATAATACTTCGGTTGTTATAACTTAATTTGATTAACATATTTTTTTAACAAAAAATATAACATATATTACCGAATACTGAATCGAATTTTCGATTCGGTATTTTACACTTACCGATTCTTTTTGTTTTGTTCGATTCGGTCGGTTTGACAACCGAGTGAACGTCCAAAGGCCAAAACACATGCAAAATAAAGTTTAGGTAAGACTTGTGTTTGACCCATGTACATGAGTTGTAATATGCATTTTTTTGTCAATTGATTTCGATAATAAGAGCAACTCCAATGCTACACATCAAAATTGGATTATCAAATACTCATTTGATAATTAAGATAATATTTTAATATCCATTTACAATTTATTTACTCCAACCATAGTTATCTAAATCAATAATCAATTGGAAGTTTTTTAGTGTTTTTATTTGTAATTGCCACGTGTCATTTTTTGATTGGATGTTTAGGTAGTTATTTTTTTGATAACTCAATTTCCGGGATGTATTTTTACATTCAAAGAGGTAGAATATCAAAATACTTACCCATTTTTATACTCCCATTGGAGTGGATAATTTTAATTTAGGAATATAAAAAAGGTGGTTTATGGATTTGATAATCCATTTGATACTCCCGTTGGAGTTGCTCTAACTAAGAAAAAATAACTGAGGTATGTCATTATGTACTTCTGATTTCTCATTACAATATATAGAGTGCTGCAGCAATATTATTATCACCTAACAAAGAAATACCAGATATTATATACAAAAAAAAAAAAAAACAAATAATATTAAGATTCATGGTTGATAAAATTTAATTAAATCTTATATACAAAAGAAAGAAACGCTAGTGCAATCTAAAAAATCCTAATGACATATTTATAATTCTTTGTAAATTAATATTATTATCATTATTTCATTTTCTTTTTTCGAGTTTCTTTTACTTTCATATCAAATCAGATTTCCAAATCGGCTAGCAAAATCATAATCCCTCTAATTTTTTATTTTTTTTATAAATCTCTCTTTTTTACACACATTGATGTGAATTTTTTTGTTCATAATCATTTTGCCCTGCTAATTTAACTTTTTATATTGTTTTGGTAATTTAAATTTCACAACTAATTCTTTTAATAATATATAATTTTTTTTAATACAACTTAATTATCATATATTCAATTTTTTTTTTACAATGTTATCCCGTGCATTGCAGGAGGAGAATAGCTAGTTACATTTTATTTGAATTAATATGTTTACATTTCCTTTAAAATCAAAACTATTTTAATTTTACTATTCATATATTTTTGTTTGTACTTTTTTTTGATAAGATGTTTCTTTATATATTTTAATTTTATTAATAACCTTATTTTATTTCATAATGTGGGCCCGTATTTTCACACTCGTTCCACAATCCAACAATAAAACCCCACCAAAACCCTAATTTCACAAATTACAAAACCCCTCCGCCCACCCGCCAAGCACCGCCACTCCCACACTTGCATATACACGGCGGAGAAACGGGGAAAACCGTATTTTCTTGCTCTCTGTGATGGCTCTGTACGTACTGTACGAGTCGGCGTCGGGATACGGCTTGTTCTTAGCTCACGGTATTGATGAAATCGGGCAGAACACCGAGGCGGTTCGGACCTCCGTTACCGACCTCAACCGGTTCGGCAAGGTGGTCAAGTTCGTCGCTTTCACCCCCTACGGTTCTGCTCTCGATGCTCTCAACCAATGCAACGCTGTCTCCGAAGGTAAAACGGGTTTAAAAACAAGTTTTGAATTAGGCCTTAAATTGCTGTACTTTTTTTTTGAGAAGAGTTAATTTTGAGTTTCTGTATGTTAATTTGTTTGATAAGGGAATGGATTTTTTTTTAAATGCTGTTTGAGATGAAATTAAGTTTTTTACATGCTTCGATTTTTGTTGCTTGCAACGAATTTACCAGTTGTGGTTTCTGATATTTTGTTAATGTAAATTAACCGTTGGTTATTCGGAAAGTCGACTGACGTTTTTTGCTGGATTTGATGATATGGGATATTAAGGTCAAATGACTGATGAACTGAGGAACTTTCTGGAGAATAGTTTACCCAAGGTGAAAGAAGGAAAGAAGTCGAAGTTCAGTTTGGGATTGGCCGAGCCGAAGCTCGGGTCACATATTTTCGAAGTGACCAAGATTCCGTGCCAAAGCAACGAGTTTGTTCTCGAGATTCTTCGCGGTGTGCGTTTGCATTTTGATAGGTTCATTGAAAACCTAAAGGTGGGGCCGTTTTCCAATCTTTTCGCGTTTTAGTTATATTGCTTCTTGATTTGTGTTATTACAATTTGAAGAAATGAAGTAAATGTTTTACTCATTCTTGCCGTGAAATTTGAACAGCCTGGAGATTTGGAGAAAGCACAACTGGGTCTCGGCCATAGTTACAGCAGGGCTAAGGTGAAATTCAATGTGAACAGAGTCGATAATATGGTTATTCAAGCAATCTTTATCCTCGATACACTCGATAAAGATATCAATTCGTTTTCCATGCGAGTGAGGTTAGTTATTATTAATTCTACTGTTAATATAATCCTCTTATAATGGTTTAATTATTCGTGTGTTGTCTTTTAAACTGTTGGCTTATGTAATTACATTGTGCTTACGTAGTTGTTTTGCGTTTTGTGCAGAGAATGGTACTCGTGGCATTTTCCCGAACTAGTGAAAATCGTCAATGACAACTATCTGTATGCCAAAGTTGCTAAATACGTAGACGATAAATCACAGTTGTCTGAGGATATGTTATCTGGTCTGACAGACATTGTCGGAGACGAAGATAAAGCAAAGGAAATCATAGAGGCTGCCAAAGCATCCATGGGTACGGTGTCTGATGTTCGTTTGTCTTGGTGCATGATTTTATCGTATAATTGACACTCGTTTTTTTTTCTTTTTGTATTTTGCAGGACAAGATTTGTCACCGATAGACTTGATGAATGTGAAGCAATTTGCACAAAGAGTGATGGATCTTGCCGAGTACAGGAAGAAGCTGTACGATTATCTCGTCGCCAAAATGAATGACATTGCACCTAATTTGGCTGCATTGATCGGTGAAGTTGTTGGGGCCCGCTTAATATCTCATGCCGGTAGTTTGACAAACTTGGCAAAGTGTCCTTCGTCCACCCTTCAGATTCTTGGAGCTGAAAAGGCTCTCTTTAGGTACTTCCTACTAAAGCATCGTAAACGATTATTTGCTTTATTGGTTTTATGGAATATTCATCGGAAATGAGTTCTCGTTTATATTATATGTCTTGCACTGAATGTTTTCAGGGCATTGAAAACACGTGGGAATACTCCAAAGTATGGTCTTATATTCCATTCTTCATTCATTGGTCGTGCATCTGCTCGTAATAAAGGGCGGATGGCTCGTTATCTTGCTAACAAGTGCTCGATTGCCTCTCGCATTGATTGTTTCATGGGTAACAATTTATCTTGTCTTTTTTTTCGAACATCTGTTTGGTTTATCTCTTCTTGTGCTCTATAATTTTTTTGTAAGTGGTGAATGATGATGATATATATTTTGTTGCAGACAAAAGTACTACCGTTTTTGGAGATAAACTCCGTGAACAAGTCGAGGAGCGCCTAGATTTTTACGATAAAGGTGTTGCTCCTCGCAAGAACATTGATATGATGAAGTCTGCTATTGAAACAGCTGACGGCAAAGGTTAGGCCCACTTTCGCATATTTAGGAAAAAAAATATATGTTGTCTATTTGTGTTTATCTTTCTGGGCTAACTGCAATCCATTTCTCAGCTGTATGAAATAAAAATAAAACATCAAAGTTCCAAGTTCGACTTTGTGCTTTTTGCTCGTCTGAATGAAAAACTTGATTTTTTTTCAACCCTTTTGGCAGACAATGACGAACCGAAAGCCGCTGTGAATGGAGATGCGAACGAGGAGCCAAAGACGGAAAACAAGAAGAAAAAGAAGGAAAAACGAAAACTTGATGAAGAAAAAGTAGAGGTGAATGGATTGAGTGGGGAAGATGGAACTGCAAAAAAGAAGAAGACGAAGAAGAGTAAAGATGTCGTTATGGAAGATGTTCCATCTGCTATAAGTGAAGGCAAATCAAAGTCGAAGAAGAAGAAGTCACGAACCGAAGACAGCGATTGATAACTTCTAATTTACTTTTTTGTATTATTATGGATTGAGCACAAATAGTTTTGAACATCGTATTTTGATTTAGAGATGTAGCGACGCATGTTTTCTTAATCATCGAAAATTTTGGATTTCTTTTGTTATCGAAGTTATTTATGTTGTTCCATATAATGTCTACTTCATATGGTGCTTTCATTGAAGACTGTCTTTTGTTTTTAAAGTATTTTTTTTTTAAGTGTATGTTTTCAAACTACTTATTGGTTTTTTTCTGTTTTGCTTTTGTAAAGAGATTTTTGCTCATGCTTTATCTAGAGCTGTAACTCTTGACACTTTGGGAAGGAATTTCTCTTCCTCCCTCTTTGGCTATTTATGCCTAATGATAATTCTACATTTTCCATATTAAAAAAAGGGTAAATTCCACTTTACCCCTTGTACTTTGGCTGGATATCACTTTACCCCCTTGTACTCTCAATTGCATCGATTTGCCCCCTTGTACTTTTGTTCGATATCACTTTACCCCCTTCTACTCTCAATTCATCGATTTGCCCCTTGTACTTTGGCTAGATATCACATTACCCCTTCTACTCTCAATTGCATCGATTTGCCCCCGTACTTGAAAAATTGTCTCAATGTGGCATTCGCTGTAAGTTTTCAGTCCTTTGACCTTAACACCGTTTGACTTAAGTATGAAAATTACTAAAATATCACCCTTCCAGTTTAAATAATTATTAAAAAAAAAAAAGAAACAACAAAAAAAAAATAATAAAAAAAATCAATACAACGAGAAAACATAGTCCACGACGCCAGCCACAATTCTTTTTTTGTTTATTTTATTTTATTAATAATTATTTAAATTGGGAGGGTGACTTTTTTTGTAATTTTCAAACTTAGATTAAACGGTATTAAGGTCAAAGGTCTGAAAACTAACGGCCAGTGCCACATTGAGATAAATTTTCAAATATAGGGGGGAAAATCGATGCAATTGAGAGTAGAAGGGAGTAAAGTGATATCGAGCTAAAGTACAAGGGGGCAAATGGATGAATTGAGAGTAGAAGGGGGTAAAGTGATATCGAACCAAAGTATAAGGGGGCAAATCGATACAATTGAGAGTACAAGGGGGTAAAACAATATCCAGCCAAAGTACAAGGGGGTAAAGTGGAATTAACCCTAAAAAAAAAGAGTTTCATCTGAGTAAGAGAAATATAATTTAAATTCACGATCTACGTTTCGAGTAGATGAATCTAATGTAGTCAATGAGAAGGTGAAAATGCAATATCCCACATTAGAAAAAGAACATTGATGAGAACACTTAAAAAGTGGAATAGTATTATTGATAAACAATTATGAGCTTTAGTACAAAGCCATACGCGTGCCGTCACAACCAATTTGGCCTGCCCGTGGGTCGTTGGGCTTTGGTTTTGGGTCTATTTTGGACCCAAAATTAATTATGTTTTTTGGTCTTTAATTATTTTATTTCCGAAAAGGGCATGATAATTTCTTTTTTCTGTATAACAGGATTATTAATTACTCGTTGGATTTATTCAGGACATTTTCCACTAAGTGATTTATATGAATCCTTAATTTTCCTTTCATGGAGTTTTTCCCTTACTCATATAGTTACGTATTTCAAAAAGAATCAAAATATTCTAAGCATAATAATCGGCCCAAGTACTATTTTTACCCAGGGCTTTGCTACTTCAGGTCTTTTAACTGAAATACACCAATCTACAATATTAGTACCCGCCCTTCAATCCGAGTGGCTAATAATGCACGTAAGTATGATGATATTGGGCTATGCGGCCCTTTTATGTGGATCATTATTATCAGTATCACTTCTAGTCATTAGAGTTAGAAAAAACAGAAAATTTTTTTCTACGAGTAATCATTTATTAAATTTAAATGAATCATTTTTCTTTGGTGAAATCGAATACATGAATGAACAAAGTAATGTTTTACAAAATATTTCTTTTTTTTCTCCAAGGAATTATTACAGGTCGCAATTGATTCAACAATTGGATTATTGGAGTTATCGGATTATTAGTCTAGGATTTATCTTTTTAACCATAGGAATTCTTTCTGGAGCAGTATGGGCTAATGAAGCATGGGGATCCTATTGGAGTTGGGATCCAAAAGAAACTTGGGCTTTTATTACTTGGATCATATTCGCGATTTATTTACATACTCGAACCAATAAAAAAAGGAACGCTACAAATTCAGCAATTGTGGCGTCTATTGGATTTCTTATAATTTGGATATGCTATTTTGGAGTCAATCTATTAGGAATAGGACTACATAGTTATGGTTCATTTACATTAACATCTAATTAAATTAAAAAAGGGGGTTCTTTCGAATAGGAATCGAAAAGTGTACAGCGCATATCAGATAAAAAAACTTTGTGTGAACTGGATAGAACCCCCTGAATCAAATATTGTAGTGATTCGCGGGGTTCTATCCAGTTCACATTCATTTTTTTTACTTAAGATAAGAAGAAAAAGCCTTCTTTTTGTCATTGTAAATGAACATTTTTCAAAATTATCATTTTTTTTTGCAAAAAAACTATCTATAAAAAGAATTAGATAGAATAACTTCAACTTTTTCAACTGATAGTGAAAGAACGAAATCTGGGTACATACCAATAGCTAGTACGGGTAAAAAAATGGAGATCGAAAGAAATAACTCTCGTGGTCCAGAATCAAAAAAATAAGAGTTTCGAACATTAAATATCTTGTATCCATAGAACATCTGACGTAACATAGATAATAAATAAATAGGAGTTAATATCATTCCAATTGCCATTACAAAACTAATTAGGAGTTTTGTTATTAAAAGATATTTTTGACTAGTAATTAGTCCAAAAAAGACTATTAATTCGGCAACAAAACCACTCATACCTGGTAATGCAAGGGAGGCCAACGAAAAGCTACTGAACAGCGTGAATATTTTTGGCATTGGGATAGCTATTCCACCCATTTCGTCAAGATAAACAAGATGTATTCTATCATACGTCGTCCCGGCCAAGAAAAAAAGTGCAGCACCAATAAATCCATGAGAGATTATTTGTAAAAGGGCTCCATTGAGCCCCATATCGGTGATAGAACCTATTCCTATAATTATGAAACCCATATGAGATACAGAGGAATAGGCTATTCTTTTTTTTAAATTACGTTGACCGAGAGATGTTGAAGCTGCATAGATTATTTGCATTGCGCCTACTATCATCAACCAAGGAGAAAATATAGAATGAGCATGGGGGAATAATTCCATATTGATCCGAACTAATCCATACGCTCCCATTTTTAATAAGATTCCAGCTAGAAGCATACAAGTACTATAATGCGCTTCTCCATGGGTATCTGGTAACCATGTATGTAGGGGTATGATTGGCAATTTGACAGCAAAAGCAATCAAAAATCCAATATAAAATATTATTTCCAAGCCCACAGGATAGGACTGATTGGCTAATATTTCAAAATTTAATATTGGTTCAGTAGAACCATATAAACCGATACCCAGAACTCCCATTAACAGAAAAATGGAACCTCCCGCTGTGTACAAAATAAATTTTGTAGCTGAGTACAGACGTTTTTTTCCTCCCCACATAGCTACAAGTAGATAAACGGGAATTAATTCTAACTCCCACATGAGGAAAAAAAGTAAAAGGTCCCTAGAAGAAAATAATCCTATTTGCCCGCTGTACATTGCTAACATCAGGAAATTAAATAATCGAGAATCCCGAGTAACTGGCCAAGCCGCTAAAGTAGCTAAAGTAGTTATGAATCCCGTCAGTAAAATGGGTCCTATAGAGATTCCATCTATTCCTAATCTCCAATGGAAATCAAAAAAATTGATCCATTTATAATCCTCCACTAGTTGTATTAATGGATCATCCGATTGAAAATGATAGCAGAATGCATAAGTCGTCAGAAGAAGTTCTAAGATACAAATACATATAGTATACCAACGGATTACTCTATTGCCTCTATGCGGAAGAAAGAAAATTAGGGAACCTAAAAATATGGGCAAAACTACAATTAGTGTTAAGAAAGGAAAATGGTTCGTGGTAAAGACAAGATACGCTTCTTGGGCCAGAAAAATCCGTGCTCTAAATATTTAGAGCATGGATTTTTTTGTCGGTAAAAAAAATAAAATGGATTCAAGTATAATTTTATGGAAGGTATCAATAAGCTAGACCCATACTGCGAGTTGTTTCATGCCATAAATAAACTCGAACACTCAAAAAATCCGTTGGACAGGCAGATTCACATCTCTTACAACCAACACAGTCCTCTGTCCTTGGAGCAGAAGCTATTTGCTTAGCTTTACATCCGTCCCAGGGTATCATTTCTAATACATCGGTGGGACACGCTCGGACACATTGAGTACATCCTATACATGTATCATAAATCTTTACTGAATGTGACATTGGATCTATACATTTTTGAACGTCAGAAATTTTCGGTCTAGTAAACTAACTTATAAATGAATCCGATATTTAGATACCAGACGAATCAATGAGTGATCAGAATCAATCTATTTCCCAATTGGATTATGGGCGAGGGCCAAAATACTTTGATTTCTTATGTTTTTGTAACCACGATCATATCTTACCCGTATCCAACCTGCGGATTTGAATTAATTTATGAATATTCAAATTTTTATTTATATATTTATATAATAAATGCTATTTATTCAATAAATTGGATTGGTTAATACGAGTTGATTTTCTGTTACGATAAATTGATGAAACAATAGCTGGTCCAATAGCTGCTTCAGCCGCTGCAATAGCTATAACAAAAATTGAAAAAATGTCTCCTCTTAATTGACGATTATCAAAAATATCAGAAAATGTTACAAAATTGATATTCACTGAATTTAATATAAGTTCAAGGCACATAAGGGCTCTAACCATATTTCGACTTGTGATCAATCCATAGATACCAATAGAAAATAAATAGGCACTTAAAACAAGTATATGTTCGAGCATCATTTTGAACTCCTTATCAATCTTGATTCATTTCAATCTGAACAATAATTCACTCGATTCGATTCTAACAAATATGGAACAAAACAAGGGAATAGATTGGTAATAGATAGATAAGAAACTAAAGGCTTTCTATTCTATTTTTTAGACAAAAATTCAAATAAAATAAAAGGATTATAACATTCATTTTCCGTTGATTCTATTTGAATTACTCATTTAAAAAATTTTTTATTGACGAGCTATAGCAATTGCACCTATTAAAGCGACTAAAAGAATTATTGAAATCAGTTCAAATGGAAGAAAAAAATCTGTTGATAAATGAATTCCAATTTGTTGACTATTACTTATCAAATCTTGCTCTAGAATCTGATTTGATTTTGTAGTCCAAACGATCCCATACCAGGATGTATCTGGAATAGTAGTAATTAGTGAAATAAAAAGACTTGTACAAACCGTTGCAGTAATTCCATCCCCAATAGTCCAAAGCTGAAAATCTTTGTAATATTCTGAACCATTCATGAACATCACAGCAAAAATGATTAAAACATTTATAGCTCCGACATAAATAAGTAGCTGCGCAGCAGCTACAAAATACGAGTTAGATAGAATATAGAATAAAGATATACAAAAAAGAACCAATCCCAACGAAAAGGCCGAATAAATTGGATTCGGAAGTAATACTACTGCCAGACTTCCTAATATAAGACCCGATCCCAGAAAGACTAAAAGAAAATCATGTATTGGTCCAGGTAAATCCATTTGATTTTATAGAAAAAAATCTAAATATTTCATGCCTTTGTTGACCTGACCAGGACAAAAAAAGAAGTTATGCTATTTTTTAGGATAATTTTTAATTAAATGAAACTTAAATGGGGGTAGCTTGGATTGATGTAGATACAGTTATTCGCCTATCGAAAGCAGAGGTTGAAACTTTCTATTTTTTTTTGAAATTATTATTCGAATATAAATCAATTTTCAATCAAAATGAAGCTGCAATTTTCCCCAACCAACCATTTTTTTTTATTCACCAAAAAAAAACCCCCTTCCTTTTTTAGATCCAAAAAAGCTATTTGGAATTTGTAAATGTTTTTTGAATCAAGGGTTTTATACATTTTTTATTTGAGGTGAATTCGAAGAAATTGTTCGAATTGTGTAATCGTCTATTATTGACATTGGTAACCGACCTAAAGCAATTTGATTATAATTCAATTCGTGACGATCATAAGTAGAAAGTTCATATTCTTCAGTCATTGATAAACAATTTGTTGGACAATACTCAACACAATTACCACAAAATATACAGATTCCAAAATCAATACTGTAATTAAGTAATTGTTTCTTTCTAATATTCGTTTCCAATTTCCAATCAACAACAGGTAGATCTATAGGACATACACGAACACATACTTCACAGGCAATGCATTTATCAAATTCAAAGTGGATTCGGCCTCGGAAACGTTCCGATGTGAGCAATTTTTCGTAGGGGTATTGAATAGTTACAGGTAAACGATTCGCATGGGACAAAGTAATCATGAAACCTTGACCGATGTACCTGGCAGCTCGTACTGTTTGTTGACCAGAATTCAAGACCTGAGTTAGCATAGGGAACATATCTGAATATCGATAAATAATTTGACTTGTTTCTTTCTCTTGTTTGAGACAAGTTGTGAAAATAGACTATTCCTTTACAGTGAAAGAAGTTGGGACGAAGTTGTTAATAATAGATTACCTAGAGATATAGGTAAAAGAAATTTCCAGCCAAGATTTAATAGTTGGTCCATTCTCAGTCTTGGTAAAGTCCATCTTGTTGCAATAGCAATGAACACGAACAAATAAGTTTTAATTAATGTAATAAAAATACCGATTATTGTTGCAAAAATTTTACTTCTTTTATTTATGTCAAAAAACTCAGGAACGAATATGTATGGAATAGAAAGATCCCAACCCCCCAAGTAAAGAACTGTTACAAATAATGAAGAAACTAGTAGATTTAGATACGAAGCAACGTAAAATAAACCAAATTTTATACCTGAATATTCGGTTTGATAACCTGCTACTAATTCTTCTTCGGCTTCTGGTAAATCAAAAGGTAATCTCTCACACTCGGCTAGAGAAGAAATTAGAAAAACGATAAACCCTATAGGTTGACGCCACAAATTCCATCCCCAAAAACCATATTTTGACTGCGCTTCAACTATATCAACTGTACTTAAACTGTTAGATAATCATAGTCGACGATAACATCACTGTTGCCATCGCTATTACAGAACCGTACATGAGATTTTCACCTCATACGGCTCCTCATAGGTCACAAATAAATCGAAGGATCTTTCAACATTATTTAATTTTGATGTGTTTGTAGGCTCGATAGAGAGTCAAACTATTATCCTAAGGCTTAGAATTAGACCAATGGAATTCTGTCTGCTAAATTTATAATAACTAAATTTATAATAAAAAGTGCTTCTGAATTGATCTGATCTTTTAAGAATTTTCATTTTTCTTTGTTGATTCATAACTTTATCTTTGAATAAAGAAATACTTTTTAGAGGAATATCGCATAGATATTTCAACCTAATCATTTTATTATTTTAAATTACGAAAAATAATTAGACATTACATAACAAGAATTTTTTTCTCGAAATAAAAATCAATAAAATATAAATAATTATGAATAAAAAAAAGAGATCCTTTTGCAATTAGAATTCTAGTCTTTAGATTTTTTTCGTTCCTATTCTACTTTCTCAGAAAAAAATAAGGGCATTACCCAAAGTAAAAGATTTCTTCGTTCTTGATAGTTATTTACTTAATCGGTGGATAGGAACATACTCTGGATCGAAATCGTGGGGAGTACTTCTTAAATCATTTCTACCAACTTAAAGCCCCAATTAAAATTATTATTCTATAAAGAAATATCCTTTTGAATAATTTACAGAATCTCCATTACTAATCCTTTGTGTATCTTGGTCTTACTAACCATCCACTCATTTTTTTGATTTGAATCTCGCATTAGGGTAATACATCTATGGTAATAGATAGTAAAAACCCCATATGATTGATCGTTTGAAACGGCTTCAAGCCATGATGACTAATGAACCAATCTTGTCAACTGATGTTGGGATAAACAGTCTCAAGTGCTTATATTTCCTTTGACTTAATTCTTGTACATAGGAAATGAGATTGAATTCCTTTAACAGCAAATTTATAAGCCGTTTTATTTCACTCATATAACTATCTGGTTTAATTCATCAATTCCAACGATGAATAAAAAAAGTTTAACTTATTTCATTTTCTTGCTAGAAAGAAATAGGGGAAATTTTCTGTCTCACCGAGTCGCACGTAGAGATATTGATAATACACAGAGAGTTAATGGTATTTCATAACTAATTGATTGAGCAGCAGCCCTTAATCCACCTAAAAAGGAATATTTATTATTTGATGCATATCCCGAGATAAGAAGTCCAACGGGAGCAAGACTAGAAATGGCGATCCATAAAAAAACACCAATACTAAGATCGGCTAGAATAAAGTGATAGCTAAAAGGAATTACCGAATAACTTAGTAAAATGGATATGACTGCTATGGATGGCCCGATACTGAATAAACGAGTATCTCCTCTAGATGGAAGAAGATTCTCTTTGAAAAGCAGTTTTGTACCATCTGCTAGAGCTTGAAGAATTCCCAAAGGCCCAGCGTATTCGGGTCCAATACGTTGTTGTATCCCTGCAGATATTTCTCTTTCTAACCAAACAATTACTAATACACCTAGTGTGATTCCTAATACAAGAGTTAAAATAGGGACAAGCATCCATATGATGCTATAGACTTCTTTTAAGAATTCCAATCTGGAAAAAGAATTGATAGTTTGCATTTCTGTTGTATGAATTATCATTTCAACGATCAACTTCTCCCATAATAATATCTATGCTACCTAGTATCGTCATAATATCAGCCAATTTCATTCTTTTAACTAACTGCGGAAGAATTTGCAAGTTGATAAAACCCGGCGGTCGAATTTTCCATCTCCAAGGAAAAACACTCTGATCGCCTATCAGAAAAATTCCCAATTCTCCTTTTGGTGCTTCAACTCTTACATAAAGTTCTTGCTTGGACAATTCAAAACTTGGAGAAGGTTTTTTACTAATAAATCGATATTCAAAATCATTCCACTCAGTGTCTTTTATTCTATTAAAACGTCGGATTTCTAAATTCTCATAGGGTCCCCCTGGAATTCCTTCGAGAGCCTGTTGGATAATTTTTATGGATTCTGTCATTTCACTGATTCGTACTAAATACCGAGCTAATGAATCCCCTTCCTTTTGCCATTGAATCTCCCAATCCAATTCGTCGTAACACTCATAACGATCAACTTTACGAAGATCCCATTTTATTCCAGAAGCTCGTAGCATTGGCCCTGATAAACCCCAATTTAGTGCTTCTTCTGAGCCAATAATGCCTACGCCTTCAACTCGTTCTAAAAAAATAGGATTCCGTGTAATAAGCTTTTGATATTCATCAACCCCGGTTAAAAAATAATCGCAAAAATCCAAGCATTTATCTATCCATCCATGAGGTAGATCAGCAGCGACTCCTCCGATACGAAAATAATTATGCATCATGCGCATACCGGTAGCAGCTTCGAATAGGTCATATATCAATTCTCGTTCTCGCAAAATATAGAAGAAAGGGGTCTGTGCCCCAATATCTGCCATAAAAGGGCCAAGCCATAACAAATGAGAAGCGATACGACTCAACTCCAACATAATAACTCTGATATAACTAGCCCTTTTAGGTACTTGAATATTTCCTAGCCGTTCGGGTCCATTTACAGTTATTGCTTCTGTGAACATAGTAGCTAAATAATCCCAACGCGTTACATAAGGTAAATATTGTATAATTGTTCGATTTTCTGCAATTTTCTCCATTCCTCTATGTAAATAACCCAATATCGGTTCACAGTCAATAACATCTTCGCCATCCAGAGTAACGATCAGTCGAAGAACACCATGCATTGATGGGTGGTGAGGGCCCATATTGACTATCATGAGGTCTTTTCTTGTAGTTGGTGCAATCATAAGTTTTTTTTCGAGTCATTCTTCCATGCATTTCTGAAAGTAAAAAGAAGTTCATCAAAATTTAAACGACTAAGTTCAAATGATATCACGCTTCAAATTAACGAGTTTTTCTCTCTCGAATATCCAACCCACCAATTAATTCTTTATATCGTTCTCTATTTTTTTTTGACAAATAAGCCAGCAGTCGTTGACGTTTTCCCAAAATTTTTTTCAAACCTCTCTGAGATGAAGAGTCTTTTTTGTGCAATTCCAAATGTGAAGTAAGTCTCCTTATCTTAGTGGTGAAACTGAAGACTTGAAATTCAACAGATCCTCGGTTTTCTTCCTTTTCTTTTTGAGAACTAACCGAAATGAATGAATTTTTTACCATAAAAAAACGCCCCCTTCCCTTTTTACATATATGGATTTTACTGATCAGTAATAATAATGCCATTAATTTAAATGTGGTATATACAATAATCTAATTTGAATATCTTTATGAACTCCTAATTTTCTGAATTCAAATAAATAAATCTGATTTCAAATTGGATTTAGAAAAGGATTAGTACTTTTTCGCGTCGAAAAATTTAGACCTAAAATTAAGAAGGTCCTGTTGATTCATTTCGAGATCTAATTGAGACGTTATTCATTTCATATTGGATATTAGAATGAAATATGAGACAAGACACGCGATCTGTATATTTGTTTACTTTCATATACCTTATATTAAAATTATTCTAGGGTATAGGATATATAGAAAGGGTGTATTATTCACAAATTTTTAATTGTGGATACATCTGTATCCTTAACATACTGAAACGACTGCCATTATTACTATTAAACGAATAACGATTCATACAAGCTAAATCTTCTAATCGATAATTAGGCCAAAGAAAGAGCTTTAATTTCATTAATTGCTTTTTATCTCTATCAAGATGGTTATTGTCATGTGAAACTTGGCTGCTGTTTTTTACGTTCTTTCCGTTCCAAAATATGAAATTTCTATTTATGTCATTTCGATTTTTTGAATTGAAACAAATTAAAATTCTCAACTTTCTACGGCGCCTAGCCGATAAAATATTTTCAGGAACAAGCAAATCAAACAAATTTTTGTCTCTATTTCGAGTTATTCTTTGATGTGGTGAAATAGTTTCATCAAAATTATTTTTAGAAACATATCTTTGCTCTTGGTATTTTTGATTTGTTTGCTGCTTACTCTTATGAACCAACGAAATGCCTATGGTTTGATACATAATAAGTTGTCCATCTTTTTTTCCAGGCAGACGAATGGGTTCTATAATCAATATTCCTTTTTTCAGCAATTCTGTAAGAGCTAAATTATTCTGAATCATCATTATATCCAAACTAAGTTCTCTCTTTTGAATCGAGGATATAGTAATTTTTCTTGGATCTATCAGTCTAAGCAGGAGACAATATACCTTGATATTATTGATCATTCTTTGATTCAAAGTATCGTTCCATCTCAATTGAAAAAGCAAATACCGTTTGAGGAATAAATCTAGTTCTGCTTCTGTGTTGCTTTTGTATTGTTTTTTCTTTTTCCCCTTTTTCATGTCTGATCTTGCATAATTTTCTTCAATATCTTTTTTTTGTGAGAGACCGGACCCAAGATCTCCTCTGCTTGTGGGTTCTTTTTCTTCCTTATTTTGATGCTTTTTATTCAATGCTATCAAAAAACTTCCTTTTTTCTTTTCATTGATCTTTTTATTTTCACTACTATTTTCATTTTTATTCAAATTTAATAGAAGTAATTTGATTGGTATAACCCAAGGTTTAGTTTTATATGCATTATAAAGTAACATAAATTCTGGGAAGAACCAAAGTTCCAGATTCGATACGGGACAGTTTAGCATTTTTTCATTCATTCCCATCCAATCAAAAAATCTTTTGATTGAGTTTGATGGAGTTATTTCTGGACTCATAAGAGAAGAAAGATCTTTTTTAGAAATTTTGTAAGAATTATTAATACCAATTTTAGTATTTTGATTCCTATTGGTATCAATCATGATCCAGGCCTCAATATCGAGTTTTTGTCTCAGATAAAAATTGAGAATTTTCCAATTAAAATATTTTCTATCGATCTTTTTGTCCATATATAGAATATCAATCTTTCCTAGATAATTAGTAATAAGGATATTACCCGGCATATCAAAAAAGGTTTCTTTAGGCACGTTATAAGAAAAATATCTATTTTTATTTACTTGAAACAGAGATCTATAAAAAAAGCATTTTTCATAATTAAGAAATTTATATGATAAAAGATTATATTTATAGTATTTTTTAATATTATCTTTTTGATTAGATAATGAATATACTCCAAATTTTTTTGGTTTTTTGGAATCAATTAATTGGTCTTTTTCATATGAATGCGGTTTGTTTAAATTTTCGTTTTTAGCTATACGACGCTGATGAACTTTATTTTGCCATTTTTTTGCTATTAATCTAGACCATCTGATCTGAGATAAATCATATTTATAATGTCCTCTTAACCAGTTTTTCCATTGATTTATTTCATAACTCGGAAGTTTATTATCTCCTAATTTCGAATGAACCATTTCTTGTGTTTCAAAAAAATCCTTTATTTCAGGCTTAAGAAAAAAGGGGATTCTTTGATATTGAAAAACAGATTTTAATTTAGACGAGTTCCTAACTTGGATTTGTGATAATTTGTAAAATATATATGCTTGTGACACGTAGGATAAGTCATAAAAAATCTGTGAATTTGTTGTTTTAATAGTACTAATATTATCAAGTGGCTTTTTTATAGTCGAAATAAACGGAATTGAATTTTTCTTTTTTTTATTAATTCTTTCTTGTTTTCTTTCATTATTGTAAATGTATTTATCAATAATTTTTTTTGTCGATTCAAGAAAGAATTCCGTATTTATTTTGGGAATATTAATAATATATATAAATATATTTGTGTATATTTTTTCAATAAAAAATTGAAAAAAAAAAGGTAATTTACAGGCTATTTGAGCATTTCTTCTTTTTAATATTTGCCATTTTTCGAATCTTTTATCATTATAACTTTTTTTGGTAGGACTAAGATTATTTATTCTTGAAGTTACTTTTTTTTTCTCTTTTGTGATTCTTTCTAGTTGATTTCGAATTGTACTTGTTCTATCAGTCAGATCCTTCATTTTTCTTTCTGTCAATGAATAATTTGGCCAACTCGCAGATGCAATTTGACTAAACGATTCGTACATTATCTGATTGCTTATTATGGAATCTTTTTCTTCTTTAATTTCGCTCGATTCATATACTTCTACTTCTCTTAATCGAAATAATAGAATTGGATTTATTTTTGACAGTTCTTCTCTTATTTTTTTAAAAAAAATAACACTTTCGATAATCCATTTTTTTATTTCTTTTGAAACTTTTCGAAGTAATTTTGTTTTTCCTTTGAAAACTATTAGAACTCGAAAATACTTCTTTTTTAATTTTCCAATTTTTTTTTCCATTTCCTTAAAAATGGATTTAAAAAAGGAAGGTCGTTTTCGGGGCGAACCAAAAGGAAGTTCAGTTTCCATTCCCCAAACTGTTAAAAAACAAAAATCATCTTTTTCTTTTTTCTTTTTCATTAGATCTTTTTGAGAAGATCGTAGTTTCGATTTGTGCCAAGGTTTCAGATAGAAAGGAAATAATATTTTTATTTGAATACCGTCTGTCAACCAATTTTTCGGAAATTCTGTTTCGGATAATGGAACACCATTATAGGTACATTTAACATGGATCTCTCTATTCCATTCCTGCAAATCCTCAGACCATTCCGGAAATTGAAATAGAAATATACGTCCAACATTTTTCGCAATTATAAATGAAGGTAATATAATATATTTTCGAAAAATAGATTGGGTTAGTAACATGCAACCTCTTATTACTTGTGCAAATGGAAGGGTATCCCAAGCTTCTGCTATCTCTATTCGCGTTTTCTCCTTTCTTTTGTTCTTTTCTTTTTTTTCTTCTCCTTTTGTTTGCTCTTCTGTATACTCTACAATTTTGAATGCTTCCCTTTTTGCCACCCAACTTCTAAAAATTAGTTTAATCAACCCGGAGATATCAAAAGAAAAAAGAGGGGATTTTTGGATTCTGTCCAAAAAAAGAAGCGAATGCACATTTGCTTGAAACAATTCTAAAATAATTATTTTACGCCTTTGAGAGCGCATAGAACCTTTGATTATACCTCGCCGAAAGTCTGATTGTTGTGAATAGCGTATCAAAGCTACTTCGTCTTGATTGGGCGTATTTGTATCTGTAGTATTAGGATCAGTATCCTGCTTGTTAGTAGTAAAAATTACCACACGTTTGCCTTTTCTTGAACGAATTTGATGATCTATCGGTACGTCTTCTTGATATTCTCCTGACTGTTGTTCTAACTCGGTGATTAATTTGTATGACCATCGAGGAATTTTTTTACTGATTTCTTTTATTCTAATCGATTTTCTGCTAATTTTTTGACTATTAACATCATGAGTTAATAAATATTTTAAATTTTTTGTTCCGCTTTCGGAATTTTTTCTTACTTCTGAAAATAAAGACAGACCTTTCCAATTTAGGTTGGTGTATCCTGATTTTCTAATAAATTCACTTAAACTTAAGAAATCAACAATTTCTGTTGAAAATGGGTTTTTAGAAAATTTATTTTTTTTCTGTTCAAATTCTTGGTAATCAGTATCCGGAAGAAGAATACCATGAATTCGATTTATCCCAAATTTCCCTATGATATTTTCTATCAAAGTTTTTTTTAGGATTGAAGCTGAAGGGTTTTTGTAAATTGTTTTCCGATATGATCCGTTGATGAAAGGATCATATCTTTTGAATAAGTATTCTTTTGTAGAATCATCATTACATAATTGAGTTCTTGTTTTGAGTATATTCAATGAAATAGACTCTTTGTCTAAAGCTTCAATTCGGTTTATAAACTCGTTGTTGAAACTTTTTCTTTTTTGTTTATTGGTATAAACCCAAGGGTTATATAGTTCATTAGATGAATCTTTTTCAAGCGTAAGGGGGGATATCTTTCTTTTTATCATTTCCAAAAAAACGCATAAACTAGGAGGATAGTTAAAAGAGATTCTGCCTTTTCCATCACTTTGGCATATTTCAAAAAAATATTGTGACATTTGATTTCTCACAGCTTTCTCAAATTGAGTATTTTTTATGTAGCGAAGTGGTCTATTCCAGCGCTTTGAATCAAAAAGAAGAGTTACAAGATATTTGTCAAAGAAAAAGAGAAAAAGATTGTTTTTATTTTCAGTTTTTTTATCAAAAAAATCTTGAATTCTCATTATTTTCATTTATATTGATTAAATAAGATTCTTCATAAAAAGGGCTTTTTTTATAGCCTTTCTCTATAAATGGAAAGTGGAATTCATCTTCCCTTCCATTCACTCAGATTTCTTCTGTTTCATCAATTTTTTTTGAATCCGCCTTTTCTTCCGAAAACAAGGAAGAAAAGGGATCTTTTTCGATCGATACTTCTAGTTTATGTTTGGTTTCCTTCATTTCAGAAGCGTTTTCTATTTCTATATCTCTTTCTTCTTCACTTTCCACCCTTTCTTCTGTTTCTTCTGTTTTTTAGTTTATTATTTTCAGTTTCTGAGTCAAAATGGGTGACGGTATTCTGCCTAAATAGTAGACACAGGTAATAAATAAAAGAATACTAAAAATTCGAGCCATAGAATTTATCAATTCTGATACAAGGTACTTATTAGATCGAATGTACTTATTCGATCTAATAGAATGATTTTGCCGCATCCAGACTAATACCAATCCAAGCCATTTCATGAATAAAATGTGACCAATTAACCAACCAACAAAACTACTTGTTACAAATAAAATTTTGTTGTTGCATCGAAACATATAAATGTTGACTAATCTGGCTAACATTGAACTTGGTAAAATGAAATGGTTGAATAATTGAAAAATGAGATTATTCAGGACACATTGAATGCTGAAATTACGCATTGAATTTATGGTAGTAGATCCATAATCAAAAAAGTGTTTGTGATTGTTCCAGAAGAAATTAAACAAAAGATATGGTAGAGCTAGGACAGTTATTATATGAGTTCTACCCAATGCTAGATGCAGAGGCGCATAATAGATCGATATGAACATCATGAGCTGTCCCGTAATAAAACCAGTTGTTGCTGATACCTTCTTCTCGGTTCCTTTTTCCCTAACCTGAGCTCGGAGAAGGAAGAGATAAGAGGGCCCTATGGAGAATGTGGTAAGAAATCCATAATAGAGTCCGACCACAACGACCGAATTGATTATCTTCATACATAAGGATACTAGATTAGTTTAATACTTTAAACTAATCAGAGCGCGGCATGCAGTGTCCTCAAATGACATCAGCATCCAGTATGCGGACATGTATGTCCATGCGCGCGTCAAGTGGCGCCTCATCATCCGAAATGTGCATGTTTAAGTTGAAATGGTGTTTGGTCCATGCAAAAATATCCCACACCTTTTCAACCCCATCTTTTTTATAAAAATTGTGTCTCTTGGACGTAACTTTTCTAGTCCTATAAATACAACTCCATCATTCGAATCCACTGAATTCATTTCATACAAAAAGCATTGGCTATGTTTGGAACCCTTTTAAGGTAAGTTTTCCAAATAAACTCTAGAAAAAATATTATGGGAGAAGAATTTGAAAATAAAAGTGATGTTGGTGTGTATTTTGGGAGGAGATAATTTATACTGTAACAGTCAAATCATTGTCGAAACTTGTCCGAAAATAAATTAAAGTAGAATAGTGATTAACTTATAATTATTTAAATGATTGAATGATTTTTGTAGTATTGTATTAAATAATGGATGGTATTTATATGAATAATTATTAATAAATTATTTGATAATACTATTATTATATATTCATTCTTTTGGAACAATAATAATGACCAGGCCCTATTATCATTATATATAATTTTTTAATGTCTTATCTATATTCTTTAATTTATAATTGCAACATGAATAATAATCATAATTGAAACATTAATAGTAAAATATGGCCCACATAT